>NC_141876.1:115470530-115773560 GCF_056163025.1 Triticum urartu | reverse complement strand
TGACTTAAATGAATAAACGTATTTCAATAAACATGATCCAATCATATTATGCTCAACGCAAACACCAAATAACATTTATTTTACGTTCAACACTAATCCCGAAGGTAAAGGGAGTGTGTGATGGTGATCTTATCAACCTTTGGAATCATTTCCAACACACATCGTCACCTCGCCCTCAACTAGTCTCTGTTCATTTCGTAACTCTTGTTTCAAGTTACTAATCATAGCAACTGAACCAGTATCAAATACCCAGGGGCTACTATGAACACTAGTAAAGTACACGTCAATAACATGTATATCATATATACTTTTGTTTACTTTGCCATCCTTCTTATCCGCCAAGTATTTGGGGCAGTTCCGCTTCCAGTGACCATTTCCTTTGCAGTAGAAGCACTCAGTTTGAGGCTGGGTCTAGCTTTGGGCTTCTTCATGGGAGTGGCAACTTTCTTGCCATTCTTCTTGAAGTTCCCTTTCTTTTCCTTGCCCTTTTACTTGAAACTAGTGGTCTTGTCAACCATCAACACATGATGCTTTTCTTGATTTCTACCTTCGCCGATTTCAGCATCGCGAAGAGCTCGGGAATCGTTTTACGTCGTCCCTTGCATATTATAGTTCATAACTAAGTTCCAGTAACTTGGTGATAGTGACTAGAGAATGCTGCCAATCACTATCTTATCTGGAAGATTAACTCCCACTTGATTCAAGCAATTGTAGTACCCAGACAATCTGAGCACATGCTCACTGGTTGAGCTATTCTCCTCCATCTTGTAGGTAAAGTACTGTCAGAGGTCTCATACCTCTCGACACGGGCATGAGTCTAAAATACTAATTTCAACTCTTGGAACATCTTATATGCTCTGTGGCATTCAAAAAGTTTTTGAAGTCCAGGTTCTAAGCCATAAAGCATGGCGCACTAAACTATCAAGTAGTCATCATACCGAGCTGAAGAAAATATGCCCTAGAGGCAATAATAAAGTTGTTATTTATATTTCCTTATATCATGCTAAATGTTTATTACTCATGCTAGAATTGTATTAACCAGAAACATAGTACATGTGTGAATACATAGACAAACAAAGTGTCCCTAGTATGCCTCTACTTGACTAGCTCGTTAATCCAAGATGGTTAAGTTTCCTAGCCATAGGCATGTGTTGTCATTTGATGAATGGGATCACATCATTAGAGAATGATGTGATGGACAAGACCCATCCGTTAGCTTAGCATAAATGATCGTTTAGTTTTATTGCTATTGCTTTCATCATGACTTATACATGTTCCTATGACTATGAGATTATGCAACTCCTGAATACCGGAGGAACACTTAGTGTGCTATCAGAAGTCACAACGTAATTGGGTGACTATAAAGATGCTCTATAGGTGTCTCCGATGTTGTTTGTTGAGTTGGCATAGATCGAGATTAGAATTTGTCATTCCGTGTATCGGAGAGGTATCTCTAGGCCCTCTCGGTAATGCACATCACTATAAGCCTTGCAAGAAATGTGACTAATGAGTTAGTTACGGGATGTTGCATTATGGAACAAGTAAAGAGACTTGCCGGTAACGAGATTGAACTAGGTATTGAGATACCTGTGACACCCCGTTACGTCCAACAGAGTCAGGCGTAACGGAAGCCGTCACTTCAGAGTTGCGCCAGGATCAGTTAAGGAGAACAGTATCATGTACAAGACGGAGCGGCTGCCATGAGTAGGCAAGCTTTTATTACATAGACACCTCAAGTGTCGACTAAGCCTAAGCGGCCATGACGATAGATCGTCACCCGCCTCTAGTACGAGCCTTTTAGACCAACCATGGAGGGCATCTACTTTTCATAGCCTTGATTGTCGACTTCCTCATAATCATACTCCACTTCAGAATAACCGAAGTCGTCAAGATGACCATCCTCATCATAAGTACCATTCTCTATCGCCTCGGAGTTCTCATAACTCACTTGCTCTGAAAAACAACATAAGTGCAGCTGAGTACATATAAAATACGTACTCCGCAAGTCACCGGGGAAAGTGGATGCATTTTTTTAGAGAAAAAACTTTATCGGCCATGGCTACCACCACCGAGCAATTAACTCAAAATACTATGCAGGTAAAAAAGATTCCCTTAATCCATTTTGTTGAAAACCAAATTTTATTCATAAAATCTACTGGTGACAGAGCGACGTGGGATCTTACATCCTGTGTTAGAGGAAAACCCACACGACGCACTTCCAATCCCGGAAGCTGGGAGTGATATCACATCTACTCTGATCAGAGGTGTACTGCTTTGCCCATAGCATCACTTGGTCCAAGTCATCCATGCGCTGCCCGTGCGCACGACTAGACCAAGGAACCAGAACCTTTGACCAGCCCGTACACTACCTCTGCTTTTCCATCTTGCCTTACTAAAGGCCCGCAGGTCGAGACCCCTGATCGGCGGTCCCGCCCTAGGGTGACTGTACCTACCCGGCTACAGCCACCTTCTCACCCATGCAGAGGCAGTTACTTGGCAAGGGTAGTCGGTTCAGCCCGTCCCATTCCAGATCTATGGTCAGTACGGTTTGCGCCGCTTTTGAAGTAAGCGCCAGTTGGTTATGTCCTAATGTGATACCCTATGTAGAGGAGCCCGCCATCCAAGCCGACCCTACATGGGTGGCTTTCACCAACATGAGCTCCCCTACCCACCAAATATTTATTTATCTAGTAACCCTACCCGGGTCACAACTACTTAATATAGATACTTCACCTAGTCTGGTCCAACTGCCAAATCAGTGGATCATCTTGATCCAAATTTCATTTCGTTTACGGAAAATATTTATTTATAATTCTTATGTAAAATTTTGGAAATGACCCATAGCCTGGAAAACATTTATCAAGACATGGTCAAGGAAATGACGACTTGCCGGGTAGCGCTCCGACCAACTCAGAACCACCAGAAGTGGGTCCTATGGGTCCGAGATCGACTCCTGATAATTATTTCACAAAGAAGTTTATATTTTCCATAATGAAGATCCAAGCATCAAGCAACACGTCCATACGGTGCAATCCATTTTAATTAAAGAGGTAATGATACGTGCTAGTGTCTAATTAGAAGCAAAATGCATACAGCACATCAACAAGTAGTACGCACGTGCACATCACAAAGAGCAAGCAAGCAAGCTCAAAAGGAAAAACGTGTTTAGCTGGTTGAACCCAACCTCGGCAGAAATATCTTTTTTTATCCAACTAGTTATCTTCCCCAGCTCTCTTCCTCTCTCTCACTGTCACTGGTATGCTCAGCCGAACAGAACCAACTCATCTCTCTCTCCCTAACTACAGAGCAGGCCGCCGCCGGCTCGATCTGCCACTTCCGGCCATCTCCGACGACACCGCGAACACCCACGAAATCCCCTCGACTCCCTCTACCATATTACCCCATTTATTTGATCCGCCGCTGCCAAAATCGTCGCCACCACTCAATCCTAGCGCCGCCTGATCCAGGTCCGGTGGGCTTGCCACCGGCTGCAGCGGCAACGACGTCTCCATGCCTACATCCTCCCCCAGTGCAGCCACACGCACGAGGCGTGCAGCCACGGGCATCGGGTGCGTGCGGCTTCACCGGCGCTGCTCGGTCGCCATGGCTCTACTGCTAACGGTGTGGACTAGCCACATCCTACTGCTACTACTGGTAAGTGCTAATCCTGATTCCTTCTCCATGAAGTGCTCCAAATTTCACAACAAGTGCCTCCTATATGTGAACGTGGGTGTGCATATGTTGTTCATTTTATCCCAGGCCCTACTATTCCCCACTCAGCCATATTGCCTTCTTTCTCTTTGTTTATCTCAAGGCCAAGAAATTAATCAAGAATTAATCTATGGTGTGGTCATGGTATTGCTACTGATTAGATCTAAATGCTGTTCCTAACTAGTGCTACTCATCCTTGAACACCATATAGAAGTAAACAGTGGCAGTGAAACTCCAAAAATAATTACTTGTGAGTAGATTATAAACATCAATCTCTGTGTTTGCTACAGATTGGCAGGGATTAATAATTAGGACAAGGTAGTATACACAGGAAGGTTGATCTTTTGGATACATACATACATACATACATACATACATACATGTCTTAGCAAGTTACTAGTACCTAGGATTTGATTATTGGCATGTTATATCTAGTACAAGCCACGGATGTCATTCACAGAAACTTTTACAAGCTTTTGCAATTGATCTAATTAGTTTGACTAACTTGGGTGTTTACGCAAACATTTTGTTCTTTTTACAGTAAGGTAAAGAGATCAAGGTGAATAGATGCTCATGGACTGATTCAAACCGAGGTGGAGATAGATAAGAAATCAAGCAGGAAGGGCTAACACAACAAGGTACTTGATTAGTACCTGGTGGCGCATGTAACCCAAAGATCTTCACCGCAATGAAGGACAACAGTATGGCAGAAGATGAAAAGGCAAGTGGTGGGGGTACTCCAGTGTATGTGTGTGTGAGGTAGAATGGTCCAGTGAAAGGGATGGCTCCTATTTATAGTGGGGTGAATAGCTATGTCGGTTTGAAGACACATTACATCTGGCATGCGTGCGTGGTTTTGCTTTATGTGAAAGAAATGAGACAAGGGTCTATAAAATATATGGAGGTTTGGAGAAGAATTTGTTTTGCATGACTAAATGCTATTTGATGTAATAGCAACACCGTTGAAATTATCGTTATTTTATTTATTTATTATATTATTTTTTACGGTTTTTACATCCTTTCCCCCTTAGAGAAAATTCCGTCCTCAAAATTTGTTGAGTCGCACCTCGAAAAGGTAAGGATATTTTTCTCGGAGGTCATTTTTTTTTCCAAGTCGCTTCATGCACCGGATGATTTCCCCATTGCACCTTGCAATATTTAATTGTTTTACTCTTGAGTTTCTTTTTCTCGGTGTCCAAAATACGACTAGGATGCTCCTCATACGTTAGGTCCTTTCGGAGAGTTAATTCTTCCTCCGAGACTCTCTCAAATGGTGGCTTTACGCTTTTGCGTAATTGGGAAACATGAAATATATCATGAACCCTTTGTAGGTGCGCTGGCAATTCTAATTTGTATGCCACTGTCCCTCTTCTTTTTAAAATCCGATAGGGACCAATATATCGCGGACTTAGTTTTCCTTGTACTCCAAAGCGCTTGACACCTTTAATTGGTGAGACTTTTAAATAAACAAAGTCTCCGGGTTGGTATTGTATATCACGTCGTCTCTTGTCTGCATAGCTCTTTTGCCGGCTTTGCGTTGTCTTGAGCCGCTCTCTAATTATACGGACTTTTTCCTCGGTTTCTTGGACCAAGTCGGGTGCTAAGAGTTTCTTTTCTCCGGTTTCCACCCAACATATTGGGGTTCGGCATCTTCGGCCGTATAAGGCTTCAAATGGGGACATACCAATACTAGTTTGGTAGCTATTGTTATACGTGAACTCTGCTAAGGGTAAGTGCTTGCTCCATGAGTCACCAAATTCTAGCACGCAAGCCCTTAGCATATCTTCTATGATTTGGTTCACCCTCTCGACTGGACCGCTAGTCTGGGGGTGGTAAGCGGTACTAAAATCCAATTTTGTTCCTAATGTTTCTTGTAATTTTTCCCAGAACTTGGATGTAAACATAGATCCACGATCTGACACTATTCTGGAAGGTGTTCCATGTAGAGCTACTATCCTGTGGATATATAGCTCAACCAATTTTTCTCTGGAGCAACCCGGGGCTAAATGGATAAAATGGGCAGCTTTAGTGAGTCGGTCAACTATGACCCATATGATTTCCTCTCGATTTCTTGTCTTGGGCAGTCCGGTGATAAAGTCCATGTGGATTTCCTCCCATTTCCATTGCGGAATTTGGAGAGGTTGCAACAATCCTGGTGGTCGTCGGTGTTCTGCCTTTACTCTCTTACAAGTGTCACACTCGTCCACATACTGAGCAATTTCTCTTTTCATATTTCTCCACCAAAATGTACCTTTGACATCCCGGTACATTTTTGTGCTACCAGGGTGTATGGTGTACGGAGTGTTGTATGCCTCCTGAAGTATTATTTGCTTAATATCAAGGATATTTGGCACACATAATCGGGGTTTATACCAAAGTGACCCGTCTTCTGCTATTCGAAACTCTGATGGTTGACCTTCTTGTATTCTGCGTTTTTCCTCACAAATGAACTCATCTTTGGTTTGGTTTTCCTTGATTTCGTCCAACAAATTGGGTCTGATTGTTAATGTGGTTAGGATTTTCTCACCCGGTTTATGTATGAATTCAATTCCCATCATTCCTAGCTCATGTATCAGATGCTTATCATAGGTTGGGATCTTGACATGATTGCATGAGGTTTTTCGGCTAACGGCGTCTGCCACCACATTAGCCTTTCCTGGGTGGTAGTTAACACTAAGGTCATAGTCCTTAATAAGTTCTAACCACCGTCTTTGTCTCATATTCAACTCCTTTTGCGTGAAGATATACTTGAGGCTTTTATGGTCCGTGTACAGTTCACAATGGTTTCCATAAAGGTAGTGCCTCCACATCTTCAACGCAAATACCACAGCAGCTAACTCGAGGTCATGGGTGGGGTAGTTTTGTTCATGGGGCTTTAACTGGCGAGAGGCATAGGCTATGACTCTCCCATCTTGCATTAGCACACATCCCAAACCAACTCTAGAGGCATCGCAATATACTGTGAATGCTTTGCCTGGTTCGGGTAGATCCAATACAGGAGCGGTTGTGAGCCGTTTCTTTAACTCCTGAAAACTTTGCTCACACTTGTCATTCCAGTCAAATGGAACTCCCTTCCTTAGTAATTTGGTCATAGGGGCTACTTTCTGGGAGAAGCCTTCTATGAACCTTCGATAATATCCAGCTAAACCAAGGAAGCTACGAATCTCTGTTATGTTGGTTGGGGATTTCCATGCCAACACTGCATCCACCTTAGCAGGGTCTACAGCTATCCCTTTCCCTGATATAATGTGTCCTAAGAAGGACACTTCTTGTAGCCAAAATTCACACTTTTTGAATTTGGCATAGAGCTGTTTTTCTCTCAAGGTCTGTAGCACTACCGGAGGTGTTCAGCATGTTCCTCAATACTTCGAGAGTATATGAGGATATCATCGATGAACACTACCACAAACTTATCTAAGTAGGGCATGAGGACTAGGTTCATCAGGTTCATGAAAACTGCTGGTGCATTTGTGAGCCCGAAGGGAACAACCATGAATTCATGGTGACCATATCGGGTTATGAAAGCAGTCTTAGGTATATCTTCTTCCTTTACTTTTAGTGGGTGGTACCCTGACCGGAGATCTATTTTTGAGAATACGGTGGCTCCTTTCAATTGGTCAAATAGATCATCTATCCGGGGTAGTGGGTACTTATTCTTAATGGTCGCCTCATTCAAGGCTCGATAGTCCACACATAGCCTCATACTTCCGTCCTTTTTCTTAACGAATAAGATTGGTGCTGCCCAAGGTGACACACTTGGTCGAATAAACCCCTTTTCTTCTAGTTCATCCAATTTTTTTCTTAATTCCTTTAGTTCTTCCGCATACATACGATATGCTCGTTTTGATATGGGTGCCGTACCTGGGATGATATCAATAGTGAACTCTATCTCCCTGTCTGGTGGCATCCCGGGCAATTCTTCCGGAAATACGTCAAAAAAAATTTGGACCACAGGTACATCTTTAGCCTCCTTTTTGTCCAAAGTGTCTACTGAGGCTTGGTTTGATTTCGCTCGGGTTCTTCTACTATTAAAGGTTATCCGTTTATTATCTGGGCTCAAGGATATGGATTTTTCCGCACAATCCATTCTTGCTCCATGATTCGCTAACCAGTCCATTCCAAGAATAACGTCTAACCCTCTTAGGCCAATGACAAATAGGCTAGCATTAAAGGCTATGCCCTCAATGCAAATGGGACGGTTGTGGCAGACATGCTCAACAATTATTGGGCCTCCAGGTGAATCTACTTTTATGGGTTTGGCTAGGGGGGTCCGGTCTAGATTATGCGTCTCAACATAGCATTGCGATATGAAAGAATGTGTTGCTCCTGGGTCAAACAATACTAGTCCTACTCCGGGAGGGATTAGTAGGTTACCCATCACTATGTCTGAAGCCGACTCCACTTGTGCCACATCCATATGTGCCAGACGGAATGGTCCACGTGCAAGACCGCCACGACCACGCCCGCGATTGGCAGTGGACACACTCCCGTGTACTTGTGCTGAATTAGCCTGGCGCTTATTTTGAGGTGGGACAGCTCCATTTGTGCCAGATTGTGGTTGACCCTTGCTTGGGCACTGATTTTTGTAGTGTCCCTTTTGTCCACAACCAAAACAGACAACGCTCGCCTTTGGGCAATCTCAAGCCAAGTGTGGTCCACTGCACACATGACATTTGATAGGGGCTCTCGGAGGCATAAAAGGTGGTCTAGGAGCTTGACAGAAAGGAGGACGGACGGGCCCGACCATTGGAACGCGGACTAGGCCAACAGGACGATTCCCACTTCTCATGGCAAACCTCGGGTCCATCCTAGCTTTCTTCCTTCGCTCTTCCTCTACGGCGATTTGCCGGTTCTCAATTGTAATGACTCGGTCTACTAGTTCCCGAAACTCGGTTATTTTTATAGGAGCTATAATAAGTTGTATGGACGGGTTCAATCCTTCTATGAACCGGTACACCTTTTTGGTCTCAGTGTTTGTGTCCTCTGGTGCATAGCAGGATAGTGAGTTAAACTCATCTAGGTACTCTGCGATGGTCTTAGACCCTTGCTTGAGGTTCAGGAATTCCTTCCTCTTTATTTCCATCGCACTTTGCGGGACATAGTTATCTCGAAATCTCCTCTTATATTCGTCCCAAGTAACTATGTGGTTTTCGGGTATGATAATTTGGACATTTCTCCACCATGTGGCAGCAGGACCAATTAACTGATGGGACACATACCAAACTTTTTCTTGGTCCGTGAATCCCATAGTGTTAAGTTTCAGCTCTATGTCCATCAACCAATCATCTGCAGCTAATGGATCTGTGGCGGTTGAAAAGGTTGGTGGTCTAGTCTTTTGGAAGTCTCCAATCGTGACACATTGTTTTGGGTTTTTAGTCAGTTGGCCTCTCATCATACCGAACATCTGCTCCATGAATTTATTCTGGTGTTCTAGAGAGTCTCGATGAGACTGCTCCATCCACTGATACATTAGAGCAAGTTGATCGGATCCTGGGGCATGATGGGGTAATGGTGGAGGTGGAGGTAACGTCACTCTAGACGGCAAATCTTCCATGTTCCTTAGCGACTTGGGTGCTAAATCTGATGGGTTCCCATTGTCTTCGAACGACTGACTACCAGATGCCATCGCTACCGATCTGGTGGGCAAGGCATAGGTTATAACGATAGCTACTACATGTGAAAATATTTTATTTATTTGATTAGAGGTGAGATTTTAGCTCAAACAGTACACTTTACGCTTCTTGTTTTGGAGCATCAATTTAAACAGTGCACTTAACAGCGGCATACTACAAAATTTTGCAAAATATCTTTTTTACTTGTTGGCCAAAGAATAAAAGCAGTCAAACAAAGTGATTTTTTTATCATGACAGAGGCAAGAGATTAATCCCAAGTCAAAAATAGAGCCACTTGCACATCACGTACTGGATTAAAAGCATGCAATCATCAATTGTCTGACATACATTAGTTGAACTCATGAAGTGCTAGGAAAAAGGTAGCAGCATCAACACATAATATATATACTAGCCCAACACGTGATGTACCAAGGCATGTACTTGAATGAAGAGATCACCCCAAAAAATCTACCATACATCAGACGCCATTATGAGGCATTGGCAATAATGTGGCAACAACATCACATACAATATTCCATCATTCAGAGCAAGGAGCATAAAAAGAACCATAATTTAAAATGAATATGGAGGCATGGCATATTCATCACACGAGATCATCTAGTAATAGAATATCAGTACATCCATAAGTCCACCAGTCCACATGGATACATCACATATCATAGAAGCAACACCACACATGACTCTGTGTCGCACATCATCAGGCTACCATGGCTATCTACACGTGTACCTGGATCAAAAGTATACCTGCCGACCTATCTGTCTGTCAGAACTAGTCTGGCTAACTACGGCTGTGCAAACTCTGGAAGGGTAGCTACGACTACAAGACCTTTCCAGATATGTACAGAATCCAAAAGGATAGCCTCCATGCATCTGCCTAAACATCTAATAAGTGGCGGAACCAACTCTGGGAGGTGTAGCTATGATGCTACAACCTTGCCAGAATACTAACTACTACTACTAGTAGCACGTCAATCCTCCCTGACAAGAGGACTAGGTGAAACGGTGAGGAGCAAGTCGGGGTCGTGGGCAGAAGTCGGTGCAGGCAGAGACACACTCGGTGCAGCAGCGTCAGACTCGGGTGCGCTGATGGTGCTAAGAGGGTACTCAGAGGATGTGACGTCGGAAGCGACACGAAGGTACTCCGGGGGCTGAGAAGACACCTGGCGGGAGTCGAGTGCTAGAAGCTCTGAGTAAGTGACGCCAATCACTGAAAAGTCGGGGGTGCCATCGGGAGAAGGTGGAGCAGGGTCGGTAGCTGGAGAACCTGGTGGAGTGTGGGGAGTGTGCTCTGGAGGTGGTGGAACTACAATGGAACTCAGAGTAGGAGCAACCTGAGAGGAAGGCTCGTCGGCGACAAGAGACTCCTGGTCAATCGGGTACCCTACCCGGCCTGGAGAGGCGGAAGGTGAGCTGTCGATTTGAAGAGGGTTGAGGGCCATACCCGGACGGGTGTAGTCCCTCAACGCAGTGGACATCTCACTGTTTGCCCGCTCAAGCTCGGGACAGCGCCTCTGAAGAGTGTCAACCTGATCTAATAGGTCCTGAACAAGCTGAGGTGCAGGTGGACGCTCGTACGGTGTGGAGGGACGCGATACTGCACGAGAGGAGGAACCCCTGATAACTCTAGGAGCTGGGTGGTCTGCACGAGCGGGTGGGACTGTCGGGTAAAGAGGTGGACGAGCGGCAGTCGAAGCTGGTGGTGGTAAAAATGTGGGAGGTAAAACATGAGGACGTGGTGAAAGTGGAGGGAAAGTGGAAGTGGACGCAAAAGGCAAAGGAGCGACAATGGGCATAGGTGTAGACGAACTCCCTGCCTCCTCTAGCTGATGAGGCCACTCGCCTCTGCCCGCGTACTGAAGGAGAGGGTGGTAGGCGTGGAAAAGGTGTAAAGCGGCATCCCATGCCGCACCCTGAAGTGCTGAAACAAAGTCGTAACGTGCAACACGGTACCTAGAAGGGACATCTAAGCTCTCAGGAATGTGCACTGTGACTAAGTACCCCGTGGAACACGGGTCGTGAAACACTGTGTAGTACGGTGCAATCAACACACCCAGAAGACCAAGAAGCTCAACCAAGAACAGAGCAAAACCACCATGCTCAGCACCCGTACCAAACATCCTACCACTCGTCATCCTACATTAAGCAATTTAAGAATTTAGTTAGTTATAACACAGTGTAAAATTAATTTTACCAAGGACAGTAAATAAATAAATAAACACATTTTTCTTGCACAATTGTGTGGTCTAAATTATTTAATCTTCACTTGACTTGAGTCATTTTTTAAAGAAAACTTTTAATTTATTTTAGGTAAGGAGGGAACCTATCTTTCCTAGGGCTCAGATGGTTTCTAATCAAGTACATGACTGTTTCCTTAACGTTGCTCTGATACCACCTCTTCTGTGACACCCCATTACGTCCAACAGAGTCAGGCATTACGGAAGCCGTCACTTCAGAGTTGCGCCAGGATCAGTTAAGGAGAACAGTATCATGTACAAGACGGAGCGGCTGACATGAGTAGGCAAGCTTTTATTACATAGACACCTCAAGTGTCGACTAAGCCTAAGCGGCCATGACGATATATCGCCGCCCGCCTCTAGTACGAGCCTTTTAGACCAACCATGGAGGGCATCTACTCTTCATAGTCTTGATTGTCGACTTCCTCATAATCATACTCCACTTCAGAATAACCGAAGTCGTCAAGATGGCCATACTCATCATAAGTACCATTCTCTATCGCCTCGGAGTTCTCATAACTCACTTACTCTGAAAAACAACATAAGTGCAGCTGAGTACGTATAAAATACGAACTCCGCAAGTCGCCGGGAAAAGTGGATGCATGAGTTTTTTTAGAGGAAAAACTTTATCGGCCATGGCTACCACCACCGAGCCATTAACTCAAAATACTATGCAGGTAAAAAAATTTCCCTTAATCCATTTTGTTGAAAACCAAATTTTATTCATAAAATCTACTAGCGACGGAGCGACGTGGGATCTTACATCCTGTGTTAGAGAAAAACCCACACGACGCACTTCCAATCCCGAAAGCTGGGAGTGATATCACATCTACTCTGATCAGAGGTGTACTGCTTTGCCCATAGCATCACTTGGTCCAAGTCGTCCATGCGCTACCCGTGCGCACGACTAGACCAAGGAACCAGAACCTTTGACCAGCCCGTACACTACCTCTGCTTTTCCACCTTGCCTTACTAAAGGCCCGCGTGTCGAGACCCCTGACCGGCGGTCCCACCCTAGGGTGACTGTACCTACCCGGCTACAACCACTGTCGGTGTCAAAACCGGTGGATCTCGGGTAGGGGGTCCCGAACTGTGCGTCTAGGCCGGATGGTAATAGGAGGCAAGGGACACGAAGTTTTACCCAGGTTCGGGCCCTCTCGATGGAGGTAAAACCCTACGTCCTACTTGATTAATATTGTTGATATGGGTAGTACAAGTGTAGATCTACCACGAGATCGAGGAGGCTAAACCCTAGAAGCTAGCCTATGGTATGATTGTTGATGTGTACGTTGTCCTACGGACCAAAACCCTCCGGTTTATATAGACACCAGAGAGGGTTAGGGTTACACCAAGTCGGTTACAATGGTAAGAGATCTTCATATCCGTATCGCCAAGCTTGCCTTCCACGCCAAGGAAAGTCCCTTCCGGACACGGGACGGAGTCTTCAATCTTGTATCTTCATAGTCCAGGAGTCTGGCCAAAAGATATAGTCCGGCTGTCCGGACACCACCTAATCCAGGACTCCCTCAGTTTGGTGCTTTCATTGAGAGTTCCTCTGTGTCGTGGCCATTAGGAAGGATGCCTCGCCCCGTCTTTAAAGATGGCACCGTTGCTAAGGGAGCTTTGGCTGTCGGCCAAACCCTCCGGCTAGGTTGTTTTCTTATGACCGCCTGTTCGGCTTCTGCGCCGTCGATGACCTCTCGAGCCATCGAAAACAATCTTCATGTCAGCTCGGAACTCGCCGAGCAGTTAGATCCAATGGAGCTCTCCTCCATAAACGAGCTCTTGGATCGCTTCGCCGCCCTAGGAGTTGCCACAGATTACGACCAGATTGGGCCTAAACCCGATCTGAGAGAGATTAACTCTCCCCAAGTCACCCATCATGTTGCCGTGGTAGAGGGACAGTGCGGCGACCCTTCATCTATCTTAAGGACTCGCTACATCCGGATTCCCGATCCCTCCAAGCCGGATACCCGCGGAGGGGAGGATATCACTCAAGACTTGAATTTAGAGTCAGGCGACGGGCTGGATTCATTGGACAACATCCAGGAATCCAAATTTTCGAGTTCGGAAATTCCTCGGCCTCTGAGCCTTAGATGGGGTGAGGCTTCGTATTTAATTCCACCCACCCACCCCAACATAAGCGATCTATCCAAAATCAGGCAAGAACCCGATGAAACAGTACATCATTACTGTGCGAGATTCCTCCTGGTTAAGAACAGGTTAAGGGACTGCCGTGAGAAAGACGCAATCTCAATCTTCTGTAATAATTGCACGGACAAGGGAATACTCAACGCCATAAGTCGCCGTGATATTACACGCTTCGCTGACTTGGCGTCCATTGTACGAAAGTACTGTGCGATGGAAAGCGCCTGGAAAACCGAAATAAAATTTTGGGATAATCCGGCCCTGAATACAAACCCAGTCCGAAATAAAAGGGTGCATCATCACCAGTCACCCGGGTCAAGCATTAAAAAGCAAAAACCCTCTACAGGGCATGGAACCGTACTGGAAGGATGGCTTAATGGACCCTGTAAAATTCACAGTACAGAGACGCCACACCAACTCACAACCTCAGAGCATGTTGGATACTCCGGCAAGTGGCCAAAATTGGCGAAAATCTCATAATTTCGGAGGCCACAGAAAGCCACCCCAGAGACACCAATACGGTATTAACAGTCTTCGAGACTTTCACATCAAATAATATGCGAAAAAGGACACTCCGCAGCCTTGCCGAAGTCTACCAAGTAGCAACAATAAACCCATGGAGTGACACGGGTATTACCTTTAACGCCAGTGATGAACCTAAATCCCGAACAGCCCGAGCACCAGCCGCATTGGTCCTCAGTCCAATAGTGGACGACTTTCGTCTTACCAAGGTACTCATGGACGGCGGTAGCGGATTGAACCTCATTATGAGGAGACCCTTCAAAAAATGGAAATAGACTGGAACCGCATTGAGCGAAGCAGCACAATCTTTAGAGGAATAATCCCCAGTCGGGAAGCGCGCTGTACAGGAAAAATCACACTAGATGTGGTGTTCGGCACGCCGGATAATTACAGGTCCGAAGAGGTCACGTTCCAGGTGGCTCCATTCAGCAGCGGTTATCACGCTCTGCTAGGGCGGGAAGCATTTACAATCTTCCAAGCAATACCCCATTATGGGTACATGAAGCTCAAGATGCCCGGGCCTAACGGGATCATCACTCTCGCTAGTGATCCAGACATAGCACTCCGCGCCGAAAACAAGACAGCCGCACTAGCCCTCGAGGCACTATCCGAAGCCCTAGCGGCTGAGGAGCTAACTGCGCTGCGCTCTACGGTAAATAGGGACGATGTGGTACTCGACAAAAGATCCAAGTCCACCTCCTTTAAACCGGCGAACGAAATAGTCAAATTCCAAGTCCATCCAACGGACCCCAATAAAACAGCTTTCATTGGGGCACAATTAAACCCTGATGTCGACGCCGCATTGGGATAGTTCCTACTAGAGAACTGGGACATTTTTGCCTGGCACCCTTCAGACATGCCAGGGATCCCACGCAGGCTGGCCGAGCACAGCTTAAATATCCAAGCAGGATTCAAACCTGTCAAACAGGCTCTTCGGCGTTTTTCGAACCTAAGAGACAGGCCATGGGAGAGGAGCTAGCAAAGCTCTTGGAGGCCGGATTCATCAGAGATATAAAACATCCGGACTGGCTAGCAAACCTGGTGATGGTACCAAAGAAGGACAAATCATGGCGCCTATGTGTTAATTTTAAAGACCTTAACAAGGCTTGCCCAAAGGATACCTTCCCCCTCCCTCGCATCGATCAAATTATCGATGCTACCGCAGGACAAGATTCGTTGTGTTTTCTCGACGCACATTCTGGCTACCATCAAATCAAGATGGCAGAACTAGACCAATCCGCAACCGCATTTATCACACCATACGGGCCATTCTGCTTCAACACAATGCCCTACGGGCTCGAAAACGCCGGCGCAACATATCAGCGCATGATTCAGACATGTCTGGCAAGTCAGATTGGCAAAACAGTGGAGGCATATGTAGATGATGTGGTCGTCAAAACAAGACATGTTGAATCTCTAGTAGACGACTTGAGGCTCACATTCGATAACCTCCGAACATACGACATCAAGCTCAACCCGGAAAAATGCGTTTTCGGCATTCCTGCCGGAAAACTCTTGGGCTTCATAGTATCCGGTAGAGGAATTGAAGCAAATCCGGCCAAGATCCGAGCCCTGTCGCAACTAGATATCCCAAAGGACCTCAAACAAATACAAAAGTTAACCGGATGCGTGGCGGCTCTAAGCCGCTTTATCTCCCGCTTGGGAGAAAAGGCCCTACCCCTTTACCGCCTCCTTCGGCGCACCGAAAACTTCAAATGGACGGATGCAGCCACGGCCGGACTCAACGAAATAAAAGCCATACTGGCAACAAACCCAGTCCTGGCCGCGCCAAACATTGGCGAACCGATGCTATTATACACTGCAGCAACACACCAGGTTGTAAGCGCAGTACTCATCGTCGAACAAGAAGCGGACGGACACAAATTCCCCCTTCAAAAGCCGGTCTACTACGTGTCCACTGTCCTCACTCCCTGCAAATCACGGTACCCGCATTATCAAAAGATTGCGTACGCGGTATTCATGGCATCTCGGAAGCTACGACACTACTTTTAAGAGTGTTCAATAACAGTAGCCTCGGAAGTACCACTTAACAATATTATAAACAACCGTGACGCAACGGGCCAGATTGCAAAATGGGCCATTGAGCTCCTCCTGTTCGACATAACTTATAAGCCTCGACGAGCCATCAAATCGCAAGTATTGGCCGACTTCGTCGCAGAATGGACGAAGGCCGAACTCCCTAAAGAATACGGCACATATTCAAATTGGATCATGCATTTCGACGGCTCCAAGATGTTGGCCGGACTGGGGGCTGGCGTCGTTTTGACGTCCCCCACAGGAGACACAGTTCAATACGTACTACAGATTATGTACACAGACTCCAACAATGGAGCCGAATATGAGGCCCTTTTACATGGTCTCCGGATGGCAGTATCCATGGGCATCCAACGCCTAGAGGTGCGCGGGGACTCGAACCTCGCAATATCCCAAATAAATGGAGGCTTTGATGCCAAGGATCCAAAAATGGCAGCTTACCGCAATGCCGTCCTAAAAATGTCAGCTCGGTTCGAGGGGCTCGAATTTCACCATATAGCCCAGGAAAATAATCAGGCGGCAGATGTCCTGGCATGCATCGGCGCAAAGCGCGATGTAGTCCCCCCCAACATCTTCTTGGAAAGGCTGTTCAAGCCATCCGTAGTATGGGAAGGGGAGCCGAAATATAACAGCCCGGACCCAACCACACTGCCCGACACCAAACATTCTGACACAATCGGAGGCTCTGCCAATGAAATAACACCTCCAGCCCACGTAATAATGGCCGTCATCGCCCCGTGGATAGAACCATTCCTCGCCTACCTTACTAGGCAGGAACTCCCCGAGGACCAAAATGAGGCACGCTGCATAGTGCAGCGATCTAAAGCCTACAGAGTCCACGAGGGAGAGCTTTATAAGAAAAGCACTACCAGAGTCCTTCAAAGGTGCATCTCCGAAGAGGAGGGGCGGAACCTCCTGGCTGAAATTCATGCCGGACTCGGCGGTCATCACGCTGCAGCCTGGTCCCTTGTAAGCAAGGCCTTCCGTACAGGCTTTTATTGACCGACGGCTCGGGCAGACGCTCAGGACTTAGTCCAACGATGCACCGGTTGCTAGCTCTTTGCAAACCAAAGCCATATGCCACCCACTGCCCTCCAAACTATCCCCATTACTTGGCCCTTCGCGATCTGGGGGCTTGACATGGTTGGACCCCTTAAAGACGGAACCCATAAGCAAAAATACTTACTGGTCATGGTGGATAAGTTCACCAAATGGATAGAAGCCAAGCCTGTTAAGACGGCCGAATCCGGACCAGTGATAGACTTTATATCCGGGGTTGTACACCGTTACGGCGTCCCCCACAGCATCATCACTGATAACGACACAAACTTCATGGACGACGAGGTAAAACTCTGGTGTAAAAACATGGGCATCAAGCTCAATTATGCCTCCGTCTATCACCCACAAACTAACGGCCAAGTCGAACATGCAAATGGTCTTATCATGAGCGGCATCAAACCCAGATTAGTGCGGTCCCTCAAGGAATCTAACACGCACTGGGTAGAGGAGCTCGACTCCGTACTCTGGGGGCTATGGACCACGCCGAATCGCACCACCGGATACTCACCATTCTTTATGGTGTACGGCGCAGAGGCAGTTTTGCCTTGCGACATAATTCATGACTCACCTCGAGTGCGCATGTACGAAGGAAGAGAAGCCGAACTCGATCGGCAGGACAGCTTGGACGCATTGGAGGAGGAGCGTGACGTGGCAAAAGCCCGTTCCGCATTCTATCAACAGCAGGCTCAAAGATACCAAAGCAGAGAAGTACGGGCCAAAAATTACAACGTTGGCGAATTAGTTCTACGACTACCAGACAAGAAAAAGGACAAACTCAAGCCCAAGTGGGAGGGTCCCTTCATAATTGACCAAGTCCTGACTGGTGGAGCGGACCGCCTGCGGGATGCATCGGATAACCGACTCGAGCCAAACCCATGGAACGTAGCACGTCTCCGAAGATTCTATGCCTAGCACCGGACTCTGTGTTCATCTCCTTCCTCTGTCCATTTTTTATATATTTTCTGTCTTACATTTCTCTTCCTCTCTCTCTCTCTCTCTCTCTCTCTCTTTTATAGACTCTAAAGGCTCATAAAGTGACGCGCTATCCGCGCTCATTAAACCCGGGGGCTTCCTTAAACAGAAGCTTATTCATACGGGCTTCATGCCCAACACATGTGTCACACTTCTGCATGTACCTTTTATTCACCATTATATGCATCGATATGACTTAAGTTTTGGCCAAGCTGGGTTGCCTGGCTCCTGTGCTTACCCCTACGTTCCCGATTGTTCGGCTAGGTGGTAAAGGGAGCACCTCTGCGATTGTTACTGTCGGGTCAGTCGGACGTGTACCTCAGACTGGGTGAAGCCGAAAGCTAGCGTTCTTAAGGGAATATTCGGTCGGTGAACTAAAGATGGTCTTTTTTTATTTTTATCTATACGCCCCCAGATGTTTTTCTTGCGTTTCTTTTCGCAGCATGGACATGCACCTTAGGGCATGCCTCCCAGGGAAAGGAACCCCTAACGGAACTATTCTACCTGGAAGATGTTTCTTACTAACCATGTAATATAACATAACTAGTCGGGCACTTGTCTGTTCAAGCCCTAATGACCCCTACGCCTGGTCTCCATGCATTCCCCGGTTTCTATATAACCGCATGGGAATTCAGACACACTCCGGACCATCAGGTCCCGAGGCTGAAGCGAAAAGGTCAGCCACGACAAATGATCTACAATCCGGCTAGAAGGCATTATAAATGTCAATTAAATTACATAGTCATTTTGACTGGTCGTATTCCTCTTCAATACCATCTAACAGGATGTCTAATTTACAGTCCTGCTGGGAATACTTTGCGGCCAACTCTACTTGGCTGTATATTAAGCTTACAAGGATCTCCTTCCCATCGGGCCCTACAGGACCGACCTCGGCCATGTGGTTGGGGTCAGCCTTTGCATACCGCGTCTTCACCATGGCCCAGGCCTCCCTAGCGCCTTGACGGCAAGCCGATATCTTCCACAATCGGAAGCGCCGCCGTGCTCCCTTTAGCTTCTCCGCAAGCTCTCCAAGACCTTCGGGCATGGAGACGGATGGCCACAGGGCCTGGGCGACGCCTTGCATCACCTGTCGAACTCGATCGAGCAGTTGCGAGAGCTCGGGAAGAAGGTCACCCGTAGAACCGGGCATCTCCTCTGCAGGACGACCTGTTAGCACACCTACATACATTGCTCTGTTAGTCGACTTCCCCGCCAAACTTTCTTTCAAAGGTTCGTTCAAGCACTTACTAAATATGCCGCGCCGAAGCCGCTGATTCTCCTTCACGGAGTCTGACAGCTGGGCACGAACATCTTTCAGCTCGACGCCCAGCTTGGTGTTGGCATCTTGGAGATCGTTCTTCTCCCGCCTCACCTTTGTCAGCACCTTCTCACCAGCCTTTAGCTAGCGTAGGAGGTGTTGCCTTTCCGGATTCAATCCGGCGCCATCTGCAACTTCATTTGTCAGATTCGCACCAAAGCCGTGCTTCGCAAAATACTTATCTTTCGAAGTGTATATTACCAGAGGGGGTATCCTTGGGCTCCCCTGCCGCGGCTAGTGCGGCCTCAAGTTGGGATTTGCACTCTTCTAGCTCCTTGGACAGTAGGAAATTCTTTTCCGTAAGAACCTGCATCACAAATGATCCTTAAATCAGTTATTCTAACTGTTTCAAGTCTCGGGGGCTACTGGTATATACATATAATTACCAGAATTTTCTTACCCGTATGTCTTTTACATACTGCTCCGTGGCTCTGGCTAGACCATTTTGAGCGGCACGGAGATACGCATCTCCCGAGTTGAAGGCATCTAACGCCCCTTGGGAGAAACAAGCATCACGAAGAATTGTCCGGCGACGCCTGTCGTTCATGACACTCTCCACCTCAGAGTTGGTGGCAGACAACCCGTCCACATCCTCCGTCGGAGGAGCGTCTGGCGCGCGCCTTGCGTTCGCCTCTACCTCCTGACCAGGCTTTGGAGCCTGGCTGGTGGAGGCGCGATTGGCAGCCTCTCCGGATGTAGTCCGGCGAGGTCTCTTTGTCCTGAAAAGAGCGCGAGTGTCAATATGCCTCGAAGGTATAACACCTGGGATAAGGGGGCGTGCCATACCTTTGCGCTGATGCCTCGGTCCGGACTGCACTTCTTTTCTGCCCGCGGGGCCCTATGGCCCCTCGTTGGCTTGTCGCCGCAGGTTCGGCCTTCCGCCTTAAATACCTCCCCTGCAAAGTTCGGTTGCAATCAGGAAACTGAACATGAGTGGGCGGACACCAATTCGGGGTACTGGGACTTCGATCTCAGGTACCTGGGGGGTCAGGATTAGCCCTGGGTAATCGGCCGTAATGGCCACCAAGGCGTTGTCCTTGCTCAATTGATGGAACACTCCATCAATCAGCTCCACAGATATGTCCGGATCCTCTTGGGAGGTCGGGTCGAGGGACCGTCCTGGGTCCTCGGGTTGTGGAGGAGGGCTGCTTATTTCCTTAACAGCCCGGCGCAGTTCCTGCATTGAAGTCATCAGACTAAATATTTAACAATGGGAATACAAAACGGATGGACAAGTAAATACGGCCGCTTACCCAGCTTGGGGGATTGTGCATGGAGAATCCACCCTGAGGGTTGACGCAGAGAAATTTCTCCTCTCCTCCCTAATACAAAGTGGACAAGATCTTTAGTAGAGCGGAAGCCGAGTCCGGCCCCTTACGGCCGTAGCGTGAAGGACATATGCCCTAGAGGCAATAATAAAGTTATTATTTATTTCCTTATATCATGATAAATGTTTATTATTCATGCTAGAATTGTATTAACCGGAAACATAATACATGTGTGAATACATAGACAAACAGAGTATCACTAGTATGCCTCTACTAGACTAGCTCGTTAATCAAAGATGGTTATGTTTCCTAACCATAAACAAAGAGTTGTTATTTGATTAACGAGGTCACATCATTAGTTGAATGATCTGATTGACATGACCCATTCCATTAGCTTAGCACCCGATCGTTTAGTATGTTGCTATTTGCTTTCTTCATGACTTATACATGTTCCTATGACTATGAGATTATGTGTAAGTGCATCTAGTGCCACCCCTAGTTGGTTTTGGAGTATTGACGACAAACCTAGTTGAGGGACTAATGTGTTTGTGAGAATTGCAGGAAAACACAGGTAGAAGTCCCTCATTGATTCGGTTTTACTATCAGAGATGACCCCTAAAAATGTATGAAGACATTGAAGACAAAGGTGGCATATGAAGATAATCACTTTGAAGACTATGACAAAAGAAGACACGTTATGAAGCCTATGGAGCTCGAAGACTTAGATCTTTCGTAGTTCCTTTTATTTTGTGTTGAGTCACAGGAACCACCGTACTGTTAAGTGGGGTCCAGGAGAACCAGTCAGAATGACTGAAGTGATGCCTAAATAAAAAAAGCCTATGTCTTCGAGTGAAGACAATGAGAGCGAATCTTGTCCAGAGCCGGACAAGTCAGCTTTGCTTGTAGCCCAAGTAAAGTTGCCATGAGAGTTCGAAATCTGACCGTTGAGACACGTGTCAGTTCCTTAGTGACCCAGGGTCATTTCGGACAAATCAGGTCGGGTTGCCAAGTGGCTATAAATAGCCCACCCCCACAACCATAAACGGTTGGCTGCTCAGATTTCAGTGCACGGCTTTTGTCGTTTGAGAGCAACCCATCTCGAAGCCTTTGAGAGAAAATTTCCAGTGAGGAGAAAAGCCCTAACCACCCAGAGCCAGAGTAAATTGGGCATCACTTAAGTCTTCTTGTCTGTGTGATCTGAAGACTTATTACACTTGGGGACTGTGAATCCTCCAGACGGTTAGGCGTCGCGTTTAGAGCATCCAAGAGACATTGTGGATTGCCATTGAACGAAGTCTGTGAAGGTTTGGGAGTCTACCTTTAAGACTTACCAGAGTGATTGAGCGAGGACTAAGTGACCTTAGCTCAAGGAGAATACGATGAGGACTTGGTGTCCTGAACTGTGTGTTCAGGACTGGGTGTCCGGGACTGTGTGTCCTAAGGTTTAAATACCTAGCCGCTCCAACCAGACGTACAGTTGTCACAGCAACTGGAACTGGTCCAACATATCATTGTCTTCTACGAGTCACTGGTTTCATCTTCACTTCCTCTTCTTACTGTTACACATTGTGAAGCCATTGCATGCTTGCTTTATCTTTAGTCTTCACAACGTGAATGTATGAACTGTTTGGCTTCATAACTTCTTCCTACCTGATCCTTATTACACTGCAGTAGTTTGTCATTGTGCTTTCACTCTACTAAATACATGACCATGGCTGGCCCAGTGTAATCTAACTTCCGCTGCATAGTAATAGGCATAATCTTCGCTGTTTGTCTTCATAACTCTCATGTTTTGAAGACTTTCGTAAAAATCGCCTATTCACCCCCCTCTGGTCGATATAACGCACTTTCATTATGCAACTCCCGTTTGCCGGAGGAACACTTTGGGTGCTACCAAACGTCACAACGTAACTGGGTGATAATAAAGGAGTACTACAGGTGTCTCCAAAGGTAGATGTTGGGTTGGCGTATTTCAAGATTTGGATTTGTCACTCAACTGGACTCTACTGCCAAAAATATCATCTGTGGTCATCTGACAAAAGGACAGTATGGCCGTGTGAGTGCCTTGAAGACATCCAAGCTGGTTTGGGACTGGCTCTCCAAGGTCAATGAAGGCGTCTCAACCCAGAGAGATCAAAGAATCAGTGTTCTTCGCAACCTCTTCAACCGCTTCAAGCGAAATGACAATGAGAATGTCCAGCACACATTTGACCGACTCACTGACATCACAAATGAGCTTCAAGCCCTCGGCGCCACTGAAATCACCAAACATGAAATCGTCAAGACGCTGCTGAGATCACTTGATAGTTCGTTTGACATCCTGGCCCTGATGATTCAAGAACGTCATGATTTCAAGACACTCGATCCGTCTGACATACTTGAGAGGCTCAACACACATGAGTTTCAGCTTTCTGAGAAAAGAGATATCTACGGTCCAAACTATGGGCGAACTCGCGCCTTGAAGGCAAAAGCTGTCTCCTCATCTGAAGAAGAATCTGACTGCAGTTCTGATGATCCTGAAGACATTGGAAGAGAACTTGCAATGCTAGTGAAGAAGTTCCAAAAATTCACCAAGAAGAAAGGCTTCAGAAAATCTTCACGATCAAGCTCAAGGAATGATGAAGTTTCTGCTCATGACTACAAGAAGAAAACATGTCACAAGTGCAAGAAAACTGGACACTTCATCTCTGAGTGTCCACAGTGGGACAATGAGAACAGAAGGAAGAAGAAGAGCAAGGAATATGATTCTGACGACAAGAAGAAGAAGAAATACTCAAAGTCTTCTTCCAAGTCTTCATCAAAGTCTTCATCACACAAGAAGAGCTCATCTGGCAAGGCACGTGCGTTTGTTGGAAAGGAGATGGATTCAGAGGAGGAGTCCGCATCTGAGGAGGCAGAGGTGGAGTCTGAGGAGGAGTCTGATTCTGGCATTGCGAGTCTGGCTACAGCATACGTCGCCAAGTCTATCTTCAACACTGAAGACAATGACTGCATCACCGACACCGACGCAAATGACAAGAACGACTCCACTCCTACCTACTGCTTCATGGCACGCGGTGCCAAGGTAAACACACGCACTACTCGCTATCAAACATCTAGTGACGATGACTCTGAATGTGATTCAAAACCTAGCTACAAAACACTTGCTAAAATTGCAACTGAACAATAGAAAGCTATGGAACATATTCAAAAACTGTTAGACAGAAGCGATAATCTGTTGGGTGCTGAAATGACTCGATCTGAATCCTTAATTGAAGACATAAAAAACCTTCACGTTAAGTATCAGGAACTTGAAGATCGTCATGATACTCTCTCAACAACTCATGAAAAGCTTTCCTATGATTATCTTCAAAGGAAGTAAGAACTTGAGAGATTGAGGGTGGCTCATGAAGATCTTCAAAAGGAAAACGAGTCACTTCGCTCCGAACAGATCAGTCCCGCTCAGGAAGGATTTGAACCACCATGTCTTAAATGCATTGAGCGTGATAATGCTAATTCTGTTGCTGAATGTTCCACTGCTACGGCTGTTGCAATATCTTCAACTGTTGACGTGGTAACTAACCCCTCTGCTGAGGATACCACTGCTATTGCTGATGAGAATGCTATGTTGAAGACATTGCTTGAAACAGGGATGTACAAAAGTCTTAAAGGACATCAGACATTATGTGATGTCCTCAAGAAGCAGATCCTGAACCGAAACCCTAGGAAAGAGGGTGTTGGATTTGTGAGGAAAATCAATGCAGATGGCACTTACTGAAAACCTGAGCAGTACCCCAAAACCACATGGGTTGCTGCAAAGGAACTTTCAGCAGATCCATCCAACTTATCTGGCTTCACTTGTGCTAACCCCATTATCATTGATGAATCCTTTGATGCAAACTATAAACTGTTTAAAAATCAGAATGGTGAAGTGTTTGCCAGGTACATTGGTACTAACTGCAGGAATGGACCGCCTATGAAGAAGATCTGGGTTTCCAAAAGGTTTCTGGAAAATCTTCCTGTGAATGTCTTCATGACACCTCACTTGAAAAGACAAACCTCAGACCAAAGGCTTCATACGGCCCAATGGCTTCATACAAACAGAGGACTCACCTGAGTCACACTAACACAAATGTTTTGCAGGGAAACTATACTCAGGCATATGAATATGAGAGCGGTTCATCGAACCGTGTTCATGTGACCAAAAATTATTCTGCTTATTCCTATGAGTATTATTGTCCACCTACTAGACTATTTGCTAAGGCTTCAAAGCCAAAATTCTCAGATGCTGCACTTAGACTTATTGCTTCTAAGCCACCCTTGAAGATGTGGGTGGTTAAGAAAACTTAACTCTCTTTTGCAGGGAAAGGTCTACAGCAGAAAAACAAAATCTTCTGATGCTATTGCTGGGGACCTTAAAAATCTTGTAGGGCGCAAGATAAAATGCCCGAATGGCATCATTATGTACTTTGTTCCTGAATCGCATGCTACTCTCCCTATTAGTCCTAATCTGGATCTAAGTTTTCATAACCCACTGGTTCGTCAAATGTTTATGCTTCACAATTCTCTTCGTGAAGCCTATCCCCCTAACTGCACTGTAGGGTATGACACCAGCGACTTCAAAGTCTTCAGAATGGATTATTGACAGTGGGTGTACAAATCACATGACTGGCAGAAGAAGCCTTCTTAGGGACTCAACATTACGTCCATCCGACAAGAGCCACATCACATTTGCTGACACTGGTAAAAGTAAGGTATTGGGTCTAGGTAGAGTTGCAATCTCAAAGGATCAACACATGGATAAAGTCATGCTTGTTGAATCCCTTGGCTTCAACTTAATGTCTGTCTCAATGCTTTGCGATTTGAATATGATTGTAATGTTTGGAAAATATTGTTGCCTGGTGCTAATGGAATCTAACAAGTCTCTAGTGTTTGAAGGGTATCGGAAAGGTGATTTGTACGTGGTAGATTTCTCAGCAGGACCACAACTTGCAGTATGTCTTCTTGCAAAAGCTTCAGAATGCTGGCTTTGGCATCGGAGGCTTGGGCATGCTGGCATGAGGAACCTCCACACCCTTGCGAAGAAGAAGCATGTCATAGGCATCGAGGGCGTCAAGTTCAAGAAAGATCATTTATGCGGTGCCTGTGAAGCAGGGAAGATGACAAGGGCAAAACATCCTTCGAAGACAATCATGACTACTACACAACCCTTCGAACTGCTCCACATGGATATTTTCGGTCCCACTCACTACTCAACTTTTACTACCTCTGCTTGCCTCTATGGCTTCGTCATTGTTGATGATTACTCTAGATATACTTGGGTACACATAATCCTTTACAAGACTGAAGTGCAGGATGTCTTCAGACGCTTCGCCAATCGAGTTATGAACAATTTTGGTGCCAAGATAAAGCACATCAGAAGTGACAATGGCACTGAATTCAAGAACACTGGCCTTGATACATATCTTGATACCTTGGGCATCACACATGAATTCTCAGCTCCGTACACGCCACAGCAGAATGGCGTCGTCGAACGCAAGAACAGAACACTCATTGAAATGGCCAGAACAATGCTAGATGAATACAAGACTCCAAGAAAATTCTGGACTGAAGCCATTGATACTGCATGCCATATAATCAATCGTGTTTATCTTCACAAGCTTCTGAACAAGACATCTTATGAACTCCTAACTGGCAAGAAGCCAAATGTCAGTTACTTCAAAGTATTTGGCGCAAAGTGCTGGATCAAGGACCCACACCACACCTCAAAGTTTGCACCAAAAGCACATGAGGGCTTCATGCTTGGATATGGAAAGGATTCACACTCCTACAGAGTCTTCAATCTCTTCCATTACAAAGAGGTCGAAACAGTGGATGTGCGGTTTGATGAAACAAATGGTTCACAAAGAGAGCAACTGCCAAATGTGCTAGATGAAGTTCCAGCTAGTGAATCAATCAAGCATATGGGAACTGGAGAGATTATGTCTTCTGAAGCTCATTCTGAAGAAGAACTCATCATCTCAGCATCTGATCAACATGAAGACAATGCTCAGCATGAAGACATTCCTCCAAACAACAACGCAGATCGGCAAGAGCAAAGTCTTCGCCCTGTACATCCTCGTGTTGCAAATGAAGTGCAGATTGACAGAATAATCGACAGCATCAATGCACCTTGTCCACTCACTCGTTCAAGGGCAACTCAGCTAGCAAATTTCTGTGGGCACTTCGCATTCGTATCAATATCAGAACCCAAGAAAGTTGAAGAAGCCTTCATGGAACCTGAATGGATTCAATCTATGCAAGAAGAACTTCAACAATTTGAGCTGAGTAATGTATGGGAACTGGTTAAGCGTCCTGATCCACGGAAGCACAACATAATAGGCACCAAATGGATATACCGCAACAAGCAAGATGAGCATGGTCAAGTTGTCAGAAACAAAGCTCGTCTTGTTGCTCAAGGATATACTCAAGTGGAGGGCATTGACTTCGATGAAACATTTGCTCCTGTGGCAAGGCTTGAAGCTATACGCATACTGCTGGCATATGCAAATCATCATAACATACTTCTATATCAAATGGATGTGAAAAGTGCCTTTCTCAATGGCAAGATTGAAGAAGAAGTGTATGTTGCACAACCACCTGGCTTTGAAAATCCAAAACATCCTGACATGATATACAAGCTCAACAAGGCACTATATGGCCTCAAACAAGCCCCTAGGGCCTGGTATGACACACTCAAGTACTTTCTGAAGAGCAAAGGCTTCATACCTGGTTCCCTGGATCCCACTCTTTTCACGAAGACATATGATGGTGAACTGTTTGTGTGCCAAATATATGTGGATGACATTATCTTCGGCTGCACCAATCAGAAGTACAGTGAAGAGTTTGGATATATGATGCAAGAGCAATATCAGATGTCCATGATGGGGGAGCTGAAGTTCTTCCTTGGTCTTCAAATACGCCAACAGCACAATGGCATCTTCATATCTCAAGAGAAGTATCTCAAAGATTGCCTGAAGAAGTTCGGTATGCAAGACTGCAAAGGCTTCACAACACCAATGCCAGCCAAACATCATCTAGGTCCTGACGACAATGGTAAAGAGTTCGATCAAAAGGTATACCGCTCCATGATTGGGTCTTTGCTTTATTTATGTGCATCTAGGCCAGATATTATGCTTAGTGTTTGCATGTGTGCTCGATTTCAAGCGGCACCAAAGGAATCGCATCACTTAGCTGTGAAGCGAATTCTTCGATATTTGGCTCACACCCCAACTCTAGGATTATGGTATCCTAAGGGCTCAGAGTTCGATTTGGTTGGATTTTCGGATGCTAATTATGCTGGTGACAAGGGTGATCGCAAGTCTACATCAGGCACATGTCACTTTCTGGGACGATCGCTTGTATGTTGGTCTTCAAAGAAGCAGAACTGTGTATCTCTCTCCACTGCTGAATCTGAATACATTGCTGCTGAATCTTGCTGCGCTCAGCTTCTCTGGATGAAGCAAACACTCAAGGATTATGGCATTCATCTGAAGCAAGTGCCACTTTAGTGCGACAACGAAAGCGCCATCAAGATTGCCAACAACCCAGTTCAACACTCGAAGACAAAGCACATTGAAATTCGTCATCACTTCCTCAGAGATCATGTTGTAAAGGAAGACATTGATATCATACACATCAACACTGAAGAGCAACTGGCAGATATCTTCACCAAGCCCTTGGATGAGAAGAGGTTTTGCAAGTTACGGTGTGAGCTAAATATCAGGCACACCTCCTAACACTTATGCATATTGATGACTTAGATGTGCAACACACAAAGTAAAGTATATCTTCAATCAATGAAGACATACATCCTAAGTGTGAATACATTAATATGGAATTTGACTTCGGAGCGCCACGATAATTGTGCGCCGTGTCTGGGTCTAATACTTCCTATACGGTGGGTAACGCCATCACCAAACGTTCCATTTTGAAGTGTTTTACTCATGGCGTTACCTTGTAATATCTTCACATTTGGTTTGGCTTCGAACTCAACATGTCTTCACGATTATCTTCACTACGTTGACTATATAGATATATATACCCTAGTGTTCTGTCCTCTACAGCATTCACTTATAGCTATGTCTTCTTAATTGAATCTTTTGAACTAAGTGAATGTGATCGGACCCTAATCTCTCTATGCTTTCTATCTCTAACTCTATCTCTCCAAGTCATATGCATTCTATTGAAACTGTCGAATGTCTTCACTGCGTCCTTGTCAGCTGAAGATATAGAGACAACCACAAAATCCGTTTTTAATGCTCATTCCTCCACATAAAATTCGGAGAAGCAGGAACGACCGCCCGACAATTTAGACGTGCGTGGGACGTGGAACAAACCCCAAACTTCCGCTAACTGGCCACGCGTTCCTCAAATACGAACCGCCAGGGGCACCTGCGTAATAGCACAGTGCCGCCCCTGAGTCTATAAATTCACACTTACTGCAGTCATTATCTCCTTTTTCCACCCTCGCACGAACCCTAGCGCCATCGCTAGCACTCGACGACGCCGGAGACGAAGCGCTTCGCTGCCGCAACCTCTTCAACGCCGTCCTCACGCCGACCGCGGACATCGTCCTCTCCGCCGTCGCCGTAGGTGTTTTCCGTCGCCAAGTTAGGGCACGGAGGACTGAGCTGCTCGGCATCAACTTCCTTCTGTCTAGCAGTTCCAGTGTGGTAAATAAAACTTCTTTTTACAGCTTCTTTTAATCTCACGGTTCTGTCACTTTCTACCATAAGAAGTTTCTCTTCACACTAGTTAGATCTCTCACTGCATCTCATAACATGCCTAGTATATTCACTTGTGCTTCATAAAGTAGTTAGATTCCTCACTTGTACTGATCTATGGGTTCGTACAAATCTGGAACCAACTTCTTATCTATAAGTGAATGTCTTCGCACAATGAGGTCAATGTCTTCTAAACTGATTAATCTTCAAAACCTTCTGAGAATGCATATGACCTCTTCCCCTTCCCTCGCACCTTAATGCTGTCACAGGTACATGTCCGTGGGGGAATCCTTCGGTTCTCATAGTCTGCATTCATTTGCAGAATTCCTACAGCATCACATAAACTCTCCTGAAGCCAGTTCCTGTTGGTCCAGAAAAGGAAAGCCTTTGAAGCCTTTGAAAGTTTTGAAGCCTTTCAAGCTAAAATTTATGGCTTCAGTAGCAGCAGCAAGAAAGGGGGGCTGACAGAGACGCGAGGGAACTTCTAAGGATCTGCCTGAAGACTTGGCAGAAATGTACAAAACAGATCCAGAAGAGAGCTATGGATAGCGCAAGACCCGAATCCAATGGATTCGACGCTATTGGGCAGAACAGTGGTTCAAATACCGCTTCGTCACCCAGGAGTATGCTGAAAAGAATGCTATCAAGAGTCCATGGGGGGATATCTTATACAAGAACCTTGTACCCAGGACCAGAGATGAAGCCATTGCTCAAGGCTTCTACCCATGCATGGTCCGAGGACCACAGCCTGAAGATGCTCATCCGTCGTCACTTCTCTGGTGTCGTGACGAAAATCTCTTCAAGCGCAACTTTCAGTTTGCCCAACAGTCAGCGAAGCTAAACAAGAAGAAATTTGGGCTTGACTTCAACCCTGGTCCCTCCTCACCAAGGGCAGATGGCACACGCGACGCGGAACCCAATATCATCGGTCCGTTTGCCAATCTTGAGGGCCTGATCACCCACATCTTAGCCCAAGGGACTGCTATGAATGGCCCTCCAGCTGATTCTGAGTCTGATGAAGCTCCTGCTGTGCCGAAGCCAAAGCAGACAAAGAAACCAAAAGCTTCAAAGCCTGCCCCTGCCTCAAAAATCTCAAGGGCGAAGCCATTGAAAACTGCACCTCCTGAAGTCAGTGTGCAGTTTGAAGACGTATCCCGCGTCTCTAAGCCCCTGAAGGAAAAGGAGCCCCAGCAACAAACAGGCAAAGAGCTCACTGCTGCTGCCATTCTGCGCAGTGAAGCCATTGATCTATCCAGTGATGAGGATCTAGGTGATGACGCACTAGAGCAGCTCATCAAAAGCAAGGAAGAAGCGGAAATCTTCAACAATCTGCCTCTTTTTGATGTCGCCATCATCCACAGCTTCATCGATGAATGGTTTGACTCACCAGACATAAGCTTCAATGATCTGTAGCTGCCTGTTGGACTCAGCGTCGCCTTTCAAGGCGCAATTGCTTCAGAACTGGCCATTGCTCAGCGCATTGTTGAGCTGAAGCAGAAGATTGATCACGAAAAGGCTAAGTTCAAGCAGCACATGGCCAGCCTCAGCGTGCAGGAAGTGAGGAGCTTTAAAATCATGCTGCATGAGCTCAAAGAAAACTTTCTGAAGAAGCGTGCTGAAGCTCAGGGCTCGCGTGAAAGGATGAAGTCTTTGGCAGAAAAATGCGTTCAAGCCTACAACGAGGCTGAAAAGCGTAAGGCACTTGGGCGTCCTGGCATTGACCCAAGGATGGCCGCAAAGAAGAAGAAGCAGTCTGCTGTGAGTGAACCAGAGGCATCAGGACATGCAGCAACTCCGATTGTCTTCCCAACCGCCACGACTGGCTCGAAACCAAAGAGCCGGTCAACAGCTTCAGAGCTAAAGAAGACAAGAGTTGCAGAAGCTGAAGCCAGAAAAAGGAAGAGCTCTGAAGCCTCTCCTACTGCCCCCAGCAAAAAGAAGCGCAAGACCAAGAAATCTAGGGCTGCTCCCACAGAGCCCTTGATGGTTGAACCCCTTTCTGTCATTCACCCCAATGCAGAAAGAAGATTGACAGTTCATGAGCCTGCTCCCACAGAGGCTCCTGACGCTGAAGATATTCCAGCAGCCGACCCAATAGCTGCTGAAGACATTGGTCATCAGGACAATGTGCAAGATGATGCAGCTCTTCCTCAGCTTGAAACAAGCGAACTCATCAGTATTGGTCGTCCTCTGACGCCAATGGCACAAGATGAATCATGGGCGGATCGCCCTCAGGAGGAAGAAGACCTTGAGGCCCAGCCCACTCCGACATCAAAAGCGTCGTATGCGTTCCGTAGGCTTCGCAAAGGTCCACGGCCTCAAGTCCAGTCTGCAGAAATTCTGGCTGCATCAGCCGAAGACAATGAAGAAGCACCTCCAGAACCCACTTCCTCGCTCGATCAAGATGCAGTTCTCTAGGAGAAAGTGCCTGAGGTTGTCCATACAACTACAAACACTGAAGCCAATGTGGAGCCCGCCCCACCAAATGCTTCAGCGGACAGCGAAGCCACTGAGCCAGACACTTCAGTTCCTGAGTCTGCTGCAGGTCCACAATTTGATTATCACATTGAGCACAGGCCTCATGTCCAGAAGTCAGTCCCAAGGCTTCCAAGGTTCCCAGGTCCTGCATCAGCACCTGGCTCCTTTGATATAAACAGCTTCAAGGCAGACAACACAATTTTTGATAGCTCCAAGAACCCCTATTCAAGGGAAAGGATCATATCAGACAGGTTCTGGAGCTATTCTCAGCGCAGTTATTATTCATGCATATTATACAACCAAGGTCGCATCTTCCCTCACAAGCGCCTTGAGGTTGAAGCCATTGCTGGTCTGCCATGCCTTGAGGAAGCACTGGATTGCTTCAAGCAAGTGGGTCTGCTGCCATTTGTGACTGATGAAGAGCACTGGAACGAAGAGCTTCTACTTCAGTTTTATGCCACTCTCCATATCAAAGGATACAACAGAGATCCGAAGACTTGGATCCTGGAGTGGATGACTGAAAATGTCCATCATGAAGCCAATGCATTTGATATCATTGAGCTCACCGGCCTGCCCACTCCAGGCGAATTCTTCGAAGAAGGTTGTCAACTTCATTCTGAAGCTATTGAGAGTATATTTCAGAGACCTGAACCCAATATGAGTCAGATGCTCTCAATGATGAAGCCATTGCCTCAGGATGCACCCTATCCAACTAAGTTCTTCGTTGAAGACCTAGAGTACCTGCCCAGGACCATATATCACATTATCCGGCGGACTCTCTGGCCCATCAAGGGACACTCACCACATGCCAAGATTGAGGGTGCAATGAAGACTCTCATATTCTATATCATGCATGGCAAATTCTTCAACGCACAGGACCTCTTCATCCGCCAACTAGCAGCGTCAGGCTCGGAATTATTTGGTTTGAAGTTCTATGCTCCTTGGGTGATGAGGCTAATCAAACTACACTCTGCAATCTCATATCAGCCCTCAGCCCGAAATCATCGGATCTTCCTGCCAGATGTGGATGCCTCTGATGAAGCCATATATCCCGAACCAGACAAGCAACCAATAAGTCTTCAGAATGCTGAACACCAGAGCTTCACGCAGAATGTTGAAGGTATTGAAGCCATATCCAGGGTCTATCCGATGGCTGGCACTACACGTGCACCAGCATCTACTGAAGCCACAGATAGCACAAATGCTTCAAGACCCAAGAAGCGTGCTCGTGTCCTCACTGACCGAGAGCTTCTTGTGGCCCTTCACCAAAAGCAAGATAGGCATCACGACTGGCTGAAACGTCAGATGAAGAGCCTCTTGGTGGATGTCAATCGTCTTCGAAACCTTGCCACCAAGAATGCCTTCGTTGCACATGAGACTTGCCGTCGTACATGGAAAGGGCTCTCAATGATCTGCACTGAAGCTGAACTTGAAGAGGATGGCTTCACAGAGCGCTTCAAATTTGACACCACACCTCCTAGAAGGGCTGTGATGCGCAACACACCGTCACTTGAAGACTCTGAGTTTTCTTCATCTGCTGCCACATTCACTGCAAGGATCATTGATGAAGACGATGATGCTACTTCACCACCACCTGCTTCAGCACCTCAAAGCTCTGCACCGCCAAACAACTCCACCGACCCTGCTGTGCCCGGGAACGTGTAGTAAACTCTTTGTCTTCAAAACTTTTTGGTCATTCCTGACAAAAGGGGGAGAAGCATACGATGTTTATAGTCTTCAAGCGGGTCAAAATGGGCGGGTGCCTTATGTTTTGTTATACTTTGCTTCGTGTTTACAACTCTTGTTTTTGCTTCATTTGGTTCTTTGAGTTGTAAACACTAAAACTCGATGGTCGTCTGTTACTTGTTTACCACTCCGTGTGCGACGATAAATTCCGCACTTATCTCATTTTGCAGACGTCCATTTTCCATTATGCATGTCATTATCTTCATATACTTTCACATGCATAGTGGATTGTCCTCATAAGCTGAAGCGGATCTTCACCAGTACAACCTGCCATGTGCATTTGCATTCCAAAAGCAAATTAACTTATATGCACATCTTCAGGGGGAGCCCTTGCAACTTATGAAGACAATTCCTTTACAAACTTCACACTTTATATTCCCCATTGAAAACTTCAACTAGTTTGTCATCAATCACCAAAAAGGGGGAGATTGTAAGTGCATCTAGTGCCACCCCTAGTTGGTTTTGGAGTATTGACGACAAACCTAGTTGAGGGACTAATGTGTTTGTGAGAATTGCAGGAAAACACAGGTAGAAGTCCCTCATTGATTCGGTTTTACTACCAGAGATGACCCCTAAAAATGTATGAAGACATTGAAGACAAAGGTGGTATATGAAGATAATCACTTTGAAGACTATGACAAAAGAAGACACGTTATGAAGCCTATGGAGCTCGAAGACTTAGATCTTTCGTAGTTCCTTTTATTTTGTGTTGAGTCATTGGAACCACCGTACTGTTAAGTGGGGTCCAGGAGAACCAGTCAGAATGACTGAAGTGATGCATAAATAAATAAAAAAACCTATGTCTTCGAGTGAAGACAATGAGAGCGAATCTTGTCCAGAGCCGGACAAGTCAGCTTTGCTTGTAGCCCAAGTAAAGTTGCCATGAGAGTTCGAAATCTGACCGTTGAGACACGTGTCAGTTCCTTAGTGACCCAGGGTCATTTCGGACAAATCAGGTCGGGTTGCCAAGTGGCTATAAATAGCCCACCCCCACAACCATAAACGGTTGGCTGCTTAGATTTCAGTGCACGGCTTTTGTCGTTTGAGAGCAACCCACCTCGAAGCCTTTGAGAGAAAATTTCCAGTGAGGAGAAAAAGCCTAACCACCCAGAGCCAGAGTAAATTGGGCATCACTTAAGTCTTCTTGTCTGTGTGATCTGAAAACTTATTACACTTGGGGACTGTGAATCCTCCAGACGGTTAGGCGTCGCGTTCAGAGCATCCAAGAGACATTGTGGATTGCCATTGAACAAAGTCTGTGAAGGTTTGGGAGTCTACCTTGAAGACTTACCAGAGTGATTGAGCGAGGACTAAGTGACCTTAGCTCAAGGAGAATACGGTGAGGACTTGGTGTCCTGAACTGTGTGTTCAGGACTGGGTGTCCGGGACTGTGTGTCCTAAGGTTTAAATACCTAGCCGCTCCAACCAGACGTACAGTTGTCACAGCAACTGGAACTGGTCCAACATATCATTGTCTTCTACGAGTCACTGGTTTCATCTTCACTTCCTCTTCTTACTGTTACACATTGTGAAGCCATTGCATGCTTGCTTTATCTTTTGTCTTCACAACGTGAATGTATGAACTGTTTGGCTTCATAACTTCTTCCTACCTGATCCTTATTACACTGCAGTAGTTTGTCATTGTGCTTTCACTCTACTAAATACATGACCATGGCTGGCCCAGTGTAATCTAACTTCCGCTGCATAGTAATAGGCATAATCTTCGCTGTTTGTCTTCATAACTCTCATGTTTTGAAGACTTTCGTAAAAATCGCCTATTCACCCCCCTCTGGTCGATATAACGCACTTTCATTATGCAACTCCCGTTTGCCGGAGGAACACTTTGGGTGCTACCAAACGTCACAACGTAACTGGGTGATAATAAAGGAGTACTACAGGTGTCTCCAAAGGTAGATGTTGGGTTGGCGTATTTCAAGATTAGGATTTGTCACTCCGATTGTCGGAGAGGTATCTCTGGGCCCTCTCGGTAATGCACATCACATAAGCCTTGCAAGCATTGCAACTAATGAGTTAGTTGCGGGATGATGTATTATGGAACGAGTAGAGAGACTTGCCGGTAACGAGATTGAACTAGGTATTGGATACCGACGATCGAATCTCGGGCAAGTAACATACCGATGACAAAGGGAACAACGTATGTTGTTATGCGGTCTGACCGATAAAAGATCTTCGTAGAATATGTAGGAACCAATATGGGCATCCAGGTCCCCCTATTGGTTATTGACCAGAGATGTGTCTCAGTCATGTCTACATTATTCTCGAACCGTAGGGTCCGCACGCTTAACGTTACGATGACAGTTATTATGAGTTTATGCATTTTGATGTACCGAAGGTTGTTCGGAGTCCCGGATGTGATCACGGACATGACGAGGAGTCTCGAAATGGTCGAGACATAAAGATGTGATATATTGGAAGCCTATGTTTGGACATCGGAAGTGTTCCGGGTGAAATCAGGATTTTACCGGATTACCGGGAGGTTACCGGAACCCCCCGGGAGTCATATGGGCCTTATTGGGCTTTAGTGGAAAGGTGAAAGGGGCTGCCATAGTGGGCTGCGCGCCTCCCCCCTCCACTAGTCCTATTAGGACTAGGAGAGGTGGCCGGCCACCTCTCTCTCTCTTTCCCCCTTGGGAGTCCTATTTGGAATAGGATTGGGGGGGGAGTCCTACTCCCGGTAGGAGTAGGACTCCTCCTGCGCCTCCATAGGGCTGGCCGCACCCCTCCCCCTTGGCTCCTTTATATACGGAGGCAGGGGGCACCTCTAGACACACAAGTTGATCATTGAGATCGTTCCTTAGCCGTGTGCGGTGCCCCCTGCCACCATATTCCACCTCGATCATATCGTTGTAGTGCTTAGGCGAAGCCCTGCGTCGGTAGAACATCAAGATCATCATCACGCCGTCGTGCTGACGGAACTCTTCCCCGACGCTTTGCTGGATCGGAGCCCGGGGATCGTCATCGAGCTGTACGTGTGCTAAGAACTCGGAGGTGCCGGAGTAACGGTGCTTGGATCGGTCGGATCGGGAAGAAGACGTACGACTACTTCCTCTACGTTGTGTCAACGCTTCCGTTACGATCTACAAGGGTACGTAGATCATACTCTCCCCTCGTTGCTATGCATCACCATGATCTTGCATGTGCGTAGGAAATTTTTTGAAATTACTACGTTCCCCAACAGTGGCATCCGAGCCTAGGTTTTATGGTTTGATGTTATTTGCACGAGTAGAACACAAGTGATTTGTGGACGATACAAGTCATACTGCCTACCAGCATGTCATACTTTGGTTCGGCGGTATTGTTGGACGAGACGACCCGGACCAACCTTACGCGTACGCTTACGCGAGACCGGTTCCCTCGACGTGCTTTGCATATAGATGGCTTGCGGGCGACTGTCTCTCCAACTTTAGTTGAACCGAGTGTGGCTACGCCCGGTCCTTGCGAAGGTTAAAACGGAGTCTATTTGACAAACTATCGTTGTGGTTTTGATGCGTAGGTGAGATTGGTTCTTGCTTAAAGCCCGTAGCAGCCACGTAAAACTTGCAACAACAAAGTAGAGGACGTCTAACTTGTTTTTGCAGGGCATGTTGTGATGTGATATGGTCAAGGCATGATGCTAAATTTTATTGTATGAGATGATCATGTTTTGTAACTGAGTTATCGGCAACTGGCAGGAGCCATATGGTTGTCGCTTTATTGTATGCAATGCAATCACGATGTAATGCTTTACTTTATCACTAAACGGTAGCGATAATCGTGGAAGCATAAGATTGGCAAGACGACAACGATGCTACGATAGAGATCAAGGTGTCGCGCCGGTAACGATGGTGATCATGACGGTGCTTCGGAGATGGAGATCACAGGCACAAGATGATGATGGCCATATCATATCACTTATATTGATTGCATGTGATGTTTATCTTTTTATGCATCTTATCTTTCTTTGATTGATGGTAGCATTATAAGATGATCTCTCACTAAATTATCAAGAAGTGTTCTCCCTGAGTATGCAACATTGCGAAAGTTCTTCGTGCTGAGACACCACGTGATGATCGGGTGTGATAGGCTCTACGTTCAAATACAACGGGTGCAAAACAGTTGCACACGCGGAGTACTCAGGTTATACTTGACGAGCCAAGCATATACAGATATGGCCTCGGAACACAGAGACCGAAAGGTCGAGCGTGAATCATATAGTAGATATGATCAACATAATGATGTTCACCGATGAAACTACTCCATCTCACGTGATGATCGGACATGGTTTAATTGATTTGGATCACGTGATCACTTAGAGGATTAGAGGGATGTCTATCTAAGTGGGAGTTATTAAGTAATATGATTAATTGAACTTAAATTTATCATGAACTTAGTACCCGATAGTATCTTTCTTGTTTATGTTGATTATAGATAGATGGCTCGTGCTGTTGTTCCGTTGAATTTTAATGCGTTCCTTGAGAAAGCAAAGTTGAAAGATGATGGTAGCAATTACACGGACTGGGTCCGTAACTTGAGGATTATCCTCATTGCTGCACAGAAGAATTACGTCCTAGAAGCACCACTGGGTGCCAGGCCTGCTGCTGGAGCAACACCAGATGTTATGAACGTCTGGCAGAGCAAAGCTGATGACTACTCGATAGTTCAGTGTGCCATGCTTTACGGCTTAGAATCGGGACTTCAACGACGTTTTGAACGTCATGGAGCATATGAAATGTTTCAGGAGTTGAAGTTAATATTTCAAGCAAATGCCCGGATTGAGAGATATGAAGTCTCCAATAAGTTCTATAGCTGCAAGATGGAGGAGAACAGTTCTGTCAGTGAGCATATACTCAAAATGTCTGGGTATAATAATCACTTGATTCAATTGGGAGTTAATCTTCCAGATGATTGCGTCATTGACATAATTCTCCAATCACTGCCACCAAGCTACAAGAGCTTCGTGATGAACTATAATATGCAAGGGATGAACAAGACTATTCCCGAGCTCTTCGCAATGCTAAAAGCTGCGGAGGTAGAAATCAAAAAGGAGCATCAAGTGTTGATGGTTAACAAAACCACTAGTTTCAAGAAAAAGGGCAAAGGGAAGAAGAAGGGGAACTTCAAGAAGAACGGCAAGCAAGTTGCTGCTCAAGAGAAGAAACCCAAGTCTGGACCTAAGCCTGAAACTGAGTGCTTCTACTGCAAGCAGACTGGTCACTGGAAGCGGAACTGCCCAAAGTATTTGGCGGATTAGAAGGATGGCAAGGTGAACAAAGGTATATATGATATACATGTTATTGATGTGTACCTTAATAATGCTCGCAGTAGCACCTGGGTATTTGATACTGGTTCTGTTGCTAATATTTGCAATTCGAAACAGGGGCTACGGATTAAGCGAAGATTGGCTAAGGACGAGGTGACGATGCGCGTGGGAAACGGTTCCAAAGTCGATGTGATCGCGGTCGGCACGCTACCTCTATATCTACCTTCGGGATTAGTATTAGACCTAAATAATTGTTATTTGGTGCCAGCGTTAAGCATGAACATTATATCTGGATCTTGTTTGATGTGAGACGGTTATTCATTTAAATTAGAGAAAAATGGTCGTTCTATTTATATGAGTAATATCTTTTATGGTCACGCACCCTTGAAGAGTGGTCTATTCTTATTGAATCTCGAGAGTAGTGATACACATATTCATAATGTTGAAGCCAAAAAATGCAGAGTTGATAATGATGGTGCAACTTATTTGTGGCACTGCCGTTTAGGCCATATCGGTGTAAAGCGCATGAAGAAACTCCATACTGATGGACTTTTGGAACCACTTGATTATGAATCGCTTGGTACTTGCGAACCGTTCCTCATGGGCAAGATGACTAAAATACCGTTCTCCGGTACTATGGAGAGAGCAACAGATTTGTTGGAAATCATACATACAGATGTATGTGGTCCGATGAATATTGAGGCTCGTGGCGGATATCGTTATTTTCTCACCTTCACAGATGATTTAAGCAGATATGGTTATATCTACTTAATGAAACATAAGTCTGAAACATTTGAAGAGTTCAAAGAATTTCAGAGTGAAGTGGAAAATCATCGTAACAAGAAAATAAAGTTTCTACGATCTGATCGTGGAGGAGAATATTTGAGTTACGAGTTTGGTGTACATTTGAAAAATTGTGGAATAGTTTCGCAACTCACGCCACCCGGAACACCGCAGCGTAATGGTGTGTCCGAACGTCGTAATCGTACTTTACTAGATATGGTGTGATCTATGATGTCTCCTACTGATTTACCGCTATCATTTTGGGGATACGCTCTAGAGACGGCCGCATTCACGTTAAACAGGGCACCATCAAAATCCGTTGAGATGACGCCTTATGAACTATGGTTTGGCAAGAAACCAAAGTTGTCGTTTCTGAAAGTTTGGGGCTGCGATGCTTATGTGAAAAAGCTTCAACCTGATAAGCTCGAACCCAAATCGGAGAAATGTGTCTTCATAGGATATCCAAAGGAAACTATTGGATACACCTTCTATCACAGATTCGAAGTCAAGACTTTTGTTACTAAATTCGGAAACTTTCTTAAGAAGGAGTTTCTCTCGAAAGAAGTGAGTGGGAGGAAAGTAGAACTTGACGAGGTAACTGTACCTGCTCCCTTGTTGGAAAGTAGTACATCACAGAAAACTGTTTCTGTGACACCTACACCAATAAGTGAGGAAGTTAATGATAATGATCATGAAATTTCAGAACAAGATACTACTGAACCTCGTAGATCAACCAGAGTAAGATCCGCACCAGAGTGGTATGGTAATCCAGTTCTGGAAGTCATGCTACTAGATCATGATGAACCTACGAACTATGAAGAAGCGATGGTGAGCCCAGATTCCGCAAAGTGGCTTGAAGCCATGAAATCTGAGATGGGATCCATGTATGAGAACAAAGTATGGACTTTGGTTGACTTGCCCGATGATCGGCAAGCAATTGAGAATAAATGGATCTTCAAGAAAAATACTGACGCTGACGGTAATGTTACTGTCTATAAAGCTCGACTTGTCGCAAAAGGTTTTCGACAAAGTTCAAGGGGTTGACTACGATGAGACCTTCTCACCCGTAGCGATGCTTAAGTCTTTCTGAATCATGTTAGCAATTGCCGCATTTTATAATTATGAAATTTGGCAGATGGATGTCAAAACTGCATTCCTGAATGGATTTCTGGAAGAAGAGTTGTATATGATGCAACCAGAAGGTTTTGTTGATCCAAAGGGAGCTAACAAAGTGTGCAAGCTCCAGCGGTCCATTTATGGACTGGTGCAAGCCTCTCCGAGTTGGAATAAACGCTTTGATAGTGTGATCAAAGCATTTGGGTTTATACAGACTTTCGGAGAAGTCTGTATTTACAAGAAAGTGAGTGGGAGCTCTGTAGCATTTCTGATATTATATGTGGATGACATATTATTGATTGGAAATGATATAGAATTTCTGGATAGCATAAAGGGATACTTGAATAAGAGTTTTTCAATGAAAGACCTCGGTGAAGCTGCTTACATATTAGGCATAAAGATCTATAGAGATAGATCAAGACGCTTAATTGGACTTTCACAAAGCACATACCTTGACAAGATTATTGAAGAAGTTCAAAATGGATCAAACAAAGAAAGGGTTCTTGCCTGTGTTACAAGGTGTGAAGTTGAGTCAGACTCAATGCCCGATCACTGCAGAAGATAGAGAGAAAATGAAAGATGTTCCCTATGCTTCAGCCATAGGCTCTATCATGTATGCAATGCTGTGTACCAGACCTGATGTGTGCCTTGCTATAAGTTTAGCAGGGAGGTACCAAAGTAATCCAGGAGTGGATCACTGGACAGCGGTCAAGAACATCCTGAAATACCTGAAAAGGACTAAGGATATGTTTCTCGTATATGGAGATGACAAAGAGCTCACCGTAAAAGGTTACGTTGATGCAAGCTTTGACACTGATCCGGACGATTCTAAATCGCAAACCGGATACGTGTTTACATTAAACGGTGGAGCTGTCGGTTGGTGCAGTTCTAAACAAAGCGTCGTAGCGGGATCTACATGTGAAGCGGAATACATAGCTGCTTCGGAAGCAGCGAACGAAGGAGTCTGGATGAAGGAGTTCATATCCGATCTAGGTATCATACCTAGTGCATCGGGTCCAATGAAAATCTTTTGTGACAATACTGGTGCAATTGCCTTGGCAAAGGAATCCAGATTTCACAAAAGGACCAAGCACATCAAGAGACGCTTCAATTCCATCCAGGATCTAGTCCAGGTGGGAGACATAGAGATTTGCAAGATACATACGGATCTGAATGTTGCAGACCCGTTGACTAAGCCTCTTCCACGAGCAAAACATGATCAGCACCAAGACTCCATGGGTGTTAGAATCGTTACAGTTTAATCTAGATTATTGACTCTAGTGCAAGTGGGAGACTGAAGGAAATATGCCCTAGAGGCAATAATAAAGTTATTATTTATTTCCTTATATCATGATAAATGTTTATTATTCATGCTAGAATTGTATTAACCAGAAACATAATACATGTGTGAATACATAGACAAACAGAGTATCACTAGTATGCCTCTACTAGACTAGCTCGTTAATCAAAGATGGTTATGTTTCCTAACCATAAACAAAGAGTTGTTATTTGATTAACGAGGTCACATCATTAGTTGAATGATCTGATTGACATGACCCATTCCATTAGCTTAGCACCCGATCGTTTAGTATATTGCTATTTGCTTTCTTCATGACTTATACATGTTCCTATGACTATGAGATTATGCAACTCCCGTTTGCCGGAGGAACACTTTGGGTGCTACCAAACATCACAACGTAACTGGGTGATAATAAAGGAGTACTACAGGTGTCTCCAAAGGTAGATGTTGGGTTGGCGTATTTCAAGATTAGGATTTGTCACTCCGATTGTCGGAGAGGTATCTCTGGGCTCTCTTGGTAATGCACATCACATAAGCCTTGCAAGCATTGCAACTAATGAGTTAGTTGCGGGATGATGTATTACGGAACGAGTAAAGAGACTTGCCGGTAACGAGATTGAACTAGGTATTGGATACCGACGATCGAATCTCGGGCAGGTAACATACCGATGACAAAGGGAACAACGTATGTTGTTATGCGGTCTGACCGATAAAAGATCTTCGTAGAATATGTAGGAACCAATATGGGCATCCAGGTCCCGCTATTGGTTATTGACCAGAGATGTGTCTCAGTCATGTCTACATTATTCTCGAACCGTAGGGTCCGCACGCTTAACGTTACGATGACAGTTATTATGAGTTTATGCATTTTGATATACCGAAGGTTGTTCGGAGTCCCGGATGTGATCACGGACATGACAAGGAGTCCCGAAATGGTCGAGACATAAAGATTGATATATTGGAAGCCTATGTTTGGACATCGGAAGTGTTCCGGGTGAAATCAGGATTTTACCGGATTACCAGAAGGTTACCGGAACCCCCCGGGAGTCATATGGGCCTTATTGGGCTTTAGTGGAAAGGTGAAAGGGGCTGCCGTAGTGGGCTGCGCGCCTCCCCCCCTCCCCTAGTCCTATTAGGACTAGGAGAGGTGGCCGGCCACCTCTCTCTCTCTTTTCCCCTTGGGAGTCCTATTTGGAATAGGATTGGGGGGGGGAGTCCTACTCCCGGTAGGAGTAGGACTCCTCCTGCGCCTTCATAGGGCTGGCCGCACCCCTCCCCCTTGGCTCCTTTATATACGGAGGCAGGGGGCACCTCTAGACACACAAGTTGATCATTGAGATCGTTCCTTAGCCGTGTGCGGTGCCCCCTGCCACCATATTCCACTTCGATCATATCGTTGTAGTGCTTAGGCGAAGCCCTGCGTCGGTAGAACATCAAGATCGTCACCACGTCGTCGTGCTGACGGAACTCTTCCCCGACGCTTTGCTGGATCGGAGCCCGGGGATCGTCATCGAGCTGTACGTGTGCTAAGAACTCGGAAGTGCCGGAGTAACGGTGCTTGGATCGGTCGGATCGGGAAGAGGACGTGCGACTACTTCCTCTATGTTGTGTCAACGCTTCCGTTACGATCTACAAGGGTACGTAGATCATACTCTCCCCTCATTGCTATGCATCACCATGATCTTGCGTGTGCGTAGGAATTTTTTTGAAATTACTACGTTCCCCAACATAGCGGGTGGCGTCGTCCTCCCCGTTGAAGTCCCACATGGGGTCGCTTCTATACTGAAGCGGCTGCACCCCCGCATAATGCATTCGGCCATAACCCCGATCATGGTTAGTCCGGAATGGGCTAACAATCTTATTCGGCCCATCAGGTAAAGGATGTCCCTGTCACCTCCCCTCTGAGGGCTCCGTGGGCGCCAGCTTAGGCGCTTCTTTAAGGGAGCACTGTTGAATTCATTCCGAGGGCCAGTCTTCGGACGCCTTCTTTGGGGTTCCGGACAGATATCCGGTCCCGGCGATGTGCCACACTTCAGCTCCGCCCACTTGATACATTGACCCCTTCTTGGAACGGGGCACGAGGCAAAATAGCTCCTTCCATAGTCCGAAATGAGCTTCAACACCCAAGAATAGCTCGCAGAGGGCTACAAAGCCCGCGATATGCAATACTGAGACAGGCGTGAGATGATGTAACTGGAGGCCGTAGAACTCCAGCAGCCCCCAGAGAAATGGATGGATTGGAAATCCGAGCCCCCTTATTAAGTAAGGGACGAGGCACACCCGCTCTCCTTTGGAGGGATTAGGGGCATTCTCTGCTTGCTCTCCGCCGTTGTAGACGGCAAGATCGGCTCGAACCGGGACCATATAGGCCGGGGGGAGAAATCCCTTGGTCTGGAGTGTCACTAGCTCGCTATGCGGGATGGAACATCTCTCCCAATATCCAGGCTTAGGGATGGAAGGGCGAGGGGAGGAGTTGCGACGGCTGGCCATGGTGGAATGGACCTTTTTCGGATGCGCTCTGATGAACACTCGTGGAGGGGAGAAGGTGTGGATTGGATCTAAATCCTCGTCCCCTTAAATAGGGCATCTCATTTACGCGGCTACGGGTGTGAATGTAAAAACATTCAGACTTTTCATATTCGTTTGACACATGGGAAGCGACCATTATTGGGCGTAGAAGCCAAGGAGCGCAAACATTTACAAGAAACCAGACTTTATTCAACAGGTACACGGAATTTGGAGGAGAACCCGCCTTGCAATGCCGAAGATAATCTGCACGCCGGACTCATCGTCATTGAAGCCTGGTTCGGGGGCTACTGAGGGAGTCCTGGATTAGGGGGTGTCCGGACAGCCGGACTATATCTTTTGGCCGGACTCCTGGACTATGAAGATACAAGATTGAAGACTCCGTCCCGTGTCTAGAAGGGACTTTCCTTGGCGTGGAAGGCAAGCTTGACGATACGGATGTGAAGATCTCCTACCATTGTAACCGACTTGGTGTAACCCTAACCCTCTTCGGTGTCTATATAAACCGAAGGATTTTGGTCCATAGGACAACGTACACATCAACAATCATACCATAGGCTAGCTTCTAGGGTTTAGCCTCCTCGATCTCGTGGTAGATCTACTCTTGTACTACCCATATCATCAATATTAATCAACCAGGACGTAGGGTTTTACCTCCATCGAGAGGGCCCGAACCTGGGTAAAACTTCATGTCCCTTGCCTCCTGTTACCATCCGGCCTAGACGCACAGTTCGGGACCCCCTACCCGAGATCCGCCGGTTTTGACACCGACAGCCACCTTCTCACCCATGCAGAGGCAGTTACTTGGCAAGGGTAGTCGGTTCAGCCCGTCCCATTCCAGGTCTATGGTCAGTACGGTTTGCGCCGCTTTTGAAGTAAGCGCCAGTTGGTTATGTCCTAATGTGATACCCTATATATAGGAGCCCGCCATCCAAGCCGACCCTACCTGGGTGGCTTTCACCAACATGAGCTCCCCTACCCACCAAATATTTATTTATCTAGTAACCCTGCCCGGGTCGCAACTACTTAATATAGATACTTCACCTGGTCTGGTCCAACTGCCAAATCAGTGGATCAGCTTGATCCAAATTTCATTTTGTTTACGGAAAATATTTACTTTTAATTCTTATGCAAAATTTTGGAAATGACACATAGCCTGGAAAACATTTATCAAGACATGGTCAAGGAGATGACGACTTGCCGGATAGCGCTCCGACCAACTCAGAACCACCAGAAGTGGGTCCTATGGGTCCGAGATCGACTCCTGATAATTATTTCACAAAGAAGTTTATATTTTCCCTAATCAAGATCCAAGCATCAAGCAACACTTCCATACAGTGCAATCCATTTTAATTAAAAAGGTAATGATACGTGCTAGTGTGTAATTAGAAGCAAAATGCATACAGCACATCAACAAGTAGTACGCACGTGCACATCACAAAGAGCAAGCAAGCAAGCTCAAAAGGAAAAACGTGTTTAGCTGGTTGAACCCAACCTCGGCAGAAATATCTTTTTTTATCCAACTAGTTATCTTCCCCAGCTCTCTTCCTCTCTCTCACTGTCACTGGTATGCTCAGCCGAACAGAACCAACTCATCTCTCTCTCCCTAACTACAGAGCAGGCCGCCGCCGGCTCGATCTGCCACTTCCGGCCATCTCCGACGACACCGCGAACACCCACGAAATCCCCTCGACTCCCTCTACCATATTACCCCATTTATTTGATCCGCCGCTGCCAAAATCGTCGCCACCACTCAATCCTAGCGCCGCCTGATCCAGGTCCGGTGGGCTTGCCACCGGCTGCAGCGGCAACGACGTCTCCATGCCTACATCCTCCCCCAGTGCAGCCACACGCACGAGGCGTGCAGCCACGGGCATCGGGTGCGTGCGGCTTCACCGGCGCTGCTCGGTCGCCATGGCTCTACTGCTAACGGTGTGGACTAGCCACATCCTACTGCTACTACTGGTAAGTGCTAATCCTGATTCCTTCTCCATGAAGTGCTCCAAATTTCACAACAAGTGCCTCCTATATGTGAACGTGGGTGTGCATATGTTGTTCATTTTATCCCAGGCCCTACTATTCCCCACTCAGCCATATTGCCTTCTTTCTCTTTGTTTATCTCAAGGCCAAGAAATTAATTAAGATTTAATCTATGGTGTGGTCATGGTATTGCTACTGATTAGATCTAAATACTGTTCCTAACTAGTGCTACTCATCCTTGAACACCATATAGAAGTAAACAGTGGCAGTGAAACTCCAAAAATAATTACTTGTGAGTAGATTATAAACATCAATCTCTCAGTGTTTGCTACAGATTGGCAGGGATTAATAATTAGGACAAGGTAGTATACACAGGAAGGTTGATCTTTTGGATACATACATGTCTTAGCAAGTTACTAGTACCTAGGATTTGATTCTTGGCATGTTATATCTAGTACAAGCCACGGATGTCATTCACAGAAACTTTTACAAGCTTTTGCAATTGATCTAATTAGTTTGACTAACTTGGGTGTTTACGCAAACATTTTGTTCTTTTTACAGTAAGGTAAAGAGATCGAGGTGAATAGATGCTCATGGACTGATTCAAACCGAGGTGGAGATAGATAAGAAATCAAGCAAGAAGGGATAACACAACAAGGTACTTGATTAGTACCTGGTGGCGCATGTAACCCAAAGATCTTCACCGCAGTGAAGGACAGCAGTGTGGCGGAAGGTGAAAAGGCAAGTGGTGGGGGTACTCCAGTGTATGTGTGTGTGAGGTAGAATGGTCCAGTGAAAGGGATGGCTCCTATTTATAGTGGGGTGAATAGCTATGTCGGTTTGAAGACACATTACATCTGGCATGCATGCGTGGTTAGTCTTGCATGCATGCCTCTACTTGTGTCTCTTGTGGGTTGTATTATGGACATGTGTAATTTGCTTGGCTGGCCATTAGTTGGCATTTACTTTATGTGAAAGAAATGAGACAAGAGTCTATAAAATATATGAAGGTTTGGAGAAGAATTTGTTTTGCATGACTAAATGCTATTTGCTCTAATAATAAATGTAGTTGTTTCTATTATTTTAATTAATGTTTTGGCAACGCCGTTGAAATTATTTTTATCTAATTTATTTATTATATTATTTTTTACGGTTTTTACAATACCGACGATCGAATCTCGGGCAAGTAACATACCGATGACAAAAGGGAACAACGTATGTTGTTATGCGGTTTGACCGATAAAGATCTTCGTAGAATATGTAGGAACCAATATGAGCATCCAGGTTCCGCTCTTGGTTATTGACCGGAGATGAGTCTCGGTCATGTCTACATAGTTCTCGAACCCATAGGGTCCGCACACTTAACGTTCGGTGACGATCGGTATTATGAGTTTATGTATTTTGATGTACCGAAGGTAGTTCGGAGTCCCGGGTTTGATCATGGACATGACGAGGAGTCTCAAAATGGTCGAGACATAAAGAACGATATATTGGAAGCCTATGTTTGGACATCAGAATGGTTCTGGATGAGTTCGGGCGTTTACCGGAGTACCAGAAGGTTACCGGAACCCCTCGGGGAGTATATGGGCCTTATTGGGCCTTAGTGGAATAGAGGAGAGGAAGGCCAAAGTGGAGGGCGCGCCCCCCTATCCCAATCCGAATTGGGTGTGGGCCCCCCTCCCTTCCTTCTCTCTCCCCCTTCGTTCTCTCCTATTCCTACTAGGGAAAGGGGGGAATCCTACTCCCGGTGGGAGTAGGACTCCCCCTAGGGCGCGCCATAGAGAGGGCCGGCCCTCCCCTCCTCCACTCCTTTATATACGGGGGAGAGGGGCTCCCCATAGACACACAAGTTGACAATTGTCTTAGCCGTGTTCGGTGCCCCCCTGCACAGATTTCCACCTCGGTCATATCGTAGCAGTGCTTAGGCGAAGCCCTGTTCTGGTAGCTTCATCATCACCATCATCACACCGTCGTGCTGATGAAACTCTCCCTCAACACTAAGCTGGATCTAGAGTTCATGGGACGTCACCAAGCTGAACGTGTGCAGATCACGGAGGTGCCGTACCTTCGGTGCTAGGATCTGTCGGATCGTGAAGACGTTCGACTACATCAACCGCGTTGTCATAATGCTTCCGCTTACGGTCTGCGAGGGTACGTGGACAATACTCTTCCCCTCTCGTTGCTATGCATCACCTAGATAGATCTTGCGTGTGCGTAGGAATTTTTTTGAAATTACTGCTTTCCCCAACAGTGGCATCCGAGCCAGGTCTATGCGTAGATGTTATATGCACGAGTAGAACACAAAGGAGTTGTGGGCGTGGGTATATACATATTGCTTGCCATCACTAGTTGATTCTTGATTCAGCGGTATTGTTGGATAAAGCGGCTCAGACCGACATTACGCGTACGCTTACGCGAGACTGGTTCTACCGACATGCTTTGGACACAGGTGGCTAGTGGGTGTCTGTTTCTCCAACTTAAGTTGAATCGGATTCAATGAACATGGTTCTTTTTGAAGATCAAAAAGCAATCACCATACCACGTTGTGGTTTTCATGCGTAGGTAAGAACGGTTCTTGCTAGAAGCCCGTAGCAGCCATGTAAAACTTGCAACTACAAAGTAGAGGACGTCTAACTTGTTTTTGCAAGGCATGTTGTGATGTGATATGGTCAAGACGTGATGAGATATAAATTGTTGTATGAGATGATCATGTTTTGTTAAAGTTATCGACAACTGTCAGGAGCCTTATGGTTGTCTCTTTATTGCATAAGATGTAAGCGCCATACAATTGCTTTACTTTGTCGCTATGCGATAGCAATAGTTGGCAAGACGACCATGTGATGACACGTTGATAGAGATCGAGATCATGGAGATCATGGTGTCATGCCGGTGACGATGGAGATCATGACGGTACTTTGGAGATGGAGATCAAAGGCACAAGATGATGATGGCCATATCATGTCACATATTTTGATTGCATGTGATGTTTATCTTTTATGCATCTTATTTTGCTTAGTTTGGCGGTAGCATTATAAGATGATCTCTCACTAATTTCAAGGTACAAGTGTTCTCCCTGAGTATGCACCGTTGCGACAGTTCGTCATGCCGAGACACCACGTGATGATCGGGTGTGATAAGCTCTATGTTCACATACAACGGGTGCAAGCCAGTTTTGCACATGCAGAATACTCGGGTTAAACTTGACGAGCCTAGCATATGCAGATATGGCCTCAGGACACTAAGACCGAAAGGTCGAGCGTGAATCATATAGTAGATATGATCAACATAGTGATGTTCACCATTGAAAACTACTCCATCTCATGTGATGATCGGACATGGTTTAGTTTATATGGATCATGTGATCACTTAGATGATTAGAGGGATGTCTATCTAAGTGGGAGTTCTTAAGTAATATGATTAATTGAACTTACATTTATCATGAACTTAGTCCTGATAGTATTTGCATATCTATGTTGTAGATCAATTGCTCGCGTATAGCTTCCCTGTTTTATTTATGATATGTTCCTAGAGAAAACTATGTTGAAAAATGTTAGTAGCGATGATGCGGACTAGCTCCGTGATCTGAGGATTATCCTCATTGCTGCATAGAAGAATTATGTCCTTGATGCACTGCTAGGTGACGGACCTATTGCAGGAGCAGATGCAGACATTATGAATGTTTGGCAAGCTCGGTATGATGACTACTTGATAGTTTAGTGCGCTATGCTTTACGGCTTAGAACCAGGAATTCAAAAACGTTTTGAACGCCACAGAGCATATAAGATGTTCCAAGAGCTGAAATTGGTATTTCAGACTCATACCCGAGTCGAGAGGTATGAGACCTCTGATAGGTACTTTGCCTACAAGATGGAGGAGAATAGCTCAACCAGTGAGCATGTGCTCAAAATGTCTGAGTACTACAATCGCTTGAATCAAGTGGGAGTTAATCTTCCAGATAAGATAGTGATTGACAAGGTTCTCTAGTCACTATCGCCAAGTAACTGGAACTTTGTGATGAACTATAATATGTAAGGGATGACGAAAACGATTCCCGAGCTCTTTGCGATGCTCAAATCAGTGAAGGTAGAAATCAAGAAAAGCATCAAGTGTTGATGGTTGACAAGACCACTAGTTTCAAGTAAAAGGGCAAGGGAAAGAAAGGTAACTTCAAGAAGAATGGCAAGCAATCTGCCACACCCATGAAGAAGCCCAAAGCTAGACCCAAGCCTGAAACTGAGTGCTTCTATTGCAAAAGAAATGGTCACTGGAAGTGGAACTGCCCTAGATACTTGGCGGATAGGAAGGATGGCAAAGTGAACAAGGTATATTTGATATACATGTTATTGATGTGTACTTTACTAGTGTTTATAGCAACCCCTCAGTATTTGGTACTGGTTCAGTTGCTAAGAGTAGTAACTCGAAACGGGAGTTGCAAAATAAACAAAGACTAGTTAAGGGCGAGGTGATAATGTGAGTTGGAAGTGATTCCAAGGTTGATAAGATCACCATCGCACACTCCCTTTACCTTTGGGATTAGTGTTGAACCTAAAATAAATGTTATTTTGTGTTTGCGTTGATCACAAATATGATTGGATCATGTTTATTGCAATACGGTTATTCATTTAAGTCAAAGAATAATTGTTGCTCTATTTACATGAATAAAACCTTCTGTGATCATACACCCAAGGTGAATGGTTTACTGAATCTCGATCGTAGTGATAACATATTCATAATATTGATGCGAAAAGATGCAAAGTTGATAATGGTAGTGCAACATATTTGTGGCACTGGCGTTTAGGTCATATTGGTGTAAAGCGCATGAAGAAACTCCATGCTGATGGGCTTTTGGAATCACTTGATTATGAATCACTAGATGCTTGCGAACCATGCCTCATGGGCAAGATGACTAAGACTTCATTCTCCAGAACAATGGAGCGAGCCACTGACTTATTGAAAATAATACATACCGATGTATGCGGTCCGATGAGTGTTGAGGCTCGCGGCGGGTATCATTATTTTCTGACCTTCACAGATGATTTGAGCAGATATGGGTATATCTACTTGATGAAACATAAGTCTGAAACATTTGAAAAGTTCAAAGAATTTCAGAGTGAAGTGGAAAATCATTGTAACAAGAAAATGAATTTTCTACAATCTGATCGTCGAGGTGAATATTTGAGTTATGAGTTTGGTCTTCATTTGAAACAATGAGGAATAGTTTCGCAACTCACGCCACCTGGAACACCACAGCGTAATGGTGTATCCGAACGTCATAACCGTACTTTATAAGATATGGTGCGATCAATGATGTCCCTTACCGATTTATCAATATCGTTCTGGGATTATGCATTAGAGACAGTTGCATTCACGTTAAATAGGGCACCATCTAAATCCGTTGAGACGACGGCATTTGAATTGTGGTTTAGAAAGAAACCTAAGTCGTCGTTTCCTAAAGTTTGGGGCTATGATGCTTATGTGGAAAAGTTTCAACCTGATAAGCTTGAACCCAAATCGGAGAAATGCGTCTTCATAGGATACCCAAAGGAAACTGTTGGGTACACCTTCTATCACAGATCCGAAGGCAAGATATTTGTTGCAAAGAATGGATCCTTTCTAGAGAAGAAGTTTCTCTCGAAAGAAGAGTAGCTCCGTGCAGAGCATTGTAGACATATAATTTTTTTGCAAAATACATACAGCTCTGAATGTGGCAGACCCGTTGACTAAATTTCTCTCACAAGCAAAACATGATCACTCTTTGGGTGTCAATCACATAGCAATGTGAACTAGATTATTGACTCTAGTAAACCCTTTGGGTATTGCTCACATGGAGATGTGAACTAATCATGTCGGTGGGAAACGATACCTATGGGATCACAAAGATCCCTACTGCGGTTGCGGGGCGCGGGGTTGAGAGAAGAGCGGGTCTAACAGAGAGCACGTGGTTCATTTATCCAGGTTCGGGCCGCGAGGATGCGTAAAACCCTAGTCCTGCTTTGGTGGATGTATTCTGAGTTCTTGAACTAGCTACGGGGTGTAACGAGCTCCAAAAAGCCGAATCCCTCTCCTCGTCGCCTTAGGCCTCCTTTTATGAAAAAGGGGTTGTCACAGTGGCACACAGGAGGTGGAAAGGCAACAGTGTTGCGAGGTTATCCTAGTATTACAGGACAAAGCGCATTAAATGCGAGGCTTAGGTGTCCCTCCACTTTATCGGGGCGGGGGCGAGGCCCGTCCCGTCCGTCTCTGCTCCTCCAAGCTTCGACACGCGCCCTGGCCAGCGATGCATGCGGTGCCATGTAGGTAGGCAGGCAGCTGAGGTGGCACGGTGGTGGAGCCTCCACGAAGGGCTGCATGTCACCACGCAGGTGCCTGCCCAGCTGGTTGGGTTGGCAGCTGCATGCGAACGGTGGCGGAGACTTTGGCTAGTGCGGGCCTGACGGTGGCCCTGCTGGTGCGCTTGGCGGGGGCCTTTGTAACACCCCGGATGTAATTTACCTTATATGTATCCCAACTCTTGTCGTTTCCGGCACTGAGTTATTTTATTTCTCCGTTGTTGGGTTTTTGTCTCCGTATGTTGTTGTCTTTGTCTTGCATCTCATATCATGTCATCATGTGCATTGCATTTGCATACGTGTGCGTCTCATGCATTCGAGCATTTTCCCCGTTGTCCGTTTTGCATTCCGGCGCTCCTATGCCCTTCGGTGGTCCTTTCTACGTCTTTTCGTGTGTGGGTGTTAAACGTTTTCGGACTGGACCAAGACTTGTCATGCGGCCTTGGTTTACTACCGGTAGACCGTCTGTCAAGTTTCGTGCCATTTGGACTTCGTTTGATACTCCAACGGTTAACCGAGGGACCGAAAAGGCCTCGTGTGTGTTGCAGCCCAACACCTCTCCAAATTGGCCCAAAACCCACCTAAACCTCTCCCATCATCTAGAGCGTTCGATCACGATCACGTGGCCGAAAACCGCACTCCATTTGGAGCTTCCTAGCTCCCTCTACCTCTATAAATAGACCCCTCCATGAAAATCCCGGATCCCCTCCTTCCAAACCCTAGAAATCTGCTCCTATCACCGCCGGACGTGTCCGAATTGGGCCGGACACGTCCGCCCGCCGCCGCCGAACAACAAGGACGCGCCACCTGTCCGGGCGGGCGCCCACATCGCCGCCGACCGCGCGGGCCCGCCGAAGCCCACGTTCGGCCCCCGTGGCCCACGTCGGCGCCGCCACCTACCTCCGCGCGCCCGCCGCCCTTCCTCTTCGCGCCCGACGCCGGCGCCGTCTCTCCGCCGCCGCGCGCCATTGCAGGCCTCGCAAGCTCCGGCGACCGCCGCCTCACCTCGCCGTTCGCCACCCCTTGCCGCGGTGCGCCGCCCCGCGCCCGATCCGGTCTCCGGCGGCCTCCCCGCGACCCCGAGACCCTCCTCCGGCGATCCCCGACGAGCTACTCCGGCCGGATCCATCAACCACGATGAGCTGCTACAGTACTCCGGCGATCCTCGTAATCTGTGCCAGATCTGGATCGGGACAACGGTTGACTTTTTCCTCCCCGAAACCCTAATATTTTGCAATCTTCATCATGCCATAACTCTGCATCCGTAGCTCCGATTCACGCGTGTAGCATATCAAAATGTTCGTCTCGATGAGTACATCATTTCATCTCATTGCATCATTTTTCATTTGAGATCATCTTGATGCCCGAAATGCTGTTGGAAGAGAGCTATGCGAGGAATATTTCAGATCTGTTTCAGCAAATGGTCTTTTGTCATTTTTGCCATGATTAATGTGTGCATGCTATGATCCTGAGCTCTACATGTATTTTGTTTTATGCCATGCCATCTTTACAGGGGTGTATGCCATGTATTTTTGTGATCTTTGTGGTGACTAGCACAAGCATGCAAAGTAGCCTACTCGTTGATGCTGATTTTAGGGACTTAGAATTTCACCAAGTCCTTGTCCTGTTTTGTTTTTTATGCCATATGTTCATGTTGTTTCCTAGTGATTCGTGCCTCTTTTGAGGATGATCAGTAAGGATGTTTTGTTAATATTGTTGTGCTCTATCCATCCATGTCTTTGTTTGGAATTATGGAGCACCTTAGCTTGAGTCAATCGAGCTCTACTTTTGCTATAAAATGTTCCTGGCAGATTGTTGACATGTTTAGCGATTTTGCCGAGGATGTTGCTATTGATCCGTGCATGCTATGTTGTTGTTCTTGCCATGTCTAACTTCTATGCCATGGCTTATTGATGGGTGTATTCTTAGTTTGTCATGAAATTCTCTTTAGTGAGTGCATCGAGCTCGTAAACATGCCTACTTGTTAATCTGGTTGCATGCTCCAGTTTTTCACTAAGTCTGAATCTGTTTGTGTTTTTGCTATGTTCACATGCTTCAATTGTATTTTCTGATCCCTTTTGGCTCAAGGTCACTAAGGGAATTTTGTTATATGCTTAGAGTAGTTTCATGCCATGCCTTTCTTTGCCATGATATGTTCCTGTAGTAGGTAGTTTTCATGCTCTAAAGATTGCTTCCTGATGATAAATTCCAGACTTGTGTTAATTTCACTAAGTCTGAAACCTGTTATCATTTGCAATTTTATCATGCTTGTCTGAACCTGTTAATGAGTGAATTAGCCGGAGCTCAGTGTTCATCTTTTGTCAAGCATCATGAGTGCATCCCTGCCATGTATTTTTTTGCTATGTTTGAGTGCTGTAGCATATTTAACTTGATGCATTTAGATGGTCACTTGCTAATTATCGCAGACCGGTGCCATATTTGTTTTGCTTGCCATCTCCAAACCGTGCATCCGATTCCGGTGATCTTTATATCGATTTCAACCGAAATCACCTCACCTTTCCAATGGAACTCTTGGATTTCCATGTTGAGGCCAGGTTCAATCATTCCTTTCCAAATCATGCATATGCATCTCATACCGCATCCCGCATGTCATACCATGTTTGCATCATATTGCTTGAGCATTGCATGTGATTGATTGTGTTCCTTTTTGCTTGTTGTTCTTGTTTGGGTAGAGCTGGGAGATGAGTTCGTGAACGAGGAGCCCGTTGAGTTCGCTTACGACGATCAAGGGAACTCTGAAAACTTTGCAGGCAAGATGACCATACCCTCAAAATCACTTCTATCTTTGCTTGCTAGATGCTCGCTCTTTTGCTATGCCTATGATACGATACCTACCACTTGCTTATCATGCCTCCCATATTGCCATGTCAAACCTCCAACCCACCATGTCCTAGCAAACTGTTGTTTGGCTATGTTACCGCTTTGCTCAGCCCCTCTTATAGCGTTGCTTGTTGCAGGTGAAGATTGGAGATCGTTCCTTGTTGGAACATTGTTTATTTGTTGGGATATCACAATTTTATCTTGTTTATCTTAATGCACCTATATACTTGGTAAAGGGTGGAAGTCTCGGCCTTATGCCTGGTGTTTTGTTCCACTCTTGCCGCCCTAGTTTCCGTCATATCGGTGTTATGTTTCCGGATTTTGCGTTCCTTACACGGTTGGGTTATAATGGGAACCCCTTGACAGTTTGCCTTGAATAAAACTCCTCCAGCAATGCCCAACCTTGGTTTTACCATTTTCCACCTAGCCTCTTTTTCCCTTGGGTTTCCGGAGCCCGAGGGTCATCTTTATTTAACCCCCCCCCCCCCCCCGGGCCAGTGCTCCTCTGAGTGTTGGTCCAAACTAGAGCCCCATGCAGCGCCACCTCGGGGAAACTCGAGGGCTGGTTTTAGTTGTACGGATTGCTTATCTGAGTGTGCCCTGAGAACAAGATATGTGCAGCTCCTATCGGGATTTGTCGGCACATTCGGGCGGTGTTGCTGGACTTGTATTACCATTGTCGAGGATGTCTTGTAACCGGGATGCCGAGTCTGATCGGAATGTCCTGGGAGAAGGAATATCCTTCGTTGACCGTGAGAGCTTGTGATGGGCTAAGTTGGGACTCCCCTGCAGGGATTTGAACTTTCGAAAGTCGTGCCCGCGGTTATGGGCAGATGTGAATTTGTTAATGTCCAGTTGTAGATAACATGAAACTTAACTTAATTAAAATACACCAACCCGTGTGTAGCCGTGATGGTCTCTTCTTGGCGGAGTCCGGGAAGTGAACACGGCATTGGAGTAATGCTTGGCGTAGGTTGTTCTAGGATCACTTCTTGATCATAGTTGTTCATCCGTGCTTTGCCTTCTCTTCTCGCTCTCTTTTGCGAATATGTTAGCCACCATATATGCTAGTCTCTTGCTGCATCTCCACATCATACCTTTACCTTACCTATAAGCTTAAATAGTCTTGATAGCGAGGGTGTGAGATTGCTGAGTCCCCATGACTCACAATTTACTTCCAAAACCAGATGCAGGGACCGATGATACCGTTCCAGATGACATGACCGAGCTCAAGTGGGAGTTCAATGAAGACTCTCGTCGTTACTATGTGTCTTTCCCAGATGATCAGTAGTGGTGCCCAGTTGGGGCGATCGGGGACTTTGTCGCATTTGGGGGTTGATCTTTATTTTGGTACCGTAGTCGGACCCTGAATGTATTGGATGAATGTAATGACTTATTTATGTATTTGTGTGACGTGGCGAGTGTAAGCCAACTATGTACCTTTTCCCCTTTATTTATTTACATGGGTTGTTGTGAAGATTACCTCACTTGCGACATTGCTTTCAATGCGGTTATGCCTCTAAGTCGTGCTTCGACACGTAGGAGATATAGCTGCATCGAGGGCGTTACAGCCTTGCCGGGTGGCCCGGCAATGGTTTTGCCGTGGCGTGCAGGCGGCCCCGGCAAGGATCTTGCCGGGGGTCTTGTGGGTTTCTTCGGTGAGGATGGCTGCCTTCCTATCCTCATTTGATCTTGACTATTCTTTGTCTTCACGAAGATCTGCATGCCACCACAGAGGTGCCTCCCGAGCCCTGTCCAATGCATTTGTCGAGTGTTGGTGGGCTCGAGGGTGGCTCGCTCGGCTGGCGTGGGCGAGCTGCCCCGGCAAGGGTCTTGCCGGGGAAACCTGCTTTGCCCATCTGATCTTTGTGGCCTTGGTCCTTGTCGTTGCTTTGCTTCGTCTTGGGCTTCGGTTTTACCTTGGCTTACCTCCCTTGCTCTGCTTGGTGTGGTCGTGGGTGCGGCTCTGACTACCCGTGCACAGGTAAAGGGGTACAAAAATGTGCCCCTAGTTTTGTACACCGACAGGAGCCCCCGGGCCTGGGCCACACCTAAGCACGACACGTTGTTGGGTCAGGCCCAAAATGGTGCGCGGGCAGGCGGGGCGGTTTTTACCGTGGTAAGGTTTTTCGCGCTCTGTGCCTCCCACGACCCGCGCGCGCGGCGTGGGGTGGTGGGGCGTGCGTGACGTAGGCGGCATGCGTGGGGCGGTTTTCACACACATGCGTCACATCGCAGTAAAGAGGCGGCTCGCGCCTTCCCCGTAAAGGGAGGGAGGCGTGGAGGCGCGGCTCATTTACTGAATGAGTCTTCAAGGCATCCACCCCCTCGATTACGGGGTGGGGAGTGGTCGCCTCACCCGTCTCCTCGGTTCTTCACGTCTGCCACGCGTCTTTCATGTGCTCGGGGTGGCAAACGGTGGAGGCGGGAAACCGGGCCGCGCTGGTTGGGGCAGCGGGTCGGTCTTGGTTCCCTGCGCCTCCCGTGTCTTGATTGGCCGAGTGGGGCGACCGAGCCCCAACCCCGTTCCTTTATAAAGAGGGGGAAGGGGATGGCATCCCGCATTCTTCCATCTTCTACCTCCCTTTGCTTCCACTCCTTCCTTTCATTCACCATGGAGAAAGGGAATCCCGGTCCTTCAACGGTGGCGGCGAGGGTCGCCGCTCGACAAGGCGTCCCTCCTCCCCCTGAGCCCATGTTGGCAGAGCCGGCCGCGAGGGGAAGGGGGAGGGTGCGAGGCCGTGGGCGAGGCCGGGGCAGAGGTCGTAGTGCTCGGGGAAGAGGAGGACGGGGTGGCAGATCAGCCTCTCCTCCGCCAGCAGCTCCTCCTCCGATGGGGCACTTTATTAGGGGCGTTACCAGTAACCCCCAGTCTTAATGTACTTTAAACCTTGCATTACTGAGGGCTGGAGGGGCCTGGCGAACTCTATATAAGCCACCCCCCTCCTCAGTATCAAGGGTTGGCACCCCTATTATTCATACACACATAATTCAGTCGACCGCCTCCGGCCACCGAGACGTAGGGCTGTTACTTCCTCCGAGAAGGGCCTGAACTTGTAATCCTCGTGTGCTTACAGCTCCTCTATAGCTAAGATCTAGCCTCTCCATACATACCCCCCTACATCATTGTCGGAGTTAGAACCACGACAGTTGGCGCCTACCATGGGGCTAGGAGTCTTAGCGCCTAGTTTGAGAAGTTGCGATTTTTTCCGATCTCCTTGATCATGGTTTCGGGCGGAGCTTTGGTGGAAGGCCGCGAGATCCGTCTCGGCGCGCTCACGTTCATCGCCGACGACTCCGCTTGGCTTCAGGAGGCTCCACTCAATGTCGACGCGCTCCCCGTCCACGGGGCGGCGCACTTTCGCGCATGCATCCATGGTGTCCTCCTGCGGCAGCCGTCGACCCAGTATCGGTCGGCTCTCGTGGCATCTCCCCGCCCTGTTTCTCGCCGGCGCAAGCGCTCCGGTCGGTCAAGGCTTCAGAGGTGGGTGAGGCATGCGGTGGCCCGCCAGTCGGCCACCCCACAAGTTGCGGCAATCGAGCCCGACGAATCCCTCTACGGCCTGTTCGACTGGCTCCGCAGAGACCGCATCCGAATGCGACAGCAGTGACCCAGCTGCAGAGGTTCTGGTGATCGATGGGCCACACAGTCCTCCCGGTTTCCCCCGCGCTGACGGAGGCACGGATGGGGGCGACCCGTCGCGTCCTCACGAGGAGTATCTCCCCGAGCCTCTCACGTCGTTGCAGCGGGAGGAACTTCACCGCCGGAACATGGATGCACTCCACACTCCTATCGTTGGAGAAACCCCCGAGGCCTGAGCCTTAGAAGACGCGCGCTTGGCTAACTTGGCCGAGCGCACTCGACTGGAGAATCTCCAGCGAATACTCGACGGGCGAGCGCGTCAACGGGCTCCAGAATCCAGTCGACGTCAACTCTTTCCGCCCCCGCAGGTATATCGTACTCCAATTCAGAATTTGGAGGCTGCGGCCCGTATAGCAGAGTCGATTCAGCCCTCCTAGTCAGAGGCTGGCAGAGGCTTGTTGCAAATCAGAGCATTGCTCCGGGCAGCGGGAGACCAGAATTCCGCTGTTTCTCAGTCGTGAAATAGGATCCACAGTCGATCCGTTCCAGCGGATATAGTCTAGTCAGCTCACAGCCCAAGATCGCCTCCGAGGCGTGAGGGATGTGGAGACCGGCGTGATCAGTACAGAAGGAATGAGCAGTATGATCACCAATTCGATCGTGATGATTGACGTCGAGTGCCAACCCCTCCCCTGAGGAGTGGATCATATGTGCCTCGACAGCAGGTGGACAGACGCCCTCATAGTGTTGGGCGGAGAATTTCAGTCGACCCCAGGGAACCAGGCTTTGGTGCGAGATCCATTCTCGTTCAAGGTTTGGTCGACAGGAATAGAGCTCACCGAGAAGGCCACGACAGAGATGCGCCTACCAGTAGCAGAGTACATGTTTTAGGGCCAGAGTGTTTCAGTCGAGCCATCAGAGCCGCTGTAATTCCTCCCAACTTCAGGTTGGCGACTGGAGTTAGTAAGTTCACCGGTGAGTCCAAGCCCGATACTTGGCTCGAAGATTACTGAGTGGCTGTCCAGATTGGCGGTGGGAACGATGAGGTGGCCATGAAGCACCTGCCTCTCATGTTAGAAGGCTCGGCCAGACCGTGGCTGAATCAGTTAGCACCCAGCAGCATTTACACTTGGGAGGATCTCTCCCGAGTGTTTGTCACCACATTTGAAGGAACATGCAAGCGACCTGCAGGCCTTACGGAATTGCGGTCTTGCGTGCAGAAACCGAATGAAACTCTGAGGGATTACATCCAAAGGTGGATCACATTGTATCACACAGTTGAAAATGTACCAGATCATCAAGCAGTTTGTGCCTTTAAAGAAGGCGTTAAGTACAGAGAATTGAATCTGAAGTTCGGTCGAACCGGAGAGATGTCTCTGAATCGGATGATGGAGATTGCCACCAAATACGCTAATGGTGAAGATGAGGATCGACTCCGGAGTGGCAAGCATAAAGCAGTCACCCAGGAAACCACAGGAAATTCCAGTCAGAAACAGAAGCGGAAAGCCGAGCCAGCCGCTCCTGGGGAGGCCCTGGCCGTAACCCAGGGAAAATTTAAGGGAAAACCCAAAGGACCTTGGAACCCCAAGAAAGTTAAAGACCAAGATGGAAATGATGTTTTGGATCTACCGTGTCACATCCACACCAAGAAAGGTGAAGAGGGTAAACTCATTTACCCAAAGCATACCACTCGACAGTGTCGGCTTCTGATCCAGCAGTTTCAGGGCAAGCAGTCCAAAGATAAGGAAAAGGAGTTGGACAAAGTTGAGGACAAGGAAGATAGTGACGATGGGTACCCCCAGGTCAATTCCACCCTGATGATTTTTGCTGATGTTGAGAGCAAAAGTCGACTGAAGGTTATTAACCGTGAGTTAAATATGGTTGCTCCGGCAACACCCAATTATCTGAAGTGGTCCCAGACTGCCATCACATTCGACCATTCTGATCAGTCTACGCACATTGCCACCCCTGGTGGCAAGCTCTGGTGGTCGACCCAGTTGTTGAAGGCACTCGACTGACCAAAGTCCTGATGGATGGAGGCAGCGGTTTGAACATACTGTATGCAGAAACATTGAAAGGGATGGGCATTCCGATGTCCAGGCTCAGCACCAGTAACATGAGTTTCCATGGAGTCATTCCTGGGAAGAAAGCCGAGTCACTTGGCCAAATTGCTCTTGATGTGGTTTTCGGTGATTCCAAGAATTACCGCAAGGAAAAGTTGACATTCGAAGTTGTGGATTTCCAAAGTGCTTATCATGCTATTTTGGGCAGGCCAGCTTATGCACGCTTCATGGCTCGACCATGTTATGTGTATCTCAAATTGAAGATGCCTGGTCCCAAAGGTGTGATCACTGTTACAGGCAATCGGAAGAAAGCAGAAGAGTGTTTCCAGAAAGGCTCAAAGATTGCTGACGCTCATATGGTGGTGGTTGAGCTGCAAGAGTATCAGAAGACTGAAGATCCGAGTGAGTTGCTACGAGCTAAGAAGCCTGCTTCAGAATCAGCTTTTCAGTCGTCCGGTGAAACGAAGGCAGTTCACATTCACCCGACCGATCCAAACGCTGCTCCGACTCACATCTCAACGACAGTCGACTCCAAATAGGAAGAAGCGCTCATCCAGTTCCTCCGTGAGAACTGGGACATCTTTGCATGGAAGCCTGCTGACATGCCTGGAGTTCCCAGGGGGCTGGTTGAGCACCGTCTACGAGTCGACCCAAAATTTAAACCTGTGAAAGAACATCTTCGACGGTCCGCCGTCCAGAAGAGGAAGGCCATTGGCGAGGAGGTAGCTCGGCTCTTAGCAGCGGAGTTCATCCAAGAAATTTACCACTCCGAGTGGCTCGCCAATGTTGTCATGGTCCCCAAGAAGGACAAGTCACTTCGCATGTGCATTGATTTCAAGCATATCAATCGGGCCTGCCCAAAAGATCATTTTCCTCTCCCCCGCATCGACCAGATAGTCGGCTCGACTGCGGGATGTGAGCGTTTGTCTTTCCTGGACGCCTATTCCGGGTACCATCAGATCCGTCTGTACGGGCCCGACGAGATCAAAACAGCTTTCATCACTCCATTCGGGTGCTTCTGTTATGTCACCATGCCGTTCGGCCTCAAGAATGCCGGAGCCCCGTTCATGAGGATGATTCAGAAGTGTTTGCTCACTCAAATCAGTCGGAATGTGGAGGCATACATGGATGATATTGTGGTCAAGTCACGGAAGGGTTCCGACCTGCTGACTGACCTTGCTGAAACCTTTGCCAACCTCAGGAGGTATGATATCAAGCTCAATCCGTCAAAGTGCACGTTCGGAGTTCCAGGTGGGAAGTTGCTCGGTTTTCTCGTTTCCGAACGGGGAATCGATGCCAATCCTGAAAAAATTGGTACTATACTCCGGATGAAATGTCCTGTGCGTGTGCATGACGTCCAGAAGCTTACAGGATGCTTGGCCGCTTTAAGTCGATTCATCTCTCGCCTCGGTGAAAAGGCATTGCCACTTTACCGACTGATGAAGAAGTCCGACAAGTTCGAGTGGACTCCAGAAGCCGATGCAGCGTTTACAGAGCTCAAAGCTCTGCTCTTCACCCAGCCGGTGCTTGCTGCCCCAATCAGCAAGGAGCCTTTGCTGATTTACATTGCAGCCACATGACAAGTTGTCAGTACAGTACTTACGGTCGAGCGGGAAGAAGAAGGAAAGGCCTTCAAAGTTCAGCGCCCAGTATATTATGTTTCTGAAGTTTTGACTCCTTCAAAGCAAAGATATCCTCATTACCAAAAGCTTGTATATGGGATTTATATGACCACGAAGAAGGTTGGACATTACTTCTCTGATCATTCCATTACAGTCGTCAGCGATGCTCCACTATCAGAGATTTTGCACAACAGAGATGCAACTGGTCGAGTGGCCAAATGGGCGATTGAACTTCTTCCCCTAGATATCAAGTTTGAGGCAAAGAAAGCTATCAAGTCCCAAGAAATTGCAGATTTCGTCGCCGAGTGGATCGAACAGCAAATTCCGACTCAAGTTCACTCGGAGCACTGGACCATGTTCTTCGATGGATCTAAGATGCTGAATGGTTCCGGTGCTGGGGTAGTATTGGTTTCCCCCGAGGAAATAAGCTCAGATATGTTCTCCAGATTCACTTCGATTCCTCCAATAACGAAGCAGAATATGAAGCACTTTTGTATGGGTTGCGCATGGTCATTTCACTCGGCGTCCGTCACCTCATGGTCTATGGCGGCTCAGATTTGGTGGTTAATCAGGTGATGAAAGAATGGGACGTCAGAAGTCCAGCTATGACTGGTTATTGCAATGAAGTGAGAAAGTTAGAGAAGAAATTCGAGGGGTTAGAGCTTCATCACATCCCCCGACTGAAAAATCAAGCGGCTGATGATTTGGCAAAGATAGGCTCCAAGAGAGAAGCCATCTCCAGCAATGTGTTTTTGGAACACATCCACTCGCCATCAATCCAGGAAGATCCTTTTACAGATGAAGCCCCGCAGCCAAAGAGTGCCACAGATCCGACTGAAGTTGAAATTCCAGCAGTGGTCGACCTAATCATGGAAGTTTTGACAATCACCCCTGGCTGGACGATACCGTACATCGCGTATATCCTGAGAAAGGAACTCCCGGAGGACGAAGAAGAGGCTCGACAGATCATCCGTCGATCCAAGGCCTTTACAGTCATAAAGGGACAGTTGTATAGAGAAAGCACGACTGGAGTCGGTCAGAAGTGTATAACACCAGAAGAAGGTCAGATAATCCTTGATGATATCCACTCGGGGACCTGTGGTCATCATGCGTCCTCTCGGACCATTGTGGCTAAACATACCGAGCGGGATTTTACTGGCCAAGAGCGAATGAAATGGCAAAAGAGATAGTCGACAAGTGTGAAGGGTGCCAGTTCTACTCCAACATGTCGCACAAGCCTGCATCAGCCCTGAAGACCATTCCACTCGTCTGGCCCTTCGCTGTTTGGGGACTGGACATGGTTGGCCATTGAGAACAGGCAGGAGCGGTTTCACACATGTGCTTGTGGCAGTCGACAAGTTTACCAGATGGATTGAAGCTAAGCCTATCAAGAATCTTGATGCTTGCACTGCTATCAGTTTCGTCAGAGAGTTAACATTCAGATATGGAGTCCCACATAGCATCATCACCGACAATGGGTCAAACTTTGATTCGGACAAGTTCAGAGCTTTTTGCGCCTCTCAAGGCACACGAGTCGACTACGCATCGGTCGCCCACCCCCAGTCGAATGGACAAGCAGAAAGGGCAAATGGTCTGATTCTCAAAGGACTAAAGCCTCGGCTGATGCGTGATATCAAGCACGCAGCAGGCGCTTGGGTCGATGAGCTTCCGTCGGTTCTGTGGGGATTGAGGACTACCCCGAATCGGTCGACTGGAAGAACTCCGTTCTTTCTAGTTTACGGAGCGGAAGCAGTCCTGCCGAGCGATCTACTTCACAATGCACCCCGAGTCGAGCTTTATACCGAAGATGAAGCAGAACAAGCCCGGCAAGACGCAGTCGACCTCCTGGAAGAAGAAAGAGAAATGGCTATGATCCGACCAACCATTTATCAGCAAGACTTGCATCGATTCCATGCCAGAAGTGTGAAGAGTCGAGCCTTCCAAGAAGGAGATTTGGTCCTCCGAGTGGATCAACAAAAACCACACAAACTCGCTCCTACTTGGGAAGGTCCCTTCATCGTCACCAGAGTCCTCCACAATGGAGCGTATCACCTTTACAATGTCGATCGCCAGATCGATGAGCCACGAGCTTGGAATGCAGAACTGCTCCGCCCCTTTCACACTTGAATTCTCACTCGGATGAGATGTAATAAGAAAAACTTCTGTAGTCTATTTATCAAAGACAAGATTGTTACAAATTTTCCTATAATTGTTGTTGCTTTTGTTTGCGTGTGAAATCCCCCAGTGGGTGGCTTAGCTGCGAATCCGTTTTGCCTAAGTTTGTAAAAAAAATCCTATCGAGTGGCGAGCCAGACTCCCACTCGGAGGCTTAGCTGCAGCTCAGTGCTCTCCTAAGTGTTTAAAAATCCTACCGAGTGGCGAGCCAGACTCCCACTCGGAGGCTTAGCTGCAGCTCAGTGCTTGCCTAAGTGTTTAAAAATCCTACCGAGTGGCGAGCCAGACTCCCACTCGGAGGCTTAGCTGCAGCCCAGTGCTCGCCTAAGTGTTTAAAAATCCTACCGAATGGTGAGCCAAACTCCCACTCGGAGGCTTAGCTGCAGCCCAGTGCTCGCCTAAGTGTTTAAAAATCCTACCGAGTGGCGAGCCAGACTCCCACTCGGAGGCTTAGCTGCAGCCCAGTGCTCGCCTAAGTATTTAAAAATCCTACCGAGTGGTGAGCAGACCTCCCACTCGGGGGGCTTAGCTGCAGTCCAGTACTCGCCTAAGTTTGAAAAAATCCTACTGAGTGGAGAGCAGACCTCCCACTCGGGGGCTTAGCTGCAGTCCAGTACTCGCCTAAGTTTGAAAAAAATCCTACCGAGTGGATAGCAGACCTCCCACTCGGGGGCTTAGCTGCAGTCTAGTACACGCCTAAGTTTGAAAAAATCCTACCGAGTGGAGAGCAGACCTCCCACTCGGGGGCTTAGCTGTAGTCCAGTACTCGCCTAAGTTTTTAAAATCCTACCGAGTGGAGAGCAGACCTTCCACTCGGAGGCTTAGCTGCAGCGCAGTGCTCGCCTAAGTACGGAACACATCCCAATCCGCAAGGACGACGAGGTGCAAATCGACTGCTACCTTCTCCTTCGGAGTTGCACCACAAATACGAAGTTATTTCGAGTGAAGAACAAGTTCCACTCGACAGATAATTCATGAAGATATTCAATGATAAATCAAGTTCAGATAAGATCCAAAGGTTCTAGACCGCAGATCAAAGTACTCGAGCCTCCAGCTCGACGGAGTTTAATGGTTACAAAATCCACTCGGCATTCCGAGGCAAATTTAAAGTGAAGCATAAAAGTTTTTATTCCTCATGCGGAGGACTGGCAGGGGCGACGAACTCGTCCAAGTCGATCCCGTCTGCAATGCGAGTGGCAGCAGCAATGAAAGTCTCCATGAAGTCTTGAAAGCTGTGCTTCCTGGTATTGGCAACTTGGATGGCGGCCAACTTTTCTTCTCGCGCCTCCTTGCAGTGGACGCGGACCAGAGACAGAGCGACGTCAGCGCCACATCTAGCAGAAGATTTCTTCCATTCCGCCACTCGATCTGGGACTTCATTCAGTCGAGTCATCAGGGACTCGAGGTCATTCTGAAGCGTCGTCCTAGGCCAGAGCGACGTGTCGATCCGTGACATCGCAACCTTCAACCGAGCAAGATAGTCAACAACGCCGGCAACACGAGATTCCAGTCGGAGCATGTTCATAGCAGCCTCGTCCTTCACTGGAGAATTGATGGGGTCCCATTCTGTCTCCACTCGACTGGTCTCCTCTTCGAAGTTCTGGCAGAATTCCGTAAACACAATTCAAGGATATGTCAGTGGCTCTACGCAGATTTGGTAACTGCAAGTCAGTCGGGCCGGAGTAATTACCCTCGAGCATGACAAACAGCTTCTTGGCGAGTCCACCGAGATAAGCCTCCAGATCGTTCCTCTTCCCCGCCAGTTCACTTGCCTTGTCATTCAGAGCTATATTGGCATTCTTCAGACGGCTGGCCTCTCGATTAGCCGCGTCAAGAGCAGTTTTCAGCCTGGAGTTTTCCTTTTCAAGAGTACCGACTAAAGCCAGTTTTTCTTCAGCAAGCTTCGTTTTGTTCAGGGCCTCCTTCTGCGCTTCGGCAAGGTCTTGATCCTTCTTCTTCAGAGCCTCCTCCATTTTGTCTGCGAAACAGCAAGTGAGATCAACATCAAGGACGGCCAGAAAGAAAGGACAGTCGACAAAAGCTCACCAGCCATACCTTTTGCTTCGTCCCTCGCCTTCTGCAAGTTCTCCTGAGCAAGCTTCAAGGCAAGGTTCAGCTGGATCTGTTTGTTCTCCAACTCAGTGTAGCGAGCCACAAGTTCGCAGGATTTCTGCAAAAAATCAGTCGATAGACATCCAAGATAAGTTGCTTCCGAGTAACCAAGAGACAATGATGGCGTTTCTAAGACTACAGCCGAATCAAAAACATTCGACAGTAGTCTCGGGGACTACACCTAGTGGGTGCACTCAGCGTGCCCCCACTAGTTCGACCAAAAAAAATCGACTGCCCGCAGCCAACCATGTACAGTTCCATTCGACATGGCCTGACCAGACCGAGTGAAGATGTTCAGCTAAAGCAACACAATATAAAGACTACAGTCGACTGCCAGCAGTCCACCGTAGTCTCGGGGACTACACCCAGTGGGTGCACTTAGCGTGCCCCCACTCGTCAAAAAGATTAATAGACACACCCACTGGGCGTACAGATATAAAGATCTTCGGAAAAGAGATTCTTCAGATAGCATATCCTAACAGAATAAGCGGTGAATCGACTGACCTGGACGTTGCTCTGAAGAGCTGAGCTCGCGTCATAAGCTGCTTGGCTGGCTTCCCGAACCACCTTCACTTGCTCCATCATGATCCCCGCCTGGCGTATAGCCTCTTTAGCAGCACCCACTTGGTCCTCAGGGACGTGGTGTGTGGCAAAAAGCGAAGGCAGATTTGCAGTCGACGTCGAAGGCCGGACACTCGTCAGAGGTTCAGCGAAGGTCACAGAAACCCGAGTGGTATCACCACCCTCCCGGACTGCGGCCTCAGGCGTCGGAGTAGTTTGTGTGCTCTTGCCAGCCGGCGCCCTCCTGTTCCTTCGCGCCATCAGCGGCACTTCATCGTCATCATCAGGGAGGTCAATGACATGAGGAGGAGCTACAAGAAAAATCCAATCGACCGGAATTATAAGAAATTGTCAGTCGACTAAAAGCAGAGCATCAGTAATCGTACCGGGGTTGGAGGTAACAGCGTCTTCCATCTCTTGATCATCGTCCTTGGCGGAGATCTGCGAGGTGGAAGCACTGCAAATTTCGAAAGTTAGTCAGCTTATTCAATGAGTCGACCAAGAGTCCGTCACGTTCGACAAAGGAAAACAAATTCTACTATTACCCAGAAATGGTGGGGACAGTCATCTTCATCTTGGGCAGAGCCTTGGGCGGCTTGGACGGCATCGCGCGTGGGTGCTTGGGAGCTTTTTCTGTCGGCGCCGGAGATGAGGTCCGAGGGCGCTTCGACGACTGCCCAACAGCGACAGTCGCCTTACCACGTTCCCGCACAGGGTCGTGTGTAAGCTTGGATCGCCGTTCTGAGCGGGGAGGTTCGACTTCTTCCTCCTCCTCTTCACTGGAGTCGTCGTCGTCATCCCCCTCTCCTTCGCCGTCAGATTCCCACTCTTCTCCCTCGTCTCCACTTTCGCCTCCACTCGCCTTTCCTTCCTCGGCCTGCTCCTGTGCTCCATTGGGTGTCGAGTACATCTCAGTAGTGGCCTAGAGGACAACAAACGAGACAAAAGTCAATCGACTGATCCAAAAAGAACAAATAAAGAAAGCAAGATCACAGTCGGAAACGCAAGATCAGACCTTGTCCACTTCGAATGTTTGGTCGAGTGGAGGAATCCTCCTGGCTCCTCGGGGGTTGTCCTTGTTCCTTGTGATACTCGACAGCCACCCTTCCAACATCTTGTCAGTGACCTCCTCTGGGTGAATCCGAGTGGTGTCTTCGAGACCCGAGTACAGCCACATCGGGTGGTCACGAGCCTGAAGCGGTTGGATGCGCCTCCGAAGGAAGACTTCCAACAAGTCCATGCCAGTCACACCCTCGCGGACAAGCTGAACCACTCGACCGACCAGCACCTTGACTTGCGGCTTTTCCTCCGGCGTCACTTTCAGAGAGGCAGGTTTTTGTGCTCGATTCAGAGAAAAAGGGGGAAGCCCAGTCGACTGTCCTGGGGTCACCTGGTCTTTACAGTAAAACCAAGTCGACTGCCACCCACGGACTGACTCGGGAAAAGTGATAGACGGAAAGCAACTTTTTCCCCTCATCTGGATCGCCAGACCCCCGCACAGCTGGATCACCTGCGTCCGTTCGTCACTCGACTTGGCCTTCTTGACCGACTGAGAGCGGCAAGTGAAGATGTGCTTGAAGAGTCCCCAATGGGGGCGGCAACCCAAGAAGTTTTCACACAAGGAAACGAAAGTAGCAAGATACACAATAGAATTGGGATTAAAGTGATGGAGCTGCGCTCCGAAGAAGTTCAAGAAGCTTCAGAAAAAAGGATGAGGAGGCAGAGAGAATCCATGATCGATATGGGTGGCGAGGAGGACGCACTCACCATCAAGAGGCTGGGGTTCGACTTCTTACCCCGGGAGGCACGCAGATTCGTGGGGAATGAATCCCCCCTCGACCAGATCATCGAGATCATCCTGCCGAATCACCGACGGCATCTAGTCGCCCTGGATCCAATCCTTGGGCAGAGCAGTCCTCGAGGAAGATCCGCCCCGAGCGGACTTCTTCCCCTTCCCCTGCACCACTACCTTGTTCGCGCGCTCCAGAGCCGACGTCTTCTCGTTCACCATCGTCACCGGCGAAGCTCGAACAGACCTACGGCACCAAGGTGGGAGCGGAGGTGGCGGATGATCTTGTGAAGGAAGGGGGAAAACTGAAGGAGCACTATTCGGGGGTCCCGAGCCGGCAGCTTATAAGAGGTCGCTTCCGAGTGGCTGACTGGTAGGCCCAGGCAATCCCGTCAAATCCCGCTACGGGCGCAAGCGGTACGTGGCGAAAAAGGTTGCGCGGGGATCGAGGAGCTTCCGTCCTATCCCATCCGATTACTGCGGCCGCCCCCGTCCCGCGCCCTACCCAAAATTCAAATCCCGCAAAATCCGCGGGCCGCAGAACAACTCATCAAACAGAAGATCCCTTTCACACCATCACTCGGAACTTCACAAGTAAAGAAATTCACTCGACAAGAGGCCAAGAATGGATCGAGGTGACTCAAAGAAGTTGACGACGTCATCCGTGACAATTGATCCAAAACAAGACGTTCATATAACATGAAGAACCAGTCGGAAAGATCCCCAACTCCTTCCCCACTCGAACCTCGATCCATTCGGGGGCTAATGATGAAGCTATGTACCTAGGATAGGGGCATGGACCTGTCCTAAGTACCCTACCCAAGGACATCCCTAGAAGAAGTCACCTTTCAATCGACTTGGAGGTATCCCACTCGACAGATTCAAGACACTCGACCACGAAGCAATCACTCGACCAAATTCCAGCCACTCGACTGCCAGGAGATCTAAAGTCACCCTGCACGCAAACGGTCGGTCATTAAGTAGCTTTTATGGTCGTCATAGCACTTTATTAGGGGCGTTACCAGTAACCCCCAGTCTTAATGTACTTTAAACCTTGCATTACTGAGGGCTGGAGGGGCCTGGCAAACTCTATATAAGCCACCCCCTCCTCAGTATCAAGGGCTGGCACCCCTGTTATTCATACACACATAATTCAGTCGACCGCCTCCGGGCACCGACACGTAGGGCTGTTACTTCCTCCAAGAAGGGCCTGAACTCGTAATCCTCGTGTGCTTACAACTCCTCTATAGCTAAGATCTAGCCTCTCCATACATACCCCCCTACATCACTGTCAGAGTTAGAACCACGACAGTTGGTGCCCACCGTGGGGCTAGGAGTCTTAGCGCCTAGTTTGAGAAGTTGCGATTTTTTCCGATCTCCTTGATCATGGTTTCGGGCGGAGCTTTGGTGGAAGGCCGCGAGATCCGTCTCGGCGCGCTCACATTCATCGCCGACGACTCCGCTTGGCTTCAGGAGGCTCCACTCGACGTCGACGCGCTCCCCGTCCGCGGGGCAACGCACTTTCGCGCATGCGTCCGTGGTGTCCTCCTGCGGCAGCCGTCGACCCAGTATCGGTCGGCTCCCGTGGCATCTTCCTGCCCTATTTCTCGCCGGCGCAAGCGCTCCAGTCGGTCGAGGCTTCAGAGGTGGGTGAGGCATGCGGTGGCCCGCCAGTCGGCCACCCCACAAGTTGCGGCAATCGAGCCCGACAAATCCCTCTACGGCCTATTCGACTGGCTCCGCAGAGACCGCATCTGAATGCGACAGCAGTGACCCAGCTACAGAGGTTCTGGTGATCGATGGGCCACACAGTCCTCCCGGTTTCCCCCGCGCTGACGGAGGCGCGGATGGGGGCGACCCGTCGCGTCCTCACGAGGAGTATCTCCCCGAGCCTCTCACGTCGTTGCAGCGGGAGGAACTTCGCCGCCGGAACATGGATGCACTCCACACTCCTATCGTTGGAGAAACCCCCGAGGCCCGAGCCTTGGAGGACGCGCGCTTGGCTAACTTGGCCGAGCGCACTCGACTGGAGAATCTCCAGCGAATACTCGACGGGCGAGCGCGTCAACGGGCTCCAGAATCCAGTCGACGTCAACTCTTTCCGCCCCCGCAAGTATATCGTACTCCGATTCAGAATTTGGCGGCTGCGGCCCGTATAGCAGAGTCGATTCAGCCCTCCCAGTCAGAGGCTGGCAGAGGCTTGTTGCAAATCAGAGCGTTGCTCTGGGCAGCGGGAGACCAGAATCCGCTGTTTCTCAGTCGTGGAACATGATCCACAGTTGATCCGTTGCAGCGGATACAGTCCAGTCGGCTCACAGCCCAAGATCGTCTCCAAGGCATGAGGGACGTGGAGACCGGCGTGATCAGTACAGAAGGAATGAGCAGTATGATCACCGATTCGATCGTGATTATCGACGTTGAGTGCCAACCCCTCCCCTGAGGAGTGGATCATATGTGCCTCGACAGCAGGTGGACAGATGCCCTCATAGTGTTGGGCGGAGAATTCCAGTCGACCCCAGGGAACCAGGCTTTGATGCGAGATCCATCCTCGTTCAAGGTTTGGTCGACAGGAATAGAGCTCACCGAGAAGGCCACGACAAAGATGCGCCTACCAGTAGCAGAGTACATGTTTCAGGGCCGGTGTGTTTCAGTCGAGCCATCAGAGCCGCTGTTATTCCTCCCAACTTCAGGTTGGCGACTGGAGTTAGTAAGTTCACCAGTGAGTCCAAGCCCGATACTTGGCTCGAAGATTACCGAGTGGCTGTCCAGATTGGCGGTGGGAATGATGAGGTAGCCATGAAGCACCTGCCTCTCATGTTAGAAGGCTCGGCCAGAGCGTGGCTGAATCAGTTAGCACCCAGCTGCATTTACACTTGGGAGGATCTCTCCCGAGTGTTTGTCACCACATTTGAAGGAACATGCAAGCGACCTGCAGGCCTTACGGATTGCGGTCTTGCGTGCAGAAACCGAATGAAACTCTGAGGGATTACATCCAGAGGTGGATCACATTGCATCACACAGTTGAAAATGTACCAGATCATCAAGCAGTTTGTGCCTTTAAAGAAGGCGTTAAGTACAGAGAATTGAATCTGAAGTTCGGTCGAACCGGAGAGATGTCTCTGAATCGGATGATGGAGATTGCCACCAAACACGCTAATGGTGAAGATGAGGATCGACTCCAGAGTGGCAAGCATAAAGCAGTCGCCCAGGAAACCGGAGGAAATTCCAGTCGGAAACAGAAGCGGAAAGCCGAGCCAGCCGCTCCTGGGGAGGCCCTAGCCGTAACCCAGGGAAAATTTAAGGGAAAACCCAAAGGACCTTGGAACCCCAAGAAAGTTAAAGACCAAGATGGAAATGATGTTTTGGATCTACCGTGTCACATCCACACCAAGAAAGATGAAGAGGGTAAACTCATTTACCCAAAGCATACCACTCGAAAGTGTCGGCTTCTGATCCAGCAGTTTCAGGGCAAGCAGTCCAAAGATAAGGAAAAGGAGTCGGACAAAGTTGAGGACAAGGAAGATAGTGACGATGGGTACCCCCAGGTCAATTCGGCCCTGATGATTTTTGCTGATGTTGAGAGCAAAAGTCGACTGAAGGTTATTAACCGTGAGGTAAATATGGTTGCTCCGGCAACACCCAATTATCTGAAGTGGTCCCAGACTGCCATCACATTCGACCATTCTGATCAGTCTACGCACATTGCCACCCCTGGTGGCAAGCTCTGGTGGTCGACCTAGTTGTTGAAGGCACTCGACTGACCAAAGTCCTGATGGATGGAGGCAGCGGTTTGAACATACTGTATGCAGAAACATTGAAAGGGATGGGCATTCCGATGTCCAGGCTCAGCACCAGTAACATGAGTTTCCATGGAGTCATTCCTGGGAAGAAAGCCGAGTCACTTGGCCAAATTGCTCTTGATGTGGTTTTCGGTGATTCCAAGAATTACCGCAAGGAAAAGTTGACATTCGAAGTTGTGGATTTCCAAAGTGCTTATCACGCTATTTTGGGAAGGCAGCTTATGCACGCTTCATGGCTCGACCATGTTATGTGTATCTCAAATTGAAGATGCCTGGTCCCAAAGGTGTGATCACTGTTATAGGCAATCGGAAGAAAGCAGAAGAGTGTTTCCAGAAAGGCTCAAAGATTGCTGATGCTCATATGGCGGTGGTTGAGCTGCAAGAGTATCAGAAGACTGAAGATCCGAGTGAGTTGCTACGAGCTAAGAAGCCTGCTTCAGAATCAGCTTTTCAGTCGTCCGGTGAAACGAAGGCAGTTCACATTCACCCGACCGATCCAAACGCTGCTCCGACTCACATCTCAATGACAGTCAACTCCAAATAGGAATAAGTGCTCATCCAGTTCCTCCGTGAGAACTGGGACATCTTCGCATGGAAGCCTGCTGACATGCCTGGAGTTCCCAGGGGGCTGGTTGAGCACCGTCTACGAGTCGACCCAAAATTTAAACCTGTGAAAGAACATCTTCGACGGTCCGCTGTCCAGAAGAGGAAGGCCATTGGCGAGGAGGTAGCTCGGCTCTTAGCAGCGGAGTTCATCCGAGAAATTTACCACTCTGAGTGGCTCGCCAATGTTGTCATGGTCCCCAAGAAGGACAAGTCACTTCGCATGTGCATTGATTTCAAGCATATCAATCGGGCCTGCCCGAAAGATCATTTTCCTCTCCCCCGCATCGACCAGATAGTTGACTCGACTGTGGGATGTGAGCGTTTGTCTTTCCTAGACGCCTATTCCGGGTACCATCAGATCCGTCTGTACGGGCCCGACGAGATCAAAACAGCTTTCATCACTCCATTCGGGTGCTTCTGTTATGTCACCATGCCGTTCGGCCTCAAGAATGCCGGAGCCACGTTCATGAGGATGACTCAGAAGTGTTTGCTCAATCAAATCTGTCGGAATGTGGAGGCATACATGGATGATATTGTGGTCAAGTCATGGAAGGGTTTCGACCTACTGACTGACCTTGCTGAAACCTTTGCCAACCTTAGGAGGTATGATATCAAGCTCAATCCGTCAAAGTGCACGTTTGGAGTTCCAGGTGGGAAGTTGCTCGGTTTTTTCATTTCCGAACGAGGAATCGACGCCAATCCTGAAAAAATTGGTACTATACTCCGGATGAAACGTCCTGTGCGTGTGCATGATGTCCAGAAGCTTATAGGATGCTTGGCCGCTTTAAGTCGATTCACCTCTCGCCTCGGTGAAAAGGCATTGCCTCTTTACCGACTGATGAAGAAGTCCGACAAGTTCGAGTGGACTCCAGAAGCCGATGCAGCGTTTGCAGAGCTCAAAGCTCTACTCTCCACCCAGCTGGTGCTTGCTGCCCCAATCAGCAAGGAGCCTTTGCTGATTTACATTGCAGCCACAGGACAAGTTGTCAGTACAGTACTTACGGTCGAGCGGGAAGAAGAAGGAAAGGCCTTCAAAGTTCAGCGCCCAGTATATTATGTTTCTGAAGTTTTGACTCCTTCAAAGCAAAGATATCCTCATTACCAGAAGCTTGTATATGGGATTTATATGACCACGAAGAAGGTTGCACATTACTTAGCTGATCATTCCATTACAGTCGTCAGCGACGCTCCACTATCAGAGATTTTGCACAACAGAGATGCAACTGGTCGAGTGGCCAAATGGGCGATTGAACTTCTTCCCCTAGATATCAAGTTTGAGGCAAAGAAAGCTATCAAGTCCCAAGCAATTGCAGATTTCGTCGCCGTGTGGATCGAACAGCAACTTCCGACTCAAGTTCACTCGGAGCACTGGACCATGTTCTTCGATGGATCTAAGATGCTGAATGGTTCCGGTGCTGGGGTAGTATTGGTTTCCCCCCGAGGAGATAAGCTCAGATATGTTCTCCAGATTCACTTTGATTCCTCCAATAACGAAGCAGAATATGAAGCACTTTTGTATGGGTTGCGCATGGCCATTTCACTCGGCGTCCGTCGCCTCATGGTCTATGGCGACTCAGATTTGGTGGTTAATCAGGTGATGAAAGAATGGGACGTCAGAAGTCCAGCTATGACTGGTTATTGCAATGCAGTGAGAAAGTTAGAGAAGAAATTCGAGGGGTTAGAGCTTCTCACATCCCCCGACTGAAAAATCAAGCGGCTGATGATTTGGCAAATATAGGCTCCAAGAGAGAAGCCATCCCCAGCAATGTGTTTTTGGAACACATCCACTCGCCATCAGTCCAAGAAGATCCTTTTACAGATGAAGCCCCGCAGCCAAAGAGTGCCACAAATCCAACTGAAGTTGAAATTCCGGCAGTGGTCGACCTAATCATGGAAGTTTTGGCAATCACCCCTGGCTGGACGATACCATACATCGCGTATATCCTGAGAAAGGAACTCCCGGAGGACGAAGAAGAGGCTCGACAGATCGTCCATCGATCCAAGGCCTTTACAGTCATAAAGGGACAGTTGTATAGAGAAAGCGCGACTCGAGTCGGTCAGAAGTGTATAACACCAGAAGAAGGTCAGATAATCCTTGATGATATCCACTCGGGGACCTGTGGTCATCATGCATCCTCTCGGACCATTGTGGCTAAAGCATACAGAGCGGGATTTTACTGGCCAAGAGCGAATGAAATGGCAAAAGAGATAGTCGACAAGTGTGAAGGGTGCCAGTTCTACTCCAACATGTCGCACAAGCCTGCATCAGCCCTAAAGACCATTCCACTCGTCTGGCCCTTCGCTGTTTGGGGACTGGACATGGTTGGCCCATTGAGAACAGGTAGGAGCGGTTTCACACATGTGCTTGTGGCAGTCGACAAGTTTACCAAATGGATTGAAGCTAAGCCTATCAAGAATCTTGATGCTTGCACTGCTATCAGTTTCGTCAGAGAGTTAACATTCAAATATGGAGTCCCGCATAGCATCATCATCGACAATGGGTCAAACTTTGATTCGGACAAGTTCAGAGCTTTTTGTGCCTCTCAAGGCACACGAGTCGACTACGCATCGGTCGCCCACCCCCAGTCGAGTGGACAAGCAGAAAGGGCAAATGGTCTGATTCTCAAAGGACTAAAGCCTCGGCTGTTGCGTGATCTCGAGCACGCAGCAGGCGCTTGGGTCGACGAGCTTCCGTCGGTTCTGTGGGGATTGAGGACTACCCTGAATCGGTCGACTGGAAGAACTCCGTTCTTTCTGGTTTACGGAGCGGAAGCAGTCCTGCCGAGTGATCTACTTCACAATGCACCCCGAGTCGAGCTTTATACCGAAGATGAAGCAGAACAAGCCCGGCAAGACGCATTCGACCTCCTGGAAGAAGAAAGAGAAATGGCTATGATCCGATCGACCATTTATCAGCAAGACTTACGTCGATTCCATGCCAGAAGTGTGAAGAGTCGAGCCTTCCAAGAAGGAGATTTGGTCCTCCGAGTGGATCAACAGAAACCACACAAACTCGCTCCTACTTGTGAAGGTCCCTTTATCGTCACCAGAGTCCTCCACAATGGAGCGTATCACCTTTACAATGTCGATCGCCAGATCGATGAGCCACGAGCTTGGAATGCAGAACTGCTCCGCCCCTTTCACACTTGAATTCTCACTCGGATGAGATGTAATAAGAAAAACTTCTGTAGTCTATTTATCAAAGACAAGAGTGTTACAAATTTTCCTATAATTGTTGTTGCTTTTGTTTGCGTGTGAAATCCCCCAGTGGGTGGCTTAGCTGCGAATCCGTTTCGCCTAAGTTTGTAAAAAAAATCCTACCGAGTGGCGAGCCAGACTCCCACTCGGAGGCTTAGCTGCAGCTCAGTGCTTGCCTAAGTGTTTAAAAATCCTACCGAGTGGCGAGCCAGACTCCCACTCGGAGGCTTAGCTGCAGCTCAGTGCTCGCCTAAGTGTTTAAAAAATCCTACCGAGTGGCGAGCCAGACTCCCACTCGGAGGCTTAGCTGCAGCTCAGTGCTCGCCTAAGTGTTTAAAAATCCTACCGAGTGGCGAGCCAGACTCCCACTCGGAGGCTTAGCTGCAGCCCAGTGCTCGCCTAAGTGTTTAAAAATCCTACCGAGTGGTGAGTCAGACTCCCACTCGGAGGCTTAGCTGCAGCCCAGTGCTCGCCTAAGTGTTTAAAAATCCTACCGAGTGGAGAGCAAACCTCCTACTCGGAGGCTTAGCTGCAGCCCAGTGCTCGCCTAAGTGTTTAAAAATCCTACCGAGTGGTGAGCCAGACTCCCACTCGGAGGCTTAGCTGCAGCCCAGTGCTCGCCTAAGTGTTTAAAAATCCTACCGAGTGGAGAGCAGACCTCCCACTCGGAGGCTTAGCTGCAGCCCAGTGCTCGCCTAAGTGTTTAAAAATCCTACCGAGTGGAGAGCAGACCTCCCACTCGGAGGCTTAGCTGCAGCCCAGTGCTCGCCTAAGTGTTTAAAAATCCTACCGAGTGGTGAGCCAGACTCCCACTCGAAGGCTTAGCTGCAGCCCAGTGCTCGCCTAAGTGTTTAAAAATCCTACCGAGTGGCGAGCCAGACTCCCACTCGGAGGCTTAGCTGCAGCCCAGTGCTCGCCTAAGTATTTAAAAATCCTACCGAGTGGTGAGCAGACCTCCCACTCAGGGGGCTTAGCTGCAGTCCAGTACTCGCCTAAGTTTGAAAAAATCCTGCCGAGTGGAGAGCAGACCTCCCACTCGGGGGCTTAGCTGCAGTCCAGTACTCGCCTAAGTTTGAAAAAATCCTACCGAGTGGATAGCAGACCTCCCACTCGGGGGCTTAGCTGCAGTCCAGTACTCGCCTAAGTTTGAAAAAATCCTACCGAGTGGAGAGCAGACCTCCCACTCGGGGGCTTAGCTGTAGTCCAGTACTCGCCTAAGTTTTTAAAATCCTACCGAGTGGAGAGCAAACCTTCCACTCGGAGGCTTAGCTGCAGCCCAGTGCTCGCCTATGTACGGAACACATCCCAATCCGCAAGGACGACGAGGTGCAAATCGACTGCTACCTTCTCCTTCGGAGTTGCACCACAAATACGAAGTTGTTTCGAGTGAAGAACAAGTTCCACTCGACAGATAATTCATGAAGATATTCAACGATAAATCAAGTTCAGATAAGATCCAAAGGTTCTAGACCGCAGATCAAAGTACTCGAGCCTCCAGCTCGACAGAGTTTAACGGTTACAAAATCCACTCGGCATTCCGAGGCAAATTTAAAGTGAAGCATAAAAGTTTTTATTCCTCATGCGGAGGACTGGAAGGGGCGACGAACTCGTCCAAGTCGATCCCGTCTGCAATGCGAGTGGCAGCAGCAATGAAAGTCTCCATGAAGTCTTCAAAGCTGTGCTTCCTGGTATTGGCAACTTGGATGGTGGCCAACTTTTCTTCTCGCGCCTCCTTGCAGTGGACGCGGACGAGAGACAGAGCGACGTCAGCGCCACATCTAGCAGAAGATTTCTTCCATTCCGCCACTCGACCTGGGACTTCATTCAGTCAAGTCATCAGGGACTCGAGGTCATTCTGAAGCGTCGTCCTAGGCCAGAGCGACGTGTCGATCCGTGACATCGCAACCTTCAACCGAGCAACAACGCCGGCAACACGAGATTCCAGTCGGAGCACGTTCATAGCAGCCTCGTCCTTCACTGGAGAATTGATGGGGTCCAAGTCTGTCTCCACTCGACTGGTCTCCTCTTCAAAGTTCTGGCAGAATTCTGTAAACACAATTCAAGGATAAGTCAGTGGCTCTACGCAGATTTGGTAACTGCAAGTCAGTCGGGCCAGAGTAATTACCCTCGAGCATGATGAATAGCTTCTTGGCGAGTCCACCGAGATAAGCCTCCAGATCATTCCTCTTCCCCGCCAGTTCACTTTCCTTGTCATTCAGAGCTATATTGGCATTCTTCAGACGGCTGGCCTCTCGATTAGCCGCGTCGAGAGCAGTTTTCAGCCTGGAGTTTTCCTTTTCAAGAGTACCGACTGAAGCCGGTTTTTCTTCAGCAAGCTTCGTTTTGTTCAGGGCCTCCTTCTGCGCTTCGGCAAGGTCTTGATCCTTCTTCTTCAGAGCCTCCTCCATTTTGTCTGTGAAACAGCAAGTGAGATCAACATCGAGGACGGCCAGAAAGAAAGGACAGTCAACAAAAGCTCACCAGCCATACCTTTTGCTTCGTCCCTCGCCTTCTGCAAGTTCTCCCGAGCAAGCTTCAAGGCAAGGTTCAGCTGGATCTGTTTGTTCTCCAACTCAGTGTAGCGAGCCACAAGTTCGCAGGATTTCTGCAAAAAATCAGTCGACAGACATCCAAGATAAGTTGCTTCCGAGTAACCAAGAGACAATGATGGTGTTTCTAAGACTACAGGCGAATCAAAAACATTCGACAGTAGTCTCGGGGACTACACCTAGTGGGTGCACTCAGCGTGCCCCCACTAGTTCGACCAAAAAAAATCGACTGCCCGCAGCCGACCGTGTACAGTTCCATTCGACATGGCCTGACCAGACCGAGTGAAGAAGTTCAGCTAAAGCAACACAATATAAAGACTACAGTCGACTGCCAGCAGTCCACCGTAGTCTCGGGGACTACACCCAGTGGGTGCACTTAGCGTGCCCCCACTCGTCAAAAAGATTAATAGACACACCCACTGGGCGTACAGATATAAAGATCTTCGGAAAAGAGATTCTTCAGATAGCATATCCTAACAGAATAAGCGGTGAATCGACTGACCTGGACGTTGCTCTGAAGAGCTGAGCTCGCGTCATAAGCTGCTTGGCTGGCTTCCCGAACCACCTTCACTTGCTCCATCATGATCCCCGCCTGGCGTATAGCCTCTTTAGCGGCACCCACTTGGTCCTCAGGGACGTGGTGTGTGGCAAAAAGCGAAGGCAGATTTGCAGTCGACGTCGAAGGCCAGACACTCGTCAGAGGTTCAGCGAAGGTCACAGAAACCCGAGAGGTATCACCACCCTCCCGGACTGCGGCCTCAGGTGCCGGAGTAGTTTGTGGGGTCTTGCCAGCCGGCGCCCTCCTGTTCCTTCGCGCCATCAGCAGCACTTCGTCGTCATCATCAGGGAGGTCAATGACATGAGGACGAGCTACAAGAAAAATCCAATCGACCGGAATTATAAGAAATCGTCAGTCGACTAAAAGCAGAGCATCAGTAATCGTACCGGGGTTGGAGGTAACAGCGTCTTCCATCTCTTGATCATCGTCCTTGGCGGAGATCTCCGAGGTGGCAGCACTGCAAATTTCGAAAGTCAGTCAGCTTATTCAATGAGTCGACAAAGAGTCCGTCACGTTCGACAAAGGAAAACAAATTCTACTATTACCCAGAAATGGTGGGGACAGTCATCTTCATCTTGGGCAGAGCCTTGGGCGGCTTGGACGGCGTCGCGCGTGGGTGCTTGGGAGCTTTTTCTGTCGTGGTGGAGATGAGATCCGAGGGTGCTTCGACGACTGCCCAACAGGGACAGTCACCTTACCACGTTCCCGCGCAGGGTCGTGTGTAAGCTTGGATCGCCGTTCCGAGCGGGGAGGTTCGACTTCTTCCTCCTCCTCTTCACTGGAGTCGTCGTCGTCATCCCCCTCTCCTTCGCCGTCAGATTCCCACTCTTCTCCCTCGTCTCCACTTTCGCCTCCACTCGCCTCTCCTTCCTCGGCCTGCTCCTGTGCTCCATTGGGTGTCGAGTACATCTCAGTAGTGGCCTAGAGGACAACAAACGAGACAAAAGTCAATCAACTGATCCAAAAAGAACAAATAAAGAAAGCAAGATCACAGTCGGAAACGCAAGATCAGACCTTGTCCACTTCGAATGTTTGGTCGAGTGGAGGAATCCTCCTGGCTCCTCGGGGGATGTCCTTGTTCCCTATGATACTCGACAGCCACCCTTCCAACATCTTGTCAGTGACCTCCTCTGGGTGAATCCGAGGGGTGTCTTCGAGACCCGAGTACAGCCACATCGGGTGGTCACGAGCCTGAAGCGGTTGGATGCGCCTCCGAAGGAAGACTTCCAACAAGTCCATGCCAGTCACACCCTCGCGGACAAGCTGAACCACTCGACCGACCAGCACCTTGACTTGCGCCTTTTCCTCCGGTGTCACTTTTAGAGAGGCAGGTTTTTGTGCTCGATTCAGAGAAAAAGGGGGAAGCCCAGTCGACTGTCCTGGGGTCACCTGGTCTTTACAGTAAAACCAAGTCGACTGCCACCCACGGACTGACTCGGGAAAAGTGATAGACGGAAAGCAACTTTTTCCCCTCATCTGGATCGCCAGACCCCCACACAGCTGGATCACCTGCGTCCGTTTGTCACTCGACTTGGCCTTCTTGACCGACTGAGAGCGGCAAGTGAAGATGTGCTTGAAGAGTCCCCAATGGGGGCGGCAACCCAAGAAGTTTTCACACAAGGAAACGAAAGCAACAAGATACACAATAGAATTGGGAGTAAAGTGATGGAGCTGCGCTCCGAAGAAGTTCAAGAAGCTCTGGAAAAAAGGATGAGGAGGCAGAGAGAATCCACGATCGATATGGGTGGTGAGGAGGACGTACTCACCATCAAGAGGCTGGGGTTCGACTTCTTTCCTCGGGAGGCGCGCAGATTCGTGGGGAATGAATCCCCCCTCGACCAGATCATCGAGATCATCCTGCCGAATCACCGACGGCATCCAGTCGCCCTGGATCCAATCCTTGGGCAGAGCAGTCCTCGAGGAAGATCCGCCCCGAGCGGACTTCTTCCCCTTCCCCTGCACCGCCGCCTTCTTCGCGCGCTCCAGAGCCGACGTCTTGTCCTTCACCATCGTCGCCGGCGAAGCTCGAACAGACCTACGGCACCAAGGTGGGAGCGGAGGTGGTGGAGGATCTTGTGAAGGAAGGGGGAAAAGTGGAGGCGCACTGTTCGGGGGTCCCGAGCTGGCAGCTTATAAGAGGTCGGTTCCGAGTGGCTGACTGGTAGGCCCAGGCAATCCCGTCAAATCCCGCAACGGGCGCGCACGCGGTACGTGGCGAAAAAGGTGGCGCGGGGATCGAGGAGCTTCCGTCCTATCCCATCCGATTACTGCAGCCGCCCCCGTCCCGCGCGCTTCCCGAAATTCAAATCCCGCAAAATCCGCGGGCCGCAGAACAACTCGTCAAACAGAAGATCCCTTTCACACCGTCACTCGGAACTTCACAAGTAAAGAAATTCACTCGACAAGAGGCCAAGAATGGATCAAGGCGACTGAAAGAAGTTGACAACGTCATCCGTGACAATTGATCCAAAACAAGACGTTCATATAACATGAAGAACCAGTCGGAAAGATCCCCAACTCCTTCCCCACTCGAACCTCGATCCATTCGGGGGCTAATGATGAAGATATGTACCTAGGATAGGGGCATGGAACTGTCCTAAGTACCCTACCCAAGGACATCCCTAGAAGAAGTCACCTTTCAATCGACTTGGAGGTATCCCACTCGACAGATTCAAGACACTCGACCACGAAGCAATCACTCGACCAAATTCCAGCCACTCGACTGCCAGGACATCTGAAGTCACCCTGCACGCAAACGGTCGGTCATTAAGTAGCTTTTATGGTCATCATAGCACTTTATTAGGGGCGTTACCAGTAACCCCCAGTCTTAATGTACTTTAAACCTTGCATTACTGAGGGCTGGAGGGGCCTGGCGAACTCTATATAAGCCACTCCCCTCCTCAGTATCAAGGGTTGGCACCCCTGTTATTCATACACACATAATTCAGTCGACCACCTCCGGGCACCGAGACGTAGGGCTGTTACTTCCTCCGAGAAGGGCCTGAACTCGTAATCCTCGTGTGCTTACAACTCCTCTATAGCTAAGATCTAGCCTCTTCATACATACCCCCCTACATCACTGTCAGAGTTAGAACCACGACAACCGGCGCCTTGCAGTGAGAAGGCTCCATCAAAGTACATGATCCAGTTGCGGTCTGCTTCCTTGCCGGGGAGAGTAGTCTCCTGGATTTGTTCGTCAGGCATCGAGGTCCATTCCGCGATGAACTCCGCCAGGTCTCTACTCTGAATTGTCGAGGTACTTTCAAAATTTAAGCTGAAGCTTGACAACTCCATGGCCCATTCCACAATCCTTCCGGTTGTGTCTGGGTTGTGTAGTATCCATTGCAACAGGAGGCGAGTGACGACAGTGATCTCGTGAGCCTGGAAGTAGTGGTGCAGCTTCCTCGAGACCATGAGGAGGCCGAAGAGCAATTTTTGCACACCGTAATACCTTGACCTAGCCCCTGCAAGAGGGAGCTGACAAAGTAAACCGGGTGCTGCATCATCTTTTTCTTGGGCACCACTTCACTCGGCCGCGGGGGCATCGCCCTAGTGGCACCAGACTCTACCGGGGGCCGCGCCTTGTCGGCACCAGGCCCTGCCGGGGGAATCTTCGGCTCGCGATCCGCTGGTTCTGCCCCCATTGTTGCCTCCTCGTCGACCTCCCTCTACGCCACTAGTGCGGCGCTGACCACTTGGTTCGTCGCCACCAAATACAGCAGCAATGGCTCTTGTGGTTTAGGCGCAACTAGTATTGGCGTGGAGGAAAGGTATTTCTCCAGGTCCTGCAGTGCGACCTCGGCTTCTGGGGTCCACTCTATTGGGCCCGCCTTTTTCAAGATCTTGAAAAAGGGAAGGGCGCGCTCGGCGGACTTGGAGATGAACCGGCTCATGGCGGCAACGCAACCGGCGAGCCGACGCACATCCTTGATCCGCTTGGGCGCCTTGATCTGCTCAATAGCCTTGATCTTGTCTGGGTTTGCCTCAATCCCGCGCTATGACACGAAGAACCCGAGAAGCTTGCCGGACGGGACGCTGAAGATGCACTTCTCAGGGTTCAACTTGTGGTTGATCTTGCGCAGGTTGGCAAATGTCTCTTCTAGATCTTGCACCAGAGTCGGCCCGTCCTTGGTTTTGACCACTATGTCATCCATGTAGGCCTCCATATTTCTATGGAGCTGAGGTTCAAAACGAATTTGGATCGCTCTTGCAAACGTTGAGCCAGTACTCTTCAACCCGAAAGGCATCCGTAAAAAGCAATACGTACCACATGGGGTGATGAATGTTGTCTTCTCTTCATCCTCTCTTGTCATGAAGATTTGGTGGTAGCATGAGTAGGCATCGAGGAATGATAGCAGATCACATCCAGCCGGGGAGTCAACAATCTGGTCGGTGCGCGGAAATGGGAAGGGGTCCTTAGGACAAGCCTTATTGATATCGGTGTAATCAATACACAGCCTCTACTTCCCATTCGCCTTGCGCACCACTACCAGATTGGTCAACCACGTCGGGTGGAGCACCCCTCTCACCAAACCTGCCGCTTCTAACTTCCTGATCTCCTCTGTGATGAACTCCTGCCTCTCCAGAGCCTGCTTTTTGACCTTCTACTTGACGGTCCGCGCGTGGGGGCAGACAGCTAGGTGGTCCTCAATCACCTCCCTGGGAACACCGGGGATGTCGGACACTTGCCATGCAAACACGTCGCCATTCGCCCGCAGGAAGGTGACGAGCTCGCCTTCCTATTTGCTGCTGAGGGTGGAGCCTATGATGAAGGCCCCTCCCGTGCCGTCCTCCGTGACGGGCACCTTCTTGGTCTGCGGCGGCTCGGCTCTGGATCTCTTGTTCTTGTCGGCAGAGCTCTCTGGCATGTCCTCATCGGTAGCACAACACCCTGAGGTGGTGCGCTTGCCGGAGTGGGTGCGAGAGGTCTTGCCGGGCTCCTTTTTTCGTACCGGGCCTTCGGCGGCAGGAGCAGGTGCCTTGACGGCAGCTGCTGCAACTACTTCCCGATAGAGTTGGTCGGCGCAGATCAGCGCGTCCTTCTTGTCGGAGGGGATGGAGATGATGGTCAACGTCCCGGGCATCTTTAGCATGTTGTAGGCGTAGTGTGATGTCGCCATGAACTTAGTGAGTACCGGGCGGCCGAGGATCCCGTTGTAGGGCAAGGGGATCTCGGCCACGTCGAAGACGATCCTCTCCGTCCGGAATTTCAACTCCCCTCCAAATGTCACGGGCAGTGTGACCTTTCCCTTTGGCTGGCTTCTCCCCGGATTGACCCCCTGAAACGTGCCCATTTCCTCGAGGTCTCCGTCAGGGATTTGCAACCTTTTGATCACGACAGGCGAGATCAGGTTCAGGCCGGCCCCGCCGTCAACCAACATCTTGTTCACCCTGAGGTTGCATATTGTTGGTGAAACCAACAACGGCAAACACCCGACAGTGGTAGTGCGATCAGGGTGGTCCTCGGCGTCAAAGATGAGGGGCGTGCTGGACCACTTTAGTGGCTTCTGAGCGTCAAACGACGGCTCTGTTGCTGTGACCTCTCGCGCCCACTGCCTGAGCTGGCAGTGAGAGGTGTGCAGCGAGGCGCCGCCATCGACGCACATGGCCTCCATAGCCTTCTGGAACCCTTGCTCACCAGACTCGTCGTCCTCGTCGCGATCGTCGTCTTCTTGTTTCTTGTCGCGGCCCCGGGCAGGTCTTTCTTGATGTTTATCCTTGCCGGGGCGGCCTCCTTGGCCGCCGCGCTTCTTGCCGGATCCCTCAACACCATCCTGGTCCTTCTCTTTGTCCCGCCTTTCGTACTCAGCCTTTTGCTTCTCAGCAAGGAGCTCGACTTGCCGGCAGTTCTGGAGATCATGGCCCTTGGTGCAGTGGATCTTGCAGTATTGCTTGCTGGAGCTTCCTGGCTTGTCGGTAGCCGCCAAGGCTCGGCAGGCGGCGCACCCGCAATCTCCTTATCAGGGGTGTCTGCCTTGACCTTCTTGTTGGTACCGGTATCGTCAGATCCCTCAACGGAAAGCATGGCCTTGCCTTTGCGTTTCCTGTTGCGACGTCGGCCCTTCTTCGTCGGGGCGGCGACGTCCTCCTCAGTAGAGTCGGTTTCCGCGCCGGCGTTTTCGCCGGGGTACTTCCTTCCCTCTTCAGCCTGGGCGCACCTATCGGCCAGAACGTAGAGCTCGACCACATCTTTAACCTTGGTCATCGCCAACTCCTCACGCATCTTGCGATTGCGCATGTTCTGATGGAACGCGATAATCACAGCGGCGGGATGAACGTCGGGGATGTTGTACTGCACCCGGCTGAATCTCTGGATGTACTTGCGCGGGGTCTCCCCTTCCTTCTGGGGAATGATATGCAGATCACTGGCCTGGCCATGAGCTTGGTGGCCTCCCGTGAAGGCGCCAACGAACTCATGGCACAGATCTGACCAGGAAGAGATGGAGTCCGCCGGCAAGTGCATCAACCAAGACATCACATTGGGCTTGAGCGCCAGCGGGAAGTAGTTGGCAAGCACCTTGTCGTCGCAAGCCCCAACGGCCTGCATCATGATGGTAGATGCTGAGGAACTCGGATGGATGGGTCTTGCCGGTGTACTTCTCACCGACGTCGGGCTTGAACGTGCGGTGGGACGGCCATTGGAACTGCCTCAGCTCACGGGTAAAAGCCGGGCAGCCCACCTCGTAAGGTAGGCCGCCGGGGCCCCCCAGTGCCGGGTGGTCCATAGTGGGTCCTGCCCGCTTGTCCGACTGGTGGCGCACTTCGCGCCGGTGCTCGACGGTGGTTTGAGCGTCTTCGTGAGCTCGCTCCCGAAGTACCTGCGCTGGTCACGGAGGGTCCGTGGATCGTACGACACTATGGAGATGTTATCACCAGCGTCGCCACGACGGGCCGACGCCCGTGGCGGCTGGCGAGGAGGAGGAGAGTGCACCGTGGCCGCAGCTCCCCCGGTCCTCCCAGCGCCAGCATGTGGTGGTTTGGTGGAGCGCCGACCCGAGGGCCCCGCCCGCCGCGAATCGTCTTTGTTCGCGCCGGCGACGAGGCTCTGGATGGTGTCCCTCCACTCATCGAGCTTCTCCGCGGCAGGAGGGAAGTCGAGGAGCAGCTGCACGCGCGCCAAGGCTTCCACTGGCGTGGGTGGCGGCGACAGCTGAGTGGATCGTGGCGCGCTTCGACTTCTAACTATGTTAGAAGGAGCTTTGTCACAACCCAGCGGTTGCGTGCCATTTTCACCAGTGCTTCGACGAGCGTGTTGAACTCCTTCGCCTTGCTGACGACGCGCAGGGCTCTTCCCACGGCGGTGCCCAGGGTCACCAACATGGTGACGCTGTTCCGCGTGCACACCATGGGAAGAACACACGATGGTCGCCGGTGTATGCGTCCTGGAGGTCGCCGCGCCGCCCGGAGTTGGCGCAACGACACCCCCGGAGGGCCCCGCGCCGCCGGCAGGGGGCCCAGCTCCGTCTTTGGATCCGGCGGCGTGGGGCCGATCGTCTGGTGCACGAACGATGCCGCTCGCCAGGCTCCGACTGCCTGGGTGGTGCTGGTGTTCGCGGGCCGCGGCCCGAGTCCTGTCCGCGACCGGTCCGCTGCTCGTCCGCGCCGGCATGGGCCGTTCGGCCCCCAACGAGCTGATTGCCGTGGTCGTCTTCTTCTTAGGGGCCATGGCGATGAAGAACCGCTAGGCTAACTACCAGACCAGATTCTCACAAACGCGACCCCTACCTGGCATGCCAAAGATGTCGGTGGGAAACGACACCTATGGGATCACAAGGATCCCTACTACGGTTGCGGGGCGCGGGGTTGAGAGAAGAGCGGGTCTAACAGAGAGCACATGGTTTGTTTATCCAGGTTCGGGCCGCGAGGATGCGTAAAACCCTAGTCCTGCTTTGGTGGATGTATTCTGAGTTCTTGAACTAGCTACGGGGTGTAACGAGCTCCAAAAAGCCGAATCCCTCTCCTCGTCGCCTTGGGCCTCCTTTTATAGAAAAAGGGGTTGCCACAGTGGCACACAGGAGGTGGAAAGGCAACAATGTTGCGAGGTTATCCTGGTATTATAGGACAAAGCGCATTAAATGCAAGGCTTCGGTGTCCCTCCACTTTATCGGGGGCGGGGCAAGGCCCGTCCTGTCCGTCGCCGCTCTTCCATGTTTCGACACGCGCCCTGGCCAGCGATGCATGCGGTGCCATGTAGGTAGGCAGGCAACTGAGGTGGCGTGGTGGTGGAGCCTCCACGAAGGGCTGCATGTCGCCACACAGGTGCCTGCCCAGCTGGTTGGGTTGGCAGCTGCATGCGAACGACGACGGAGACTTTGGCTGGTGCAGGCCTGACGGTGGCCCTGCTGGTGCACTTGGCGGGGGCCTTGCTGGGTGGCCCGGCAAGGGTCTTGCCGTGGCGTGCAGGCGTCCCCAGCAAGGATCTTGCCGAGGGTCTTGTGGGTTTCTTCGGTGAGGATGGCTGCCTTCCTATCCTCATTTGATCTTGACTATTCTTTGTCTTCACGAAGATCTGCATGCCACCACAGAGGTGCCTCCCGAGCCCTGTCGAATGCATTTGTCGAGTGTTGGTGGGCTCGAGGGTGGCTCGCTCGGCTGGCGTGGGCGAGCTGCCCCGGCAAGGGTCTTGCCGAGGCCGCTGAGGCTGCCCCGGCAAGGGTCCTTGCTGGGGAAACCTGCTTTGCCCACCTAATCTTTGTGGCCTTGGTCCTTGTCGTTGCTTTGCTTCGTCTTGGACTTCGGTTTTACCTTGGCTTACCTCCCTTGCTCTGCTTGGTGTGGTCGTGGGTGTGGCTCTGACTGCCCGTGCACAGGTAAAGGGGTACAAAATGTGCCCCTAGTTTTGTACACCGACAAATCACATAAAGATGTGAACTATTGGTGTTAAATCACATGACGATGTGAACTAGATTATTTACTCTAGTGCAAGTGGGAGACTGAAGGAAATATGTTGTAGAGGCAATAACAAAGTTGTTATTTGTATTTCCTTATATCATGATAAATGTTTATTATTCATACTAGAATTGTATTAACCGGAAACTTAGTACATGTGTGAATACACAGACAAACAAAGTGTCCCTAGTATGCCTCTACTTGACTAGCTCGTTAATCAAAGATGGTTAAGTTTCCTAGCCATAGGCATGTGTTGTCATTTGATGAACGGGATCACATCATTAGAGAATGATGTGATGGACAAGACCCATCCGTTAGCTTAGCATAAATGATCGTTTAGTTTTGTTGCTATTGCTTTCATCATGACTTATACATGTTCCTCTGACTACGAGATTATGCAACTCCCGAATACTGGAGGAACACTTAGTGTGCTATCAAACATCACAACGTAACTGGGTGACTATAAAGATGCTCTACAGGTGTCTCTGATGGTGTTTGTTGAGTTGGCATAGATCGAGATTAGGATTTGTCACTCCCTGTATCGGAGAGGTATCTCTGGGCCCTCTCGGTAATGCACATCACTATAAGCCTTGCAAGCAATGTGACTAATGAGTTAGTTACGGGATGTTGCATTATAGAATGAGTAAAGAGACTTGCCAGTAATGAGATTGAACTAGGTATTGAGATACCGACGATCGAATCTCGGGCAAGTAACATACCGACGACAAAGGGAACACTGTATGTTGTTATGCGGTTTGACCGATAAATATCTTCGTAGAATATGTAGGAATCAATATGAGCATCCAGGTTCCGCCATTGGTTATTGACCGGAGATGTGTCTCGGTCATGTCTACATAGTTCTCGAACCCGTAGGGTCCGCGCGCTTAACGTTTGGTGACGATCGGTATTTTGAGTTTATGTGTTTTGATGTACCGAAGGTAGTTCGGTGTCCCGGATATGATCATGGACATGATGAGGAGTCTCGGAATGGTCGAGACATAAAATATCGATATATTGGAATCCTATGTTTGGACATCAGAATGGTCCCGGATGAGTTCGGGCATTTACCGGAGTACCGGGAGGTTACCGGAACCCCCCGGGGAGTATATGGGCCTTATTGGGCCTTAGTGGAATAGAGGAGAGGAAGGCCAAGGTGGAGGGCGCGCCCCCTAGCCCAATCTGAATTGGGTGGGGGCCGCCCCTCCTTCCTTCCTTCTCTCCTACTCCTACTAGGGAAAGGGGGAATCCTACTCCCAGTGGGAGTAGGACTCCCCCTAGGGCGCGCCACAGAGAGGGACGGACCTCCCCTCCTCCACTCCTTTATATACGGGGGAGAGGGGCACCCCATAGACACACAAGTTGACAGTTGTCTTAGCCGTGTGCGGTGCCCCCCTCCACAGATTTCCACCTCGATCATATCGTAGCAGTGCTTAGGCGAAGCCCTGTTCCGGTAGCTTCATCATCACCGTCATCACGTCGTCATGCTGACGAAACTCTCCCTCGACACTCAGCTGGATCTAGAGTTCGTTGGACGTCACCGAGCTGAACGTGTGCAGATCACGGAGGTGCCGTACCTTCGGTGCTAGGATCAGTCGGATTGTGAAGACGTTCAACTACATCATCCGCGTTGTCATAACGCTTCTGCTTATGGTCTACGAGGGTATGTGGACAACACTCTTCCCCTCTTGTTGCTATGCATCACCTAGATAGATCTTGTGTGTGCGTAGGATTTTTTTTGAAATTACTGCATTTCCCAACACGAGCTTGCCAAACATTCATAACGTCTGCCTCTGCTCCTGCAATAAGACCGTCACATAGCGGTGCATCAAGGACATAATTCTTCTATGCAGCAATGAGGATAATCCTCAGATCACGAACCTAGTCCGCATCATTGCTACTAACATCTTTCAACATAGTTTTCTCTAGGAACATATCATAAATAAAACGGGGAAGCTATACGTGAGCAATTGATCTACAACATAGATATGCAAATACTATCAGGACTAAGTTCATGATAAATTTAAGTTCAATTAATCATATTACTTAAGAATTCCCACTTAGATAGACATCCCTCTAATCATCTAAGTGATCACGTGATCCATATCAACTAAACCACGTCCGATCATCACGTGAGATGGAGTAGTTTTCAATGGTGAACATCACTATGTTGATCATATCTACTATATGATTCACGCTCGACCTTTTGGTCTCAGTGGCCATATCTGCATATGATAGGCTCGTCAAGTTTAACCCGAGTATTCTGTGTATGCAAAACTGGCTTGCACCCATTGTCTGTGAAAGTAGAGCTTATCACACCTGATCATCACATGGTGTCTCGGCACGATGAACTGTAGCAATGGTGCATACTCAGGGAGAACACTTATACCTTGAAATTTAGTGAGAGATCATCTTATAATGCTACCACCGTACTAAGAAAAATAAGATGCATAAAGGATAAACATCACATGTAATCAAATAAGTGATATGAAATGGCCATCATCAGCTTGTGCCTTTGATCTCCATCTCCAAAGCACGTCATGATCACCATCGTCACCGGCTTGACACCTTGATCTCCATTGAAGCATTGTTGTCGTCTCGCCAACTATTGCTTCTACGACTATCGCTACCGCTTAGTGATAAAGTAAAGCAATCACATGGCGTTTGCATTTCATACAATAAAGCGACAACCATATGGCTCCTGCCAGTTGTCGATAACTATTACAAAACATGATCATCTCATACAACAATTTATATATCATCACGTCTTGACCATATCACATCACAGCAAGCACTGCAAAAACAAGTTAGACGTCCTCTGCTTTGTTGTTGCAAGTTTTACGAGGCTGCTACGGGCTTCTAGCAAGAACCGTTCTTACCTACGCATAAAAACCACAAATTTTTTCGTCAAGTGTGTTGTTTTAACCTTCAACAAGGACCGGGCGTAATCAAACTCGATTCAACTAAAGTTGGAGAAACAGACACCCACTAGCCACCTGTGTGCGAAGCACATCGGTAGAACCAGTCTCATGAATGCGGTCATGTAATGTCAGTCTAGGCCGCTTCATCCAACAATACCGTCGAATCAAAGTAAGACATGTTGGTAAGCAGTATGACTATTATCGCCCACAACTCATTGTGTTCTACTCGTGCATATAACATCTACGCATAGACCTGGCTCGGATGCCACTGTTGGGGAACATAGTATTTCAAAATGTTTGCCTACGATCACGCAAGATCTATCTAGGAGAAGCATAGCAACGAGCAGGGAGAGTGTGTCCATGTACCCTCGTAGACTGAAAGCGGAAGCGTTTAGTAACACGGTTGATGTAGTTGAACGTCTTCGCGATCCAACCGATCCAAGTACCGAATGTACGGTACCTCCACGATCTGCACACGTTCAGCTCGGTGGCATCCCTCGAACTCTTGATCCAGTTGAGGCCGAGGGAGATTTCGTCAGCACGACGGCATGGTGACATTGATGATGAAGTTACCGGTGCAGGGCTTTGCCTAAGCACTACGATGATATGACCAAGGTGTGTAACTGTGGAGGGGGGCACCGCACATGGCTAAAAGATCAACTTGTGTGTCTTTGGGGTGCCCTTGACTCCGTATATAAAAGAGGAAGAGGGAGAGGCAGCCGGCCCTAGGGGGCGCCAAGGTCTGGAGTCCTACTAGGACTCCCTAGTCCTAGTAGGATTCCACCTCCCACACGGAGTAGGAAAGGGGGGAGGGAGAAGGAGAAGGAAAGGGGGGCCCGGCCCCCTTCTCCTAGTCCTAATCGGCCTCCTGCCCAAGGGGGGTGCACCAGCCCCTTGTGGGCTGGTGTGATTCCTTCTTATGGCCCATAAGGCCCATAACTTCTCCTGGGGGGTTCCGGTAACCTCCCGGTACTCAGAAAAAATGCCCGAACCACTCGGAACCATTCCGATGTCCAAATGCAACCTTCCAATATATGAATATTTACCTCTCAACCATTTCAAGACTCCTCGTCATGTTCGTGATCTCATCCGGGACTCCGAAAAAACTTCGGTACATCAAGTCACATAACTCATAATACAAATCGTCATCGAACGTTAAGCGTGCAGACCCTACGGGTTCGAGAACTATGTAGACATGACCGAGACACATCTCCAGTCAATAACCAATAGTGGAACCTGGATGCTCATATTGGTTCCTACATATTCTACAAAGATCTTTATCGGTGAAACCGCATAACAACATACGTTGTTCCCTTTGTCATCAGTATGTTACTTGCCCGAGATTCGATCGTCGGTATCATCATACCTAGTTCAATCTCGTTACCAGCAAGTCTCTTTACTCGTTCTGTAATGCATTATCCCATGACTAACTCATTAGTCACATTGCTTGCAAGGCTCATAGTTATGTGCATTACCGAGAGGGCCCAGAGATACCTCTCCGATACACGGAGTGACAAATCCTAATCTCGATCTATGCCAACTCAACAAACACCATCGGAGACACCTGTAGAGAATCTTTATAATCACCTAGTTACATTGTGACATTTGATAGCACACAAGGTCTTCCTCCAGTATTCGGGAGTTGCATAATCTCATAGTCTGAGGAACATGTATAAGTCATGAAGAAAGCAATAGCAATAAACTAAATGATGATAGTGCTAAGCTAACGGATGGGTCTTGTCCATCACATCATTCTCTCATGATGTGACCCCTTTAGAAAATGACAACACATGTCTATGGCTAGGAAACATAACCATCTTTGATTAATGAGCTAGTCAAGTAGAGGCATACTAGGGATACTTTGTTTATCTATGTATTCACACATGTACTAAGTTTCCGGTTAATACAATTCTAGCATGAATAATAAACATTTATCATGATATAAGAAAATACAAATAACAACTTTATTATTGTCTCTAGGGCATATTTCCTTCACATGGGTATCCATATCCCGTTGTTGGTTATTGGTCGGAGAGATGTCTCGGTCATGTCTGCATGGTTCCCGAACCCGTAGGGTCTACACACTTAAGGTTCGGTGATGCTAGAGTTGTTATGGGAAATTGCATGTGGTTACCAAAGGTTGTTCGGAGTCTCGGATGAGATCCCGGACGTCACGAGGAGTTCCGGAATGGTCCGGGGGTGAAGATTTATATATGGGAAGTCCAGTTTCAGTCGCCGGAATGGTTTCGGGGGTTATCGGTATTGTACCGGGACCACCGAAAGGTGTCCGGGGGTCCACCGGGTTGGGCCACCTGCCCCGGAGGAGTTAATGGGCTGAATATGGGAGGGAACCATCCCCCTAGTGGGCTAGTGCACCCCAAGGGCCCAAGGCGCCTAGGGTTGGAAACCTTAGGGGAGGGGGCGCCTCCCACCTTGCTTGGGGGGCAAATCTCCCTCTCCTGGCCGCCCCCCCTCTAGATGCATCTAGGGGCCGGCCCCCTCTTATCTTCCCCCTATAAATAGTGGGGATGGGAGGGCAGCTGCATCCCTTCCCCAGGCGCAGCCCCTCCCTCCTCCAACACCCCCTCCTCCTCCTTAGTGCTTGGCGAAGCCTTGCCGGAGAACCACAAGCTCCACCACCACGCTGTCGTGCTGCCGGAGCTCTCCCTCAACTTCTCATCTCCCCTTGCTGGATCAAGAAGTAGGATACGTCCTCGGGTTGTACGTGTGTTGAACGCGGAGGCGCCATCCATTCGGCGCTAGGTCGGATCTTCCGCGATTTGAATCGCCGCGAGTATGACTCCATCAACTGCGTTCTTGTAACGCTTCCGCTTAGCGATCTTCAAGGGTATGAAGATGCACTCCCTCTATCTCGTTGCTAGTATCTCCTAGATTGATCTTGGTGACACATAGGAATTTTTTTGAATTATTACTTCGTTCCCCAACATGTTGATACTTTACCTATTATCCTATATGCTTAGTATATGTATGCTAGTATTCCATCAGTGGCCCTACACCCTTGTCCGTGTGCTATGCTATATTATCGGGCCGTGATCCCTTCGGGCCATGATCACGGGTATATTTTATACTGCTACACTAAACATGTTCATACTAAAGTCGGCTCGGCTTGGAGAGCACCCGCGAGTGATTCACTATGGCGGCTAGCTGTTAGTAGCATCACCCAGGTTGTGGTGGTAGCTCGGATATGTCCCGACAACTGACACAAAACATTCACTGAGGCAGAACGACAGGGCAGGCAGAGACCACCTATGAAAGAGGTGGGCTAGTCCCTGGTCGATGTCCGCGGTTATTTCATAATAACACGCTTAACGAGATTAGGTATTTGATCTGAGACTTCCACTGGCATATACATACTAACCGCCGCACGAGATAATGGTTTACGGGGCCCTCAGCGTCGTACGTTCCCCCCGAAAGCTCTGTCAAACGTCATAGTTGGGCGGCATGCCTAGATACAAAGGTGGGCTTGGCCCCGGACGTCCACGCGATGTGCAGGAGTGCTTAGGGCGATTGGCCCATAACCACTTCGCGCTTAGGATTTAGACCAGCGTGTTGACCTCTCTGCAGAGCCTAGGTAGGTCTACGGCCTGTCGATTATCCGAGGTCGGGCATTACCTAGAAAAGTGTGTCTGGCCAGAGGTAATCGAGCGTATCAGGAAATGTGGTGCACCCCTATAGGGAAGTAATCTATTCGAATAGTCGTGTCCACGATAACGTGACGACTTAGAGTTGTATCCTGACATCTTACAAGTAAAACCAGATACTTGTTAAAACACAACCAGATAACACACAGATACACCAGACGATCACTTTCTCTCAGGGAGACGAGGAGAGGATCTCTCGGCAGGTTTATTGCTATATGTATGTACAATTTGATACCAGATACGCTCCTCTCTTCTACTGCTGAAAGATGTAGTCTTCGATAGGATGAGCTTATCCCCCTTATTCTGGCGGCTCCTATCTTCTATTGCTGAAAGTTGTAGTCTTCGATAGGATGAGCTTCTCCCACTTATTCTGGCATTTCTGCAGTTTAGTCCACATATTTCCCATTCCTTTGATATCGATGCATATCTAGTATAGATCTGATGTAAGTCTTGCGATTACTTTAGATGAGTACTCACCGTTGCTTTGCTACCCTTTTCATTCGACCCAGTTGTTGCAACAGGTGGTAGCACCCCGGATGCAAGTTACACCAGCGGTGCTTACTACATGGAGACCGACGACCAGGAGTAGTCCAGAGCTCCCAGGCAGGAGGCCTTGCCTTTTGATCTGGTGTCGTTGTTTTGCTCAGCATTCTTAAGGCAAAACTTGTCTAACTATGTATGTACTCAAACAATATTTTCTTTCATGACTGTTGTATTATGGGTCCTCGTGGCACTGGCTTGTTATATAAAGAATTATGTTTATATTTGTGTCACAAAGTTGTGTTGTGATATTAATGTAGGTCTCTGTTCGTGATCGTGCATGATATGTGTGATAGTAGTGCCTGATTATAAACGTGGGAGTCACACATAATGAATTTTTCTCCAATATATTTTAGATAATGGCAACAAGGTGTACCATAATACATGAGCGAAGGTATGAGAGTTGTAGTCTCGAGCAATGGCATTACCCTAAATCCTTCGTCTCAAATTCCGTATTTAGATGATCATGTGCTTCGTCATTGCGGAAGTAATACTTGTGTATGACGAACATGCATGGGTAATCATGGATTAATCCTTGTGTATAAGGAACTCACTACGCTAGTTGTACGAAATGTACCAACAACAATTAACTGTATGGTGATTTATTGATTTTTACACTATGTATGTTGTGTTTTGCATTTTGACTCAGAATTGATATTTCATTAGGGACCATATATGTCCGAATCTAGTGATCCATATGGATAAGTAATTACTTCAACTATCAACTGCATAGATAATTTTATACTGCCAATGATAAAAGGTATCATAAATACATACCACATATGGAGAATAGTTTGGGTATTTGCATGAACCTTGTGCTACAAGACTCACTCTATGCCTCACCACCTCGTTGTTCTTCGTTTTTGGAAGAAAAAATGTGTAGGTATTTCTGTTGTGACACCTTTCCTTTATTGAGCAAGATTATTTCTACTTGGAATGCACCCATTGCTTGAGTTTGATACGAGTGTTGTTCACACTTTCTCGTGGCCATGGTTTTTGGATCTAAATCATTTGAAAGGTTGTTTGCAATCTAGTTGAGAAATGTATGTTGGCATCTATAGACTTCCAGTTATATGTTTCTCTAGAATCTATATATGTATATATAGTTGATGGAAATATCCATACCCTTGGTGGTTGCTCGCAATTTCCCAATGAGCTTGAGTCTAGGTATTCTGTTGTCCCAACCAATGTCTGCAAGTTGGATCTTGGTTGTGGAGGTTGCCCTTCCACTGGGTTGTTGAGTTGATTTGCATTTCCAGACTCTAGGGATTTTCTCCTCAATTTACTTTGTTTCTTGCGAGAATATGGTTCTGGGAAAAGGCTGTACTACTCCCCATCTTTCCAAGAACAAGGAGTTGAGTGGTTTCCATTGGTACCTACACTCCTTTGGGCGTGTTTCCAGCCGGACTTAAGTACTTTGTTATACCTTTCAGATCAATAAATGAACCGGGCAGATTATTTGCAATGTGTTGCAAAACTTCTGAACATGGGATTCAGATCTTTGAGTATGTGGATTTGAGTCAGAAATTTAGACATTCTATCAATTTCCTGTCATTCTTTCTAGTACTTGAAATCTCCCCTAATACTAGGAAATGTTCCTCGTTGAATAGTCATACTAGCCTTTAATAAACCCCCGTGTGAGGGTCTTGAGATATTGACGGAAATATAGGTATTACTCACATAGATAGCAAATATATGGTGAAGGGCCAATGATATATGTCAGGGTAGTGATATCGATGTGTAACTAAATTATCGCAGACGAGAAATACTTGGTAGATTCCCACGTATCAAAGGTAGAGGGGGATATACTGTGTAGTTTGGTCAAGAGCATGTAAAACTGCATGACCCCAATGTGAAGTTGGTAAGTTGCGATTCTGAAGTGAAGTTCATATAATGAGCTTAACTCTTTGGACAAAATATTTTACCAAACCATTTTTGAATCTATACATATAGGATAGAGTGAGAAAGATCAATCCTAAGGCAATATTGAAGACATTGTCCACTTGAATTTGATTTAATTTGATGTTCAGGATAATGAGCCAATGGTTTTGTGTGGATAAAAGCACACTTGAGACCATCATGTAGATGTGTCTTTTAGAACAATGGGATACTTGAATAGTCCAGTCAATTATTGAGAAGAGCCACTTACGTCGATTTGATGTGTTCTAGGAGTCTGAGTGGTTCAGTATCACATGCAGTACACATAAAATCCAAACATTACTAGAATTTAGCATCATTATAGTAATAACCAATGGAATTGCCGATATTTCCTGTTTCAACCCAATGCTGGGATGACCAAGGTGAGTATGCCAAGTTTTTCATGTAGAAGACATTCTAGAAAATTACCTTGTAGGCAACATGTGCTATGGGTTTTGTAGTATGTATAGTGCAATCATTATGATACATCGAGAATGTTCTTGACATATTTGTTGTATATGGTAAAGAGAAGATATTCCTTTTTGTTGTCATCATAATTTTTGATATGGAAACTATTTTGACGGATATCTCTATAGTTTAGTATGGTATGAGTTGAAATGGGGCACAATAAATCAGCATTTATGGTACTCAAGTTACCATAGGGATAGTAAATATGATCCAAGTTGAGCCAACAATTACATCATGGCCTATAGAGATAATCACTTGCCATGTTAAATGCTAATGAAGCAATCTAGGTGTTCATATCGATATACTTTGATGGTTGAGATCAAATAGATGCTTAGGGCTAAACACGTCTGGTGCTAAACATTGCAACAACATTATTTTCATATATGATTGATTTGATTCACTGCTCTTCATGCTTTAATAGGGTTAATTAGTAGATTCTCAACTGGTGTTCTAAAAAAAAGCTTATCCTCAGTCCGTATTCTCATGTTAGATCGAATTCTGAGAAATAACAAAAACTGATATTTGAAACAGGATCTAACCTCAAATTCGCTAAGTCACATTACAATAGTATGAGATTTTCTTTAATAAAACACAATCCATGATGTGAACCTTTAAAGTGTCCTAGAAAAAAGAGTGAACACTTGAATTTGTGTACTGTTGAATGTCAGTCCCGTACTTTGTCTACTAATCCATAGGGTCATGTGTGTGTGTCCCCGCAAAAAAGTTCTTTGTGTATGCTTTTTGTTTAGAAAATTCTTCCTATTTGTTAATAAGATGTAACAATACACATATGCATAGAAGTAAAAATGATAAAAACTAGGTTTACAAACCAGCTAGAAACAACTAACAACACTGGGGTGAGCCGAAGACGCGCCGCCGTCATCGCTCCTCCCTCAGCAGAGCTGGGAAACTCTTGTTGTAGTTGACATCCGAGAAGTCGTCGTGCCAAGTCTCTAAACGCCCAACACACCAGAGCAGCAACTGTCTCAATGACAAAAATGTATATCGAAAGGACTATACTTGCAAACACACCAAGTCACCAACAACCACTAATGCTGACAAAGTCCAGATGGATTTGCAGGAGACCAACGTCGACTATATCCGAACGTACCTACCAGAGACCAAAGCAGGAAGGACCTAGGCAGATCCGTTGAAGACACACCTCTGTGTGCCCTCTGCCAACGGTAGACGCATCACCGGAGCAGCAATAAGGAGGGGAGTGCATTATTTTGACTCTGGGATGTTGCCAACACCTTGTCGTCCCAACCAGGACACTGAGTGCAACTACCACCACAACCATGGATGAAATGTTGATGACTCAACAACCCTTACTACGGGGAAGAACCCCCAAACTAATACTACCACCAGATCTATAACACCCTCTCCCTATGTCGTCGAGGCCAACAGAGCAGAGGGGAGGCCGACAATGGGACGGGAGGAGTGCCTAGGGTTATGTTTTTTGGGGTTACTCCTCCTTTCATTCTCCGTTCTTGCGTGCCTTCTCAATACAACAACTGCAAAAATCATTGGGTGATAACTTTTAAGGTGAATGTTTTTTTATCCGACCATACACATATGAAATATAGCATCGAGACAAATCGACCATGAAGACAAATCATATACTGGATAAGCTATTCGAGACCCAAAACAACCCATTTCAAAAATATCATTTTGAATGCTATTGTCATTGTTTTTTCTCCTCACATCATAGTGCCATTACACATACGTGCAAGTTTATTAGCGTCCTAAAGGAAATCCAACCAAGAGCACCAGTGATGGAATAGTAGGGCCTCTTTGGATTGCAAGAATTTTAATATGTAGCAATAGAAAAAACGCATGATTGAGATGTCACTTACCATGGAGTTCTGTAAGATTTCAAAACACAGGTTGGTGCACAGGAAACAAATGCATGAATTATAGCGGACTGATGAGAGAGTTTTGAGAGAGATGAAGTGAAAGTCCATTGGACTTCTCAAAATAAAATAAAAATTAAGCTTATGTTGAGATTCTTTTGGAGTGGGAGGTATATGAAGTAGGACTAGGGTAAAAAACACGACTCGGGGATTTTAACTGATACCCACAACTCTAGGCTAAGTAGTAGTAAAAAAATTACCAGATTAATCATTTAAACCCAAATCTAACACCTAGGGCCCACCGGTCATAGACTGTAACTAGATATAAAGATGGGACGTGGCCCAGTATGGTCACCACTATGGGCCTCTTTAGATTGTAATATTTTAAAGAAAATTGGGTTTGAATCTGAAGATCTATGAGCTGCACATCCTATTGCACACCTCAAAAAACTATACTCAGAACATGAATACCGTCAGGAAATCGAATCGAGAGGACCAGTGGCAGACTTGTAGCGATGGCCAAACTAGGTCCCCATTGTCATTGACTATAACAGTTCGTCCCCAAATAGTAAAAAGAAAAAAATATTCGGAAATACATTTCACTCAATGCGACTTCATTTCTAATAATTTGGACGGAAAATTAGTTTCATTGCAACTTACATTGATAGAACATCTAATACTTAATTAAAATATAAACTAATTAGCTAATAGTTGTGGCTGGATTCGCGAGTGGGGCCTAGTAGCGGCCACGGCCGACGGGGACAGTGTTGAGTCAAGTGGGGGTGTCGTAATGCGGGGCACGATGTCTGCAAAAACCGCCTCATCGGTCACATCCCACGGCGGCGGGGACGCGGGTGAGCGTGCGGTCCCAAATCTTGCACTCCCTTTCCTCTTCATCCATCGCGAGCTCGGCAAAGCCCACTTTTAGCTAGTCCTAGAAGGGGTCCAGGGCATCTGACAACGGGTTCCAGAACGTGTTTTGGAGAGGTGGAGTGGAGGCAAGCGACAAAAATTTGGGAGGTGATGAAGAGGGCAAAGGGAGAGATTGGTAGCTGCGACAACCTTTTATAGGCCGATGCGGCCGCCATTAAGAGGGCAATTGAGGAGGCTGCAGCCGGTAGGAGGCCCTTCCTAGTGAAGAACACAATGATGTTCACACGCCTCCCGACTACTCACACGACACCTCCTAACCTGCTCACACGCAAGCCAGGACAAGATGCATGTCGGCCATCCGACGGGCCGCCACGGGAACACGAAGGAGTGGGTGTCGCATTAATGGCCGGGTGACCGTATCCTATGGTGCAAGGGAAGCCAGACTGCCTCTGATCCCGTGCGGCATGAGGAGGAAGAAGCTGAAACTCTCCTCACGCATTGGCGGTTGAGTTTGGAGCGAGCTCCATATTGCCCTCCACATTCTCCATATGGAGGCTGAGAGTTCGTTTATGAATCAAATTTTATAAGCTATGGCAATTGAGAGCTATATGACGACTCTGCTCAAGTGTCATTTTAAGCCAAAATGTCATGTTAATGGTTATTATAATTATCAGGTCATATGACGGCTCTGCTAAAATGCCATTTTAAGTGAGAATTGCCATGTTGATGGTTATTGGGTCGGCGCCATATGGCGCTCTTGGGTTCGATAGTACTTCGTCCCACTAACAATATCCTTCATTTCGTATCAAGCCCCGTCAGTGGAGACCAAACCGAGTATGCTTACAGCTGTGAGACATCAAATCCGAGTATGACAAACAGCTTAAATTCAATTCTAGCGACCTCAAATTTTACACAATGCATGACTTCCTCCAATCCAAAAAAAAAAGCAGTACAATTCCACTCGATTAAGATAGTAGTATGATCAGCTGATGTGCACTGCTATAAAATAACCCCAAAGAGAAACGAATTTATTCTGTGCATACGACCAACTGTCAACAATCTACTGTATCAGTCAGTACGTCCATTGCCATTGCCGTGGCGCCGCGAGCGCAGGGCAGCCGTGGAACGCCATAGCGAACGCTTCCCTCTGCCGATCCATCTCCGCCGCCATCGCCCGCAGCTGCATCAGCTGCTGCTGCTGCCGCATCGCGATAATGACAGCCTCCTTTCTCAGCATCCGCGGCGGCTTCGCACCTGCATTGCATTTGCACGTTTGATCAGGTTGACGCTGCCGCCGTCGCTGGAAAAGCAAACAACGCGATCATTAACAGTTCTTACCGTTCCTGGGGCTTGGGGATGCGGAGGATGCACTGTTTTGCAGGTACGCCTCCGGGCGCGGCAGGAACACGCCGGTGCCGGTGCCGGTGCCGTGGCGCATGGCCGGAGGATGGCAATTCGCGAAGGCGGGGACTGGCGCGGCCGGCTCAAACCTCGGAAGCCGCGGCGGCACGGCACCGTTATTCCAGCAGGGAGGCGGCGCGTGACGCCCCGCTCCACCTTGGCCACCGCCGACGAGAGCCTCCATCCCATCACGGACACGGGGTCCCTGCTCATGGCGCACGTACGGAGGATTGGCATGGGCGCGCTGCTCTCTCGCGCCGTCGAGGCCGAGGATGCCAACGAGGTGCGCCGCGAGGTCCTCCACCAGAGTGGCATGGTCATTGCGGCTGCGCCTCACCGCGCACGACGGCGGGGCGCGGCCGCCGGCCACGACGATGCCCACGTCCGCCAGGATTTCCCGCGGCAGCAGCCGGTGCACGACGTCGTCCAGATCCCCCGAGTAGTAGTCGTCGGCCATCGTCATTGCCATTGCTCGTCGAGAGAGACCGAGAGAGGCGACGCGGTTGTAGTGGGGAAGGGGAGGCGCACGGTGCATGTGGGAGTGGAGAGGCAGGCATAGGGCGTGGGCATTTTATACGGCGGACGACGACGAGTGGGGATTAATGGGGACGCCAGCGTGTGTTCCCACAATTAATTTACCCAGCTCCTTTTCCCACGTTCGACGTGCCCTTCGTGTGTGCGATTTTTCGGGGGCTAGCTATTTGTCAGTGATTTTGTTAGTGATAAATGTGGCGAATTTCTGCGTGCGAGTGCCACGACCCATCGCATGGAAGTGATGCGCTGGTATGTGCCTATATTTACAAACTCGAAGTTTAGGGATGTAAGACGTGTTATCGACCAGCATGCATGCAGTTAACTCGTGATGTTAAGGTCATGGTTGTAGTTTGCAAAAAAGAGAGACCAAAGTGTGGTAAATCGTTGTCACTGGGAATCATATGGTATTTATTCCAAAGTGACAGAGGCGACAAGCTCACTGATACATGAAGCGGGTAGGTTAAGCCAGCATGCAATGCTATCCCGATCAGAGTTCGCTAAACAATGTGCAACTCTATTTTGTATACGAGAAATTTTAACCGGAACATCTCAATAGTCGGGGTAGCATACACCGATCTATCTAAAGAATCATATGTGAGCGCCATAGGTACAACTGCACAGTCGGACTGAAGCTTTATCGGAAGGTTAGATCCTTCCATGGCCAAAGCAAGCCCTCCAATATTGCTTGTATCTCGGTCTCTAGGGCCTCATTGCAGTGGAAGAGCCTTCGGTAGGCACAACAAAGATCACCCCTTCCTTCTCATCGCTTAGAATCATGTCGGTCCCGCTGTGCCATGAACTATATTGAACGAAACATCGGCTGACAAGGCCACCCGTATTGACGGTGATCCAGCCACGGTTGGCTAGGAGAAAAAAGAAGCGTCAGTTTAGTTTGCTTTGCGGACAAGTCCAATACCATAGGAGCTTTTTCTTTGATTACCTCTTCAATGCTCATCCATTTTTTTAGAGAAAAAAGGACAGCCTGACGATATTGATAAAGTCAACCACAGAGTTCACAACCACATAAGGTATCACAAGCACACCATAAAAGAAAGTGCGGGTTGCAAATCAACAAAAATAACGGGCGGATCCCTCGTCCGCGCCGCCGGGCTGCCCCCCTCCATCCCCTCGCCGTCGCTGGAGGAGGCCGCCGGGCTAACCCCGGGCGGCGGACGGCAGCGGCGGGGTCTTCCCCTTCCTCTTCCTCTCGTCCGACGGCGGCAGGAGGCGGCGGTGGATCTGGAGCCCCTACGACGGCGGCTTCCCCTGGCAGTGACTCGAGCTGGCGGTGCGGCGCGCGGCTGCCGCGCGGCGTCGGCGTGGTCGTGCCATGCGGTGTGGTTGGGGCCCAGTGACCGCGGCGCCCCCTCCCCATCCTTCGATGTGACTCCTGCCACATCTGACGGTGGAGGACTGTGCGTCACGCGAGGCTGCGACTTCCCGACGGCTTCTCTGTCTGCCGGCCATCTCGCAGCGAGGCTCGAAGCGAGGTCTCCGATCTGGTCAGGCCCTCCCTTGCCTCTGGATCTGGTGATGTGGGCTCCGGACCGATGGGCCTGGTCAGGCTCCTTTGGTGGTGATGTCGTCGGCGGTGGTGGGTCGTGGTTGCCGGGGCGGCGGCCCCAGGTTCGGTGGTGGCGGCTTCGGCCAAGGGGCGGAGCGCTTCTAGACGCGGCTGATCGAGGGGTCCCGTGGCTAAATTGGAGTCGGCCTCGGCAGAGGGGATGGTTCGTGGGCGGCGGTCGGTGGTGGCAGGTGATACGTCTTCAATGTATCAATAATTTTTGATTGTTCCATGCTATATTATATCCTGTTTTGGACATTATTGGGCTTTATTATACACTTTTATATTATTTTTGGGACTAACCTATTAACCGGAGGACCAACCCAGAATTGCTGTTTTTTTTGTGCCTATTTTAGGGTTTCGCGGAAAAAGAATATCAAACGGAGTCCAAACGGAATGAAACCTTCGGGAACGTGATTTTTGGCATGAACATGATCCAGAGGACTTGGACCCTACGTCAAGCAATCAACGAGGAAGGCACGAGGTAGGGGGCGCGCCTACCCCCCCCCCCCCCCAGGCACGCCCTCCACCCTCGTGGGGCCTACATTGCTCCACCAACGTACTCCTTCCTCCTATATATACCTACGTACCCCCAAACTACTATATACGGAGCCAAAACCCTAATTCCACCGCCGTAACTTTCTGTATCCACGAGATCCCATCTCGGGGCCTTTTCCGGAGCTCCGCCGGAGGGGGTATCGATCACGGAGGGCTTCTACATCAACACCATAGCCTCTCCAATGAAGTGTGAGTAGTTTACTTCAGACCTACGGGTCCATAGTTATTAGCTAGATGGCTTCTTCTCTCTTTTTGGATCTCAATACAATGTTCTCCCCCTCTCTTGTGGAGATCTATTCGATGTAATCTTCTTTTGCAGTGTGTTTGTTGAGATTGATGAATTGTGGATTTATGATCAAGTTTATCTATAAACAATATTTGAATCTTCTCTGAATTCTTTTATGTATGATTGGTTATCTTTGCAAGTCTCTTCGAATTATCAGTTTGGTTTGGCTTACTAGATCTTTCTTGCAATGGGAGAAGTGCTTAGCTTTGGGTTCAATCTTGCGGTGTCCTTTCCCAGTGACAGTAGGGGCAGCAAGGCACGTATTGTATTGTTGCCATCGAGGATAACAAGATGGGGTTTATATCATATTGCATGAGTTTATCCCTCTACATCATGTCATCTTGCTTAAAGCGTTACTCTGTTCTCTTGAACTTAATACTCTAGATGCATGCTGGATAGCGGTCGATGTGTGGAGTAATAGTAGTAGATGCAGGCAGGAGTCGGTCTACTTGTCTCGGACGTGATGCCTATATACATGATCATACCTAGATATTCTCATAACTATGCTCAATTCTGTCAATTGCTCAACAGTAATTTGTTCACCCACCGTAATACTTATGCTCTCGAGAGAAGCCTCTAGTGAAACCTATGGCCCCCGGGTCTATTCTCTATCATATTAATCTTCCAATACTTAGTTATTTCCTTTGCCATTTATTTTACTTGCATCTTTATTTCTCTTTATCATAAAAATACCAAAAACATTATCTTATCATATCTATCAGATCTCACTCTCATAGATGACTGTGAAGGGATTGACAACCCATTTATCATGTTGGTTGCGAGGAGTTTATTTGTTTGTGTAGGTGCGAGGGACTCGTGCGTGGCCTCCTACTGGATTGATACCTTGGTTCTCAAAAACTGAGGGAAATACTTACGCTGCTCTACTGCATCACCCTTTCCTCTTCAAGGGAAAACCAATGCAGTGCTCAAGAGGTAGCATCAGGTGGTCGGCACATCTCTGGGAGAAATCCTTGCTCCGGTCTTCACCGGAGACGGCGGCGCCCACGGGTGCCGCGGCCTTTCTTGGAAGCGTCGTCGTGGAGGTGCTCCACCTTCTCCCCATGGCTTGGGCTCCGGAGGGAAACCTCAGATCCGCTGGATTGGGCGATGGAGGCATCTTCGCGTCTTTCTCCTCCTTGGGGGCATCGTCTCAGAGCCGGCTACGACTGAGAATCTAGAGGATGATGGCATCTTCGCCGTCGATGGCGACATATTCACCGCATGGCTTGCTAAGGCTGAGGCAGGGCACTGGTTTCTATTTGGCAACGATGATGGCATTGAGAGGAGCTTGGGTCGCGGCGTGGTCTTCGGTAGTCGGTTCTTCCCGGCGTGTCCGAGGTGCTCTTTCGTGTTGCTGGGTTGCTTTGAAGTCGAAGCTGCGTTGGAGCGTGTCCAGTGGTGACGATGACAGACATTCGGTGGTCGTTTGTGGTGGGCATGGTCGGCGCAAGTCCTGCATATTTCTCTTGTGTTCCTCGTCGTCAAAGTCGGAGCTGTCGGTTGCTTGCGTGTGTGGCCAACCGTTGACATGTGCCGTCGTGTCTTGTTCCATGTCGGTGGCCAGGTTGGCCGGTGGTGCCCATGTCATGCGGGTTGTGATGTATCGGTCATAGCCCGGTTTATCGCCAATTAATTAGGAAATTCTCTTTTTCTTAATCAATGAAAATGGTAAGTCTTTTGCCTCGTTTCAGAAAAGAAGAAGCAAAGTATCAGACACACATGCTACAACCTAGTCTACATAAACAAAACCGGATTGGAACGACGCCATGCCAACTATGCCGCGGGAGTGTGCACTCTTGGAGATAAGGAGATTACAGTAGATCGAACCCGAGAGATTAGCAACTCTATCGCGTTGAGATCATAGTTTTTACCCAACGGCTTCCACTTCCGCAACATGTTCAAAGATTTGTAGATAATGTCGGCAGGTTTAGACCATTGAGCATGTCTTTCCGTCTTTACCATTGAGCGTGTCTTTTCGTCTCCTTCTTCCTTTGTTAACATCCAGCCACAACCGGATATTGCCCCCACCCTTGTGACTTTTGGGCCTGCAAATGATTTTACCCATGCGTACTTAAATGGAAAAATATCATACCCATTGAGTAGAGAGGGTACATGTATGGGATCGTATAACTCATGCCCGCATACCCATGTACCCATCTAAAATGTTGAGAAATGGGTTTCCTTTAATATCCTAACGTATTAACTTTCTCCTCTAATCGCGCCAGGTAAAACTCTAATGTGTAGTCAAATTATCTCTATAATTTATCATGATTTTGTGAACTTAAAGTATATGACTATGAAAATATGACTATGTGTTATTTATGATTATGTGTTGTTGTTTAACATTTTATGTGTTGCTTTATAGGAAAGTTTTTTTGTTTATGAGAATGTGTTGCTGTTACAATATGTTGGTGTACATTGTTGTTTGAAATGTGTTACTATTGATAATTTATGGTTATATGTTGCTTCTTACAACTACTTTTTGCTCAATTTGATGTGTTGTAAACGTGGGTATTTTTACATGCGCGTACCCATATACCCTGTCAGGTCACGGGTATGGGAAAAAGTTTGTACCCTTGAGGGGTATGGGTATGGGTGATAGGTAAGTTCAGGGTGGACGGGTATGGGTAATAGGTAAGTTCAGGGTGGACGGGTAAGGGTATGGGGTGGATCCATTCGTACCCATACCATGCTAGTGCTATCCCTACTCTAGAAGGAGTCATAATAACTACTCAAGAAGGAACATGCCACCTCCAATGGTAGTTGATACGTATCCAACGTATCTATAATTTTTGATTGTTTCATGCTATTATATTATCATTCTTACATACTTTGGCCATCATTTTATATTATTTTTCGGACTAACGTATTAATAAGGTGCCCAGTGCCAGTTATGTTCAGCTTGTTTTTGGATTGCAGAAAATCGATAACTACAAAGGTCCAAACACGATGAAACTTTTTGACGATTTTTTCTAGAACATAAGAGACCCTAGAAGCTTCAGGAGAAGACAAAAGATGGACCTGGGGCCCACAAACCCAGGGGCAAGGCCTGGGTGGTACGCCACGCCCTGCTGGCTTATGGGGCCCCTGGTGCTCCATTTGCCCTAATTCATGGCCTACAAATTCTCAAATATTTTGAAACCCTCAAAGAAAGATACGAAACAATTTTACCACTGCAACAAGCCTCTGTTCTGAAGTGATCCCATTCGGAGCCCAGTTTCAGAGTTCTGTTGGAGGGGGAAGCCATTGGGGTGTGCATCTTCATCAACCTTGTTGCCTTCATGATGATGTGTGAGTAGTTCCTTCAGGACCTTGATACGTCCGTTTTGCATCATGCTTTTATATTGATATGTATTGCATTATGGGCTGTTAGAACACATTATATCACAATACTTATGCCTTTTCTCTCTTATTTTACAAGGTTTACATGAAGAGGGAGAATGTCGACAGCTGGAATTCTGGACTGGAAAAGGAGCAAATATTAGAGGCCTATTCTGCACAACTCCAAAAGTCCTGAAACTTCACGGAGAATTGTTTTGGAATATATAAAAATATTGGGCAAAGAAAGCACCAGAGGGGAGCCACTTGCCATCCACAAGGGTGGGGGCGTGCCCTACCCCCTAGACGCGCCCCCTGCCTTGTAGGCCATCTGGCAGGCCTCCGATGCCCATCTTCTGCTATATGATGTGTTTTGACCTGGAAAAAAAATCAGAGGAGAGATTTTGGGATGAAGCGTCGCCGTCTCCAGGCAGAACTTGGGCAGAACCAATCTAGGGCTCCGGCAGAGCTGTTCTGCCGGGGAAACTTCCCATCCGGAGAGGGAAATCAAAGCCATCGTCATCACCAACGATCCTCTCATCGAGAGGGGGTCAATCTCCATCAATATCTTCACCAGCACCATCTCCTCTCAAACCCTAGTTCATCTCTTGTATCCGATCTTTGTCTCAAAACCTCAGATTGGTACATGTGGATTGCTAGTAGTGTTGAATACTCCCTGTAGTTGATGCTAGTTGGTTTATTTGGTGGAAGATCATATGTTCAGATCCTTAATGATAATTAATAATCCTCTGATTATGAACATGAATATGCTTGTGAGTAGTTACGTTTGTTCCTGAGGACATGGGAGAAGTCTTATTATAAGTAATCATGTGAATTTAGTATTTGTTCGATATTTTGATGATATGTATGTTGTCTTTCCTCTAGTGGTGTTATGTGAACGTCGACTACATGAGACTTCACCATGATTTGGGCCTAGGGGAAGGCATTGGGAAGTAATAAGTAGATGATGGGTTGCTAGAGCGACAGAAGCTTAAACCCTAGTTTATGTGTTGCTTCCTAAGGGGCTGATTTGGATCCATATGTTTCATGCTATGGTTAGATTTATCTTAATTCGTCTTTCGTAGTTATGGATGCTTGCGAGAGGGTTTAATCATAAGTGGGAGGCTTGTCTAAGGAAGGGCAGCACCCAAGCACCGGTCCACCCATGTATCAAATTATCAAAGTAACGAACGTGAATCATATGAGCATGATGAAAACTAGCTTGACAGTAATTCCCATGTGTCCTCGGGAGCGCTTTGCTTTATATAAAAGTTCGTTCAGGCTTGTCCTTTGCTACAAAAAGGATTAGGACACCTTGTTTCACCGTAGTTACTTTAGTTATTGTTACCCATTACGAATTATCTTATCACGCAACTATCTTTTACCGATAATTTCAGTGCTTGCAAAGAATACCTTGTTGAAAACCGCTTGGCACTTCCTTCTGCTCCTCGTTGGGTTCGACACTCTTACTTATTGAAAGAACTACGATAGATCCCCTATACTTGTGGGTCATCAAGACTCTTTTCTGGCACCATTGCTGGGGAGAGAAGCGCCTTTGGTAAGTGGAATTTGGTAACGAAACATTTATATAGTGTGCTGAAATTTACTGTCACTTGTTACTATGGAAAATAATCCTTTGAGGGGCTTGTTTGGGGTATATTCACCTCGACCGGAAGAGCAAAGAGTTTCTCCTCAACCTACTGCACCTACTGAAAATATTATTATGAAATTCCTTCGGGTATGATAGAGAAACTTCTAGCTAATCCTTATACAGGAGACAGAACATTACATCCTGATATGCACCTGATCTATGTGGATGAAGTTTGTGGATTATTTAAGCTTGCAGGTTTGCCCGAGGATGTTGTCAAGAAGAAGGTCTTCCCTTTATATTTGAAGGTAAAGGCATTGACATGGTATAAGCTATGTGATGATATTGGATCATGGAACTACAACCGATTGAAATTGGAATTTCATCAGAAGTTTTATCCTATGCATTTGGTTCATCGTGATCGGAATTATATTTATATTTTTTGGCCTCGTGAAGGAGAAAGTATCGCTCAAGCTTGGTGGAGGCTTAAGTCAATGTTATATTTATGCCTCAATCATGAGCTCTCAAGAGAAATTATTATTCAGAACTTTTATGCTCGGCTTTCTTGTAATGATCAATACATGCTAGGTACTTCTTGTACTGGTTCTTTTATGAAGAAGACAATTGAATTCAAATGGGATTTATTGGAAAGAATTAAATGCAACTCTGAAGATTGGGAACTCGACGAAGGTAAGGAGTCAGGTATAAACCTTAAGTTTGATTGTGTTAAATCTTTCATGGATACCAATGCTTTTCGTGATTTTAGCACTAAATATGGACTTGACTCTGAGATAGTAGCTTATTTCTGCGAATCTTTTGCTACTCATGTTGATCGCCTAAGGAGAAGTGGTTTAATATAATCCTCCCATTGAAGTTAAAGTAGTTGAACCTATTAAAGTTGAAGAACAAACTATTACTTATAATGTTGATCCTATTGTTCCTACTGCTTATATTGAGAAACCACCTTTTCCTGTTAGGATAAAGGATCATGCTAAAGCTTCAACTATTGTTCGTAAGAGTTATGCTAGAACACCTACACCCCCTGAACAAATTAAAGTTGAACCTAGTAGTTCTATGGTTAAACATCTCTTGGTTGATAATATTGATGGGCATGTTATTTATTTCTATGATGAAGTTGCTAGAATTGCTAAACCCGATATTAAAGATAAACATAGACCTGTTGTTGGCATGCCCGTTGTTTCTGTTAAAATAGGAGATCATTGTTATCATGGCTTATGTGATGTGGGTGCTAGTGTGAGCGCAATTCCTTTTACTCTATACAAAGAAATTATTAATGATATTGCACCTGCCGAGATAGAAGATATTGATGTCACTACTAAGCTTGCCAATAGAGATACTATTTCGCCAATTGGGATTGTCAGAGATGTTGAAGTCTTGTGTGGGAAAATAAAATACCCTACTAATTCTCCTGTTCTTGCTTCCCCACAAGATGATTTTTGTCCCATTATATTCGGTAGACCTTTCTTGAATATTGTTAATGCTAAGATAGACTGCGAGAAAGATATTGTTACTGTTGGTTTAGGGGATATGTCTCATGATTTTAATTTCTCTAAATTTCGTAGACAACCCCATGATAAAGAATTTCCTAGTAAGGATGAAATTATTGGTCTTGCTTCTATTGCCATGCCTCCTACTGATCCTTCAAAACAATATTTGCTAGACCACGAAAATGGTATGTTTATGAATGAAAGGAAGGAATTAGATGAAATATTCTTTAACCAAGGGACTGTCTTGAAACACAATTTGCCTATTGAAATCCTTGGGGATCCTCCTCCACCCAAGGGTGATCCCGTGTTTGAGCTTAAACAATTACCGGATACTTTGAAATATGCTTATCTCGATGAAAAGAAGATATATCCTGTTATTATTAGTGCTAACCTTTCAGAGCATGAAGAAAATAAATTATTGAAAACTGTGAAGAAGCACCGTGCAGCTATTGGATATACTCTTGATGATCTTAAGGGCATTAGTCCCACTCTATGTTAGCACAAAATTAATTTGGAGCTTGATGCTAAATCAGTTGTTAATCATCAACGACGGTTAAATCCCAAGATGAAAGAAGTGGTAAGAAATGAAATAGTAAAGCTCCTGGAAGTAGGTATAATCTATCCTATTGCTGATAGTAGATGGGTAAGTCCCGTTCATTGTGTCCCTAAGAAGGGAGGTATATATTACTATTGTTCCTAATGATAAGAATGAATTGATTCCACAAAGAATTGTTATAGGTTATAGAATGGTAATTGATTTTTGCAAATTAAACAAAGCTACTAGAAAACATCATTACCCTCTACCTTTTTTTGATCAAATGCTAGAAAGACTATCCAAACATTCACATTTTTGCTTTCTAGATGGCTATTTTGGTTTTTCTCAAATACCTGTGTCAAAAGATGACCAAGAGAAGACCACTTTTACTTGCCCTTTTGGTACTTTTGCTTATAGACGTATGCCTTTTGGTTTATGCAATGCACCTGCTACCTTTCAAATATGTATGACTGCTATATTCTCTAACTTTTGTGAAAAGATTGTTGAGGTTTTCATGGATGATTTCTCCGTTTATGGAACTTGTTTTGATGATTGCTTAAGCAACCTTGATCGAGTTTTGCAGGGATGTGAAGAAACGAATCTTGTCTTGAATTGGGAGAAGTGCCACTTTATGGTTAATGAAGGTATTGTCTTGGGGCATAAAATTTTTAGCAGCTATTTTTGCTTGTGATAAGTTCTAATCTTATATTGTTGATTCCAAAGTAACTGTTCACACCGATCATGCTGCTATTAAATATCTATTAAGTTAAGAACCCCATTGTAGACAACTTGTCTAGGTTAGAGAAAGTTCTTGATGACCCACTGCCAATTGATGATAGTTTTCCTGATGAACAATTAGCTGTCATAAATGCTTCTCGTAATACTCCATGGCATGCTGATTATGCTGATTACATTGTTGCTATATTTATACCACCTAGTTTCACATACCAGAAAAAAAAGTTTTCTATGATTTGATGCATTACTTTTGGGATGACCCAAACCTTTATAAAGAAGGAGTAGATGGTGTTATTAGACGTTGTGTACCTGAGCATGAACATGAACAGATCCTACGCAAGTGTCACTCCGAGGCATACGGAGGACACCATGCTGGAGATAGAACTGCACATAAGGTATTGCAATTGGTTTTTATTGGCCTACTCTCTTCAAGGACGCTCGTAAGTTTGTCTTGTCTTGTGATGAATGCCAGAGAATTGGCAATATTAGAGATGTCAGGAAATGCCTATGAATTATTCACTTATTATTGAACCATTTGATGTTTGGGGATTTGATTATATGGGACCTTTTCCTTCCTATAATGGGTATACACATATTTTAGTTGTTGTTGATTATGTTACTAAGTGGGTAGAAGCTATTCCAACTAGTAGTGCTGATCATAACAGTTCTATTAAGATGCTTAAAGAAGTTATTTTTTCGAGGTTTGGAGTCCCTAGATATTTAATGACTGATGGTGGTTCACATTTTATTCATGGTGTTTTCTGTAAAATGCTTGCTAAATATGATGTTAGCCATAGAATTGCATCTCCATATCATCTTCAGTCTAGTGGTCAAGTAGAATTGAGCAATAGAGAAATTAAATTGATTTTGCAAAAGACTGTTAATAGATCTAGAAAGATTTGGTCTAAGAAACTTGATGATGCATTATGGGCTTATAGAACTGCTTATAAGAACCCTATGGGTATGTCTCCATATAAAATGGTTTATGGAAAGGCATGTCACTTACCACTAGAACTAGAACATAAAGCTTATTGGGCAATCAAAGAGCTCAACTATGATTTCTAACTTGCCGGTGAGAAGAGGTTATTTGACATTAACACACTTGATGAATGGAGAACCCAAGCCTATGAGAATGCCAGGTTGTTTAATGAAAAGGTTAAAAGATGGCATGACAAGAGGATACAAAAGCATGAGTTTAATGTAGGTGATCATGTTTTGCTATAAAACTCTCATTTAAGATTTTTTGTAGGAAAACTTCTCTCTAAATGGGAAGGTCCTTACATTATCGAGGAGGTCTATCATTCCGGTGCCATCAAGATCAACAACGCTGAAGGAACAAATCCAAAGGTGGTAAACTGTCAAAGAATCAAACATTATATTTCAGGTACACCCATAAATGTTGAGACAAATATAATTAATACCATAACACCGGAGGAGTACATAAGGGACACTTTGCATAACATTTTAGACCCTGAAAAGGAATAGGTATGTGGTACGGTAAGTAAACCGACTCCAAAAAGTTTCCAATTGCAATTTTTCTCCGTTTTGGAATATTTAAAAAATTAGGAAAATTAATAGTAGTCCGAAAGATGCATGAGGAGACCACAAGGGTGGAGGGCGCGCCCTACCCCCTGGGCGTGCCCCCTACCTTGTGGCCACCTCATGTGCTCTCCGGACTCCATTTTCTTGCACAATACTTCTTTGGGTCGGTAAAAATTCATTATATAATCTCCCGTAGGTTTTGACCACCGTACCACGACAAAATCCTTTGTTCTTGTTTCGAGCTGTTTTTTTGACAGATCTAGGCCACCATGACGTCTCCAAGCGCCCCCAAGGACAAGTTTTTCGAGAAGGTCATCAACCCCTACCTTGCGGAGGTGTTGCAGCACCCTCAAGCCATTGAGATGCATGAGGGGGAGCTGCACATCCGCGATGTTGAGGGGCCGAAGAAGACCGGAAGCGTGGAGACAAGACTCAAAGCCATGGAGCAGCAAGTTTTCAAGTGCCAAGGGATGGTGGAACGTGGACTCAACGCCAATCACATGATGATCGCGGAGTTCACCAACAATCACAAGCTGGATGCCAAGAACATTGGGGAGGCCATCTTCAAGCTTCATGAGAAAATCGAGCATCTCCAAGCCCAGACCTATGACCTGCAAAACCAAAACTATGAGTATGAATACAAATTTAAGAGGATGAGTTTGGCTGCAGATTTGAGGATCCCGGAGACTTGTTCATCTTTCTATGATGGTGAGCCTATGTCTTGGAAGATGGATGACAAGCCTACTTCATCAACAACTCCATCATCACCACCTCCGAAGAGAGAGACATAAATGCATGGGTATGGGCACTCCCCTTGGCAACTGCCAAGCTTGGGGGAGGTGGCCCGGTATTGTATCACCATCTCTTTATCATTTTTCTTAGTTCGATCCTTTTGATTATATCTTGATCTAGTAGAATAAAGTTCTTAGTATGATCTAGCTTTGAGTTTTGTTTTCAGATCTATCTATGTAATCGAGTTTGTGAGTTATATATAATAATAAGTAGTTTTGAGTAGAGGGCTTTACTTCCTTGCTATGATCTTGAGGGTATAAGAATAAGAGAAAGAATAAAAAGAAATAAAAAGATCATATAGTGATCTTATAGAGAGTAATGACTTCACAGATAAGAAATATGATGAATAAAATTTGTTGGAAGTTGACAAACATAGTTTTGGTCATTGTTGCAATTAATAGGAAGTAATAAATAAAGAGAGGCTTCACATATAAATATACTATCTTGGACATCTTTTGTAATTGTGAACACTCATTAAAATATGGCATGCTAAAAAGTTGATGTTGGACAAGGAAGACAACATAATGGGTTATGTTTTCTTATATCCGAATAGAAATTATATTGTCATGGATCCTCCAACATGTTGAGCTTGCTTTTCCCTCTCATGCTAGCCAATTCTTTGCACCAAGTAGAGATACTACTTGTGCTTCCAAACATCCCTTAAACCAGTTTTGCCATGAGATTCCACCATACCTACCTATGGATTGAGTAAGACCCTTCAAGTAAGTTGTCATCGATTGCTCTCTAAATATGTATGATCTATTAGTGTGAAGAAAATAAGCTTTATACGAACTTGTGATATGGAAGAAATAAAAGCGACAGACTGCACAATAAAGTTCTTTATCACAAGCGGCAATATAAAGTGACGTTCTTTTGCATTAAGATTTTGTGCATCGGACCATAATATAAAAGTGCATGACAACCTCTGCTTCCCTCTACGAAGGGCCTATCTTTTACTTTTATCTTCTACCCTTATACAAGAGTCATGGTGATCTTCACCTTTCCTTTTTACACTTTTTCTTTTGGCAAGCACTATGTGTTGGAGAGATCCAGATATATATATATCCACTCGGATGTAGGTTATCATAAAGTATTATTGTTTACATTACCCTTGAGGTAAAAGGTTGGGAGGCGGAACTATAAACCCCTATCTTTCTCTGTGTCTGACGGAAACTTTGTACCCATAAGTATCGCTTGAGTGTTAGCAATTGTGAAAGACTAAATGATAGTTGAGTATGCAGACTTGCTAAAAAGCTCTTATATTTACTCTTTCTGATGTTATGATAAATTGCAATTGTTTCAGTGACTGGGATCATATTTGTTAGTTTTCGATGAAGTTTCTGATTCATACTGTACCTTGTGAATGAACTATTACTTTAGCATAAGAAATTATGTGACAATGTATGTTGCTATTCTAAAGGTGATCATGATGCCCTCATGTCTGTATTTTATTTTATCGACACCTCTATCTCTAAACATGTGGACATATTTTTCGATATCGGCTTTCGCTTGAGGACAAGCGAGGTCTAAGCTTGGGGGAGTTGATACATTCATTTTGCATCATGCTTTTATATTTATATTTATTGCATTATGGGCTGTTAGTACACATTATATCACAATACTTATGCCTTTTCTCTCCTATTTTACATGGTGTACATGAAGAGGGAGAATGCCGACAACTGGAATTCTGGACTGAAAAAGGAGCAAATATTAGAGACCTATTGTACATAACTCTAAAAGTCCTGAAACTTCACGAAGAATTATTTTGGAATATATAAAAAATATTGGGCGAAGAAAGAACCAGAGGGGGGCCACCTGCCAGCCACAAGGGTGGGGGCGCGCCCCCTGCCTTGTGGGCCATCCGGCAGGCCCCCGATGCCCATCTTCTGCTATATGGTGTGTTTTGACCTGGAAAATAATTAGAAGAGAGATTTCGGGATGAAGCGCCACCATCTTGAGATGGAACTTGGGCAGAACCAATCTAGGGCTCCGACGGAGCTGTTCTACCGGGGAAACTTCCCTCCGGGAGGGGTAAATCGAAGCCATCGTCATCACCCATGATCCTATCATCAAGAGGGGGTCAATCTCCATCAACATCTTCACCAGCACCATCTCCTCTGAAACCCTAGTTCATCACTTGTATCCGATCTTCACCTGTGGGTTGCTAGTAGTGTTGATTATTCCTTGTAGTTGATGCTAGTTGGTTTATTCGGTGGAAGATTGTATGTTCAGATCCTTAATGATAATTAATACTCCTGTGATTACGAACATGAATATGCTTTATGAGTAGTTATGTTTGTTCCTGAGGACATGGGAGAAGTCTTGTTATTGATGGAAATATGCCCTAGAGGCAATACTAAAGTTGTTATTTTATATTTACTTATATCATGATAAATGTTTATTATTCATGCTAGAATTGTATTAACCGGAAACTTGATACATGTGTGGATACATAGAAAAAACATTGTATCCCTAGTAAGCCTCTACAAGACTAGCTCATTAATCAAAGATGGTTAAGTTTTCTGACCATGGACATGAGTTGTCATTTGATAACGGGATCACATCATTAGGAGAATGATGTGATGGATAAGACCCATCCGTTAGCTTAGCATAATGATCATTAAGTTTTATTGCTATTGCTTTCTTCATGACGTATACATATTCCTTTGACTATGAGATTATGCAACTCTCCAATACCAGAGGGACACCTTGTGTGCTATCAAACGTCACAATGTAACTGGGTGATTATAAAGATGCTCTACATGTGTCTACGAAGGTGTTTGTTGGGTTGGCATAGATCGAGATTAGGATTTGTCACTCCGAGTATCGGAGAGGTATCTCTAGGCCCTGTTTGTTGGGTTGGCAAAGATCAAGATTAGGATTTGTCACTCCGAGTATCAGAGAGGTATCTCTGGGCCCTCTCGGTAATGCACATCATGATAAGCCTTGCAAGAAATGTGACTAAAGAGTTAGTTACGGGATGATGCATTACGGAACGAGTAAGGAGACTTGCAGGTAACGAGATTGAACTAGGTATGATGATACAGACGATCGAATCTCGGGCAAGTAACATACCGATGACAAAGGAATAACGTATGTAGTTATTGTGGTTTAACCGATAAAGATCTTCGTAGAACATGTAGGAACCAATATGAGCATTCAGGTTCCGCTATTGGTTATTTACCGGAGATATGTCTTGGTCATGTCTACATAGTTCTCAAACCCGTAGGGTCCACACACTTAACATTCGATGACGATTTGTATTATGAGTTATGTGTTTTGGTGACCGAAGTTTGTTCAGAGTCCCGGATGAGATCATGGCATGATGAGGAATCTCGAAATGGTCGAGAGGTAAAGATTGATATATTGGAAGGTAGTATTCGGACACCGGAAGGGTTCCGGAGTGTATCGGGTACATACCGGAGTACCGAAGGGGTTACCGGAACCCCCCGGGGAAAGATATGGTGTAGGATCGAAAGTATGTCTAGAGGGGGGGGGGTGATTAGACTACTTGACCAAATAAAAATCTAGCCTTTTCCCAATTTTAAGTCTTGGCATATTTTAGCAACTTAGAATAAGTCAAGCAATCAACCTACACATGCAAGTCTAAGAGTATAGCAGCGGAATGTAAAACATTGCACATGAAGGTAAAGGGAGGAGTATGGAGGGAGCAAACGTAATGTAGACATGGAGATTTTTGGCATGGTTCCGATAGGTGGTGCTATCGTACATCCACGTTGATGGAGACTTCAACCCATGAAGGGTAACGGCTGCGCGAGTCCACGGAGGGCTCCACCCATGAAGGGTCCACGAAGAAGCAACCTTGTCTATCCCACCATGGCCATCGCCCACGAAGGACTTGCCTCACTAGGGTATATCTTCACGAAGTAGGCGATCTCCTTGCCCGTACAAACTCCTTGGTTCAACTCCACAATCTTGTCAGAGACTCCCAAGTACACCTAACCAATCTAGGAGACACCACTCTCCAAAAGGTAATAGATGGTGTGTTGATGATGAACTCCTTGCTCTTGTGCTTCAAATGATAGTCTCCCCAACACTCTACTCTCTCTCACAGATTTGGATTTGGTGGAAAGATGATTTGAGTGGAAAGCAACTTGGCGACGACTAGATATCAAGATTCTTGTGGTTGGAATGGAATATCTTGGTCTCAACACATGAGTAGGTGGTTCTCTCTCAAAAAATGTATGTTGGAAGTGTAGGCTCGTTCTAATGGCTCTCTCCACGAATGAAGAGTGGATGGAGGGGTATATATAGCCTCCACACAAAATCTAACCGTTAGACACAATTTACCAAACTCAGTGAGACCGAATCGAGAAACTCGGTGATGTCTACTACACAACCTTCTTCTTGTAGATGTTGTTGGGCCTCCAAGTGCAGAGGTTTGTAGGACAGTAGCAAATTTCCCTCAAGTGGATGACCTAAGATTTATCAACCCGTAGGAGGCGTAGGATGAAGATGGTCTCTCTCAAGCAACCCTGCAACCAAATAACAAAGAGTCTCTTGTGTCCCCAACACACCCAATACAATGGTAAATTATATAGGTGCACTAGTTTGGCGAAGAGATGGTGATACAAATGCAATATGGATAGTAGATAATGGTTTTTGTAATCTGAAAATATAAAAACAGCTAGGTAACTAATGATAAAAGTGAGCGTAAACGGTATTGCAATGCTAGGAAACAAGGCCTAGGGTTCATACTTTCACTAGTGCAAGTTCTCTCAACAATAGTAACATAACTGGATCATATAACTATCCCTCAACATGCAACAAAGAGTCACTCCAAAGTCACTAATAGCGGAGAACAAACGAAGAGATTATGGTAGGGTACGAAACCACCTCAAAGTTATTCTTTCCAATCAATACGTTGGGCTATTCCTATAAGTGTCACAAATAGCCCTAGAGTTTGTACTAGAATAACACCTTAAGACACAAATCAACCAAAACCCTAATGTCACCTAGATACTCCAATGTCACCTCAAGTATCCGTGGGTATGATTATACGATATGCATCACACAATCTCAGATTCATCTATTCAACCAACACATAGAACCTCAAAGAGTGCCCCAAAGTTTCTACCGGAGAGTCAAGACGAAAACGTGTACCAACCCCTATGCATAGATTCCCAAGGTCACGGAACCTGCAAGTTGATCACCAAAACATACATCAAGTGGATCATAGAATACCCCATTGTCATCACAGGTATCCCACGCAAGACATACATCAAGTGTTCTCAAATCCTTAAAGACTCAATCCGATAAGATAACTTCAAAGGGAAAACTCAATCCATTACAAGAGAGTAGAGGGGGAGAAACATCATAGGATCCAAATATAATAGCAAAGCTCGCGATACATCAAGATCGTATCACCTCAAGAACACGAGAGAGAGAGAGAGATCAAACACATAGCTGTTGGTACATACCCTCAGCCCCGAGGGAGAAATACTCCCTCCTCGTCATGGAGAGCGCCTGGGATGATGAAGATGGCCACCGGAGAAGGATTCTCCCTCCGGCAGGGTGCCGGAACGGGTCTAGATTGGTTTTCGGTGGCTACGGAGGCTTCTGGCGGCAGAACTCCCGATCTATTCTGTTCCCCAAAGTTTTTAGGGTATATGGGTATATATGGGAGGAAGAAGTACGTCGGTGGACCCTCGTGGGCAGCCCGGGACTCTCCTGTTCCATCTCCGATACTCCGTGGGCTTCTTATGGTCCAAAAATAAGTTCCGTCAAGTTTCAGGTCAATTGGACTCCGTTTGATTTTCCTTTTCTGCGATACTCTAAAACAAGGAAAAAACAGAAACTGGCACTAGGCTCTAGGTTAATAGGTTAGTCCCAAAAATAATATAAAATAGCATAATAAAGCCCATAAACATCCAAAACACATATTATAATAGCATGGAACAATCAAAAATTATAGATACGTTGGAGACGTATCAGCATCCCCAAGCTTAATTTCTGCTCGTTCTCGAGTAGGTAAATGATAAAAATAGAATTTTTGATGTGGAATGCTACCTAACATATTCATCATGTATTTCTCTTTACTGTAGCAAGAATATTCAGATCCATAAGATTCAAGACAAAATTTTAATATTGACATAAAAATAATAATACTTCAAGCATACTAACTAAGCAATCATGTCTTCTCAAAATAACATGGCCAAAGAAAGTTATCCCTACAAAATCATATAGTCTGGCTATGCTCCATCTTCACCACACAACGTATTCAAATCATGCACAACCCCGATGACAAGCCAAGCAATTGTTTCATACTTTTGATGTTCTCAAACTTTTTCAATCTTCACGCAATATATGAGCGTGAGCCATGGATATAACACTATAGGTGGAATAGAATGGTGGTTGTGGAGAAGACAAAAAGGAGAAGATAGTTTCACATCAACTAGGCGTATCAACGGGCTATGGAGATGCCCATTAATAGATATCAATGTGAGTGAGTAGGGATTGCCATGCAACGGATGCACTAGAGCTATAAATGTATAAAAGCTCAACAAAAGAAACTAAGTGGGTGTGCATCCAACTCGCTTGCTCACGAAGACCTAGGGCATTTTGATGAAGCCCATCATTGGAATATACAAGCCAAGTTCTATAATGAAAATTTCCCACTAGTATATGGAAGTGACAAAACAAGAGACTCTCTATCATGAAGATCATGGTGCTACTTTGAAGCACAAGTGTGGAAAAAAAGGATAGTAGAATTGTCCCTTTCTCTCTTTTTCTCTCATTTTTATTGTATTTTTTTATTTGGGCCTTTTCTCTCTTTTTTATGGCCTCTTTTTTCTCTTTTTTTATTTTTTGTCTAGAGTCTCATCCCAACTTATGGGGGAATCATAGTCTCCATCATCCTTTCCTCACTGGGACAATGCTTTAATAATGATGATCATCACACTTTTATTTATTTACAACTCAAGAATTACAACTCGATACTTAGAACAAAATATGACTCTATATGAATGCCTCCGGCGGTGTACCGGGATGTGCAATGACTCAAGAGTGACATGTATGGAAGAATTATGAATGATGGCTTTGCCACAAATACGATGTCAACTACATGATCATGCAAAGCAATATGACAATGATGAAGCGTGTCATAATAACGGAACGGTGGAAATTTGCATGGCAATATATCTCGGAATGGCTATGGAAATGCCATAATAGGTAGGTATGGTGGCTGTTTTGAGGAAGGTATATGGTGGGTTTATGGTACCGGCGAAAGTTGCGCGGTACTAGAGAGGCTAGCAATGGTGGAAGGGTGAGAGTGCTTATAATCCATGGACTCAACATTAGTCATAAAGAACTCACATACTTATTGCAAAAATCTATTAGTTATCGAAATAAAGTACTACGCGCATGCTCCTAGGGGGATAGATTGGTAGGAAAAGACCATTGCTCGTCCCTGACCTCCACTCATAAGGAAGACAATCAATAAATAAATCATGCTCCGACTTCATCACATAACGGTTCACCATACGTGCATGCTACGGGAATCACAAACTTCAACACAAGTATTTCTAAAATTCACAACTACTCAACTAGCATGACTCTAATATCACCATCTTTATATCTCAAAACAATCACCAAGTATCAAACTTCTCATAGTATTCAATGCACTTTATATGAAAGTTTTTATTATATCCCTCTTGGATGCCTATCATATTAGGACTAAATTCATAACCAAAGCAAATTACCATGCTGTTTAGGACTCTCAAAATAATATAAGTGAAGCATGATAGTTCATCTATTTCTATAAAATAAAACCACTACCATGCTCTAAAAAGATATAAGTGAAGCACTAGAGCAACAACAAACTACTCCAAAAGATATAAGTGAAGATCAATGAGTAGTCGAATAATTATGCAACTATAGGAAGACCCCCTAACATTTAAGAATTTAAGATATTGGTATTTTATTCAAACATCAAGCAAAACTAAATAAAATAAAATGACGCTCCAAGCAAAACACATATCATGTGGCGAATAAAAATATAGCTCCAAGTAAAGTTACCCATGAACGAAGACGAAAGAGGGGATGCCTTCCGGGGCATCCCCAAACTTAGGATTTTGGTTGTCCTTGAATATTACCTTGGGTTGCCTTGGGCATCCCCAAGCTTAGGCTCTTGCCACTGATTATTCCATAGTCCATCGATTCTTTACCCAAAACTTGAAAACTTCACAACACAATACTTAACAGAAAACTCGTAAGCTCCGTTAGCAAAAGAAAACAAAACACCACTTCAAGGTACTGTAATGAACTCATTATTTATTTATATTGGTGTTAAACCTAATGTATTCCAACTTCTCTATGGTTTATAAACTATTTTACTAGCCATAGATTCATTAAAATAAGCAAACAACACACGAAAAACAGAATCTGTCAAAAATAGAACAGTCTGTAGTAATCTGTAACTAACGCAAACTTCTAGAACCCCAAAAATTCTAAAATAAATTTCTGGACATGAGGAATTTATCAATTAATCATCTGAAAAAATAATTAACTAAATAGCACTCTCCAATAAAAATGGCAGCAATTCTCGTGAGCGCTAAAGTTTCTGTTTTTTACAGCAAGATCAACAAGACTTTCCCCAAGTCTTCCCAACGGTTCTACTTGGCACAAACACTAATTAAAACATAAAACCACATCTAAACAGAGGCTAGATGAATTATTTATTACTAAACTTTAACGACCCGACCCAAAATGGATCGAAGTCTCTGTGCTTAAGTGTCATCCCTGGATCGGTATGCTGACACACACAGTACTCGAGGAATGATAACAGAGTTCAATCACACTTTATTACATCAAGGTTCTTAAAAGAGTATTTATTACAATAATATGGCCAAAGGCCATCTAAATAAAAATAACTGCGGAAGCTTCAAAGGTAAATGAGTCCATCCAACTCCATGGCAAACTGAGTGCAGAACAACGACCTATCGCACCTTTAATCTTCGTCGGAAAAGTCTGCAACATGAGACGTTGCAGCTGTGTAGGTCAGCACATGGAATATGCTGGCAATTTCACACCATAGAATAATAATAAATGAAAAGACTATATTTATATGCAAATTTAGCTGATGGAGGCTCTAAGTTTAATTTTTGCATAAAGCCAATTTTACCCTACGACAAAGGAATATTTTTTTTACTATTAAGTTAAAATGCCATTACTGAGAAGGTTCCTCCAACTCAATCCCAAAAATTCCCAAGTTATTAGTAACCCAATAATTTCATTAAAAATGATGATGAGATCAACCAATAATTCACTTCTAGATACTCAAGATGTCCGTAACCGGGGACACGGCTAATCATGATTAGTTTGTACACTCTGCAGAGGTTTGCGCACTTTTCCCCACAAGACTCGATCACCTCCATGATCGGAAGATCGAGACATAGCCTTTCTTAAGTATTTCCCCTTAACCCTGGGTAGACCGGTACACCTACTATCCCCTACATCAGCTAGTCTACCACGGAAAGAGGTCACACACTTACTCAACTATGCCAGAGCCCATAATGGCTTGTGGCTGCACACGGAAGTTTCTAGGCATGAAATATCTTATGATCCCTTTGAGCCTGGGTGGCGGTCCTAGGGTAATCACACGGGTACTCCGGGATTCCCCTTGGGCAAGCACTGGTTTCTCCAGGTGCCCCAAACAATCCACCCAGATGTGTATTAAAGTTGCCACCTTAGGTTATCCCAAAATTATTAACTCTCGCAACTTGCATGGATCACACATACCAATCCCCGTCTACATGCATGGCTAAGCAATATATGATATAACGAATATTCCCGGGGTGATCAAAGGTCATAAGTTCCTACCACATGAACTACATAGCGTAACCACCTGTTCCCAATCCTACTCATGCAATCTTTGAGGGTTAAACTAATGCATAGTAAAAACTAGGTATTAAAAATTATGATCAAGGTGTGAACTTGCCTTGCTGACATTCGTTGAACTGTAAAGTTTCGTAGTAGCAAGCTTCGCACTCCGGATGATCTAACGTAAGTAAGCAATAACATACATAAGCATACAAGCAAATATCCAAAAAGTAAACAAATGAAAGACTTCAAAAAAAACTCCAAAACAACTAAATAAAGTTTCTGTACAGAACGTAATTTTTACAGCAGCAAAATATGTGTGTTTGGGTTTAACAGACACAAGCTTCGATTTGCAAAAAGAATCACCTAAAACGGAGTTACGGAACTCGAGATATGGCCTAACGAAGTTTGAATTCAGATCTGTTTGAATTCAAATTTTAAAATTTTCAAAAATATTTTTCGTTTGGTTCTCTGGATAGATGGGATTTCTATGAACTAGTAGGAAAAAGAATCAACTAAATCGGATCTATAGACTAAAAGATATACAAGAAACAAGAATTGGTATAGAATCTGAGATTGAAAAAAATACTGGAAAAAGAGAGAAATTTGGCTGGGTGTTCACCGGACTTGTCGCCGGCGACGAGGAAGAAGGCGGATCCGGTGTGCTTCGGCGAAGGGCGCGTGCGGGACAGTGAAGAGCAACGTAAGGCGGAACCGAGGAGCGGTGCCGCGGGGTCAGTATCGCCTCCTGGCGTTGTGGAGAAGCCGCCGGAATCCACGAACTCCGGCGAGAAATTGGCGAGGTTAGGGAGGGAGATAGCTTTTGCAAACAGGGGGCTTCGGAAGTGGGGAACTGGGGCAACGCTCTGGGCTTTTATAGAGGGTCAGGGGAAGCTAGAGGAGAGCGGGGCGTTGCCGGAATTAATGTGTTTGATGGCTGCAGTATGAAGCGTTCGTGGTGGCCATTATGGCTGTCTAGGAGGCGCACTAGGGGGTGGAAACGGTAGAGGGAGTCGAGGGGATTCCATTCAGGAAGTCAGTTGAGCGAGGGAGATGAAGGGAGAGGGTGGGGCGCTAGGGTGGGGTGTTGCCTGGGTGCGTGCGTACATGTTTCTGTACGTTGAGAGGAAGAAGAAGATAGCGCATGGGCATGGGCCTTCCTTGGGCCTTGGCTGCCCACGTTTTTTTTAACGTTTTTTTACAGAAGCAATGAAACAACGAAAATACAAATAAAAGTTAGCTTAAAAATCCCAGAAAATTCACATAGTTATATGGTCTTATATATGACCTAGTGAACTTTTATCTGGCCTAAAATGCAAGTTTTCAAAAAAAAAATGCTATGCTAATAAAATAAATTGCAAATAAAACTCAACAAATATATTTTGGTTCCAAATTCAATTTCCAATATTTTATTTTCCGATTTTGAAGAAGTCATTTTATCTTCTCTCTTTATTTTATTTTTGATATAATGGAAATGAATTTTTTTGTGAAACCAAATTTGATTCAAACTCACAACTTTGAAAAAATCGAAATTGGTTTTTAGGGAAACTTCCAACTCTCTCTTTTGGTCCTTGAGTTGCTCAAAGTTCCTTGGATCAAAAATCAAATAAAACAAATGGAGGAAAAAAATGCATAAATCATGGATGCATATGAATGATCTATTTATAAACATCCAAATTGAAAATTGGGATGTTACAAACCTACCCCCCTTAAGATGAATCTCGCCCTCGAGATTCGGGTTGGCTAGCAAAAAGGTGTGGGTGGTCCTGTCGGAGATCTTCTTCTCGTTCCCAGGTGGCTTCTTCTTCGGTATGATGACTCCATTGAACCTTGCAGAACTTGATGACCTTGCTGCGGGTAACCCTGCTTGCAGTTTCGAGAATCTTGACGGGCTTCTCCTCATAGGTCAGATCATTATCCAACTGTATGGCCTCCAGTGGCACTGTATCTCTCAAAGGAATATCGGCCATCTCCGCATGGCACTTCTTCAACTGGGAAACGTGAAACACATCATGAACTCCTGACAAGGCTTCTGGTAATTCCAACTTGTAGGCAACTTCACCCATGCGTTCTAAAACTCTGTACGGACCCACAAATCGTGGTGCCAACTTTCCTTTGACTCCAAATCATTTTACTCCTCGAAGTGGCGACACACGCAGATATGCTCTATCTCCGACTTCATAGGTTACCTCCTTGCGTTTAGTATCAGCATAACTCTTCTGTCTGGATTGGGCTACCTTGAGTCTTTCGTGGATTAGCTTGACTTTCTCCTCTGAATCTCTAATTAAATCTGGTCCGAATAATTTACGGTCTCCAACTTCATCCCACATCAATGGTGTTCTACACCTCCTTCCATACAAAGCTTCGAAAGGGGCCATTTTCAAACTAGCTTGATAGCTGTTGTTATATAAGAACTCTGCGTAAGGCAAATTATCATCCCAACTAGATCCATAATCTAGCGCACAAGCTCTCAACATGTCCTCCAGAATCTGATTGACTCTCTCGGTCTGCCCATCCGTCTGTGGATGAAAAGCTGTACTGAACTCCAGCCTGGTACCCAAAGTTTCATGTAATTGATGCCAAAACTTTGAGGTAAATTGTGTTCCTCTATCTGATACGATGGTCCTCGGAACTCCATGCAGACATATGATCCTGGTCATGTATATCTTGGCTAACTTAGCACTTGTATATGTGGTTTTCACGGGGATGAAGTGAGCTACCTTAGTCAAGCGATCAACCACTACCCAAATAGAATCATAGCCTGACCGGGTCCTGGGTAATCCTGTAATGAAGTCCATGCCAAGCTTGTCCCACTTCCAATCTCGTATCGGCAAAGGCTGAAGTAATCCTGCTGGTTTCTGGTGCTCTGCCTTAACCCTCTGACATACGTCACATACTGCGACATACTCGGCAATATCCTTCTTCATACCTGTCCACCAGAAACTTTCCTTCAAGTCCAAATACATATTGGTGTTGCCCGGATGTATTGAATAAGGCGAATCATGAGCCTCCTGAAGAATCAATTTCCTGATCTCTGGGTCATTTGGCACGTAAATGCGCTGCTCAAACCATAAGGTTCCATGTTCATCCTCATGAAATCCTTCTGCCTTTCCTTGGTTCATCCTTCCCTTTATCTCCGCAATACCTTTGTCTAACTTCTGGGCTTCTCGGATCTTTCCCAACAAAGTGGATTGAATATCCATTGTGGCAACAAAACCTCGTGGTACTATCTCCAATCGAAGATCTCTGAGATCGTCAATTAACTCCTGAGGTAATCCTCCTGCTGTGAGGGTATTAACATATCTCTTGCGGCTCAATGCATCTGCCACAACATTGGCCTTTCCCGAGTGATAGTGCAATTTCATGTCATAATCCTTTATGAGCTCCAACCATCTTCTTTGCCTGAGGTTCAACTCCTTCTGCGTGAAGATGTATTTCAAACTCTTATGATCCGTGTAAACATCATAACGATTTCCGATAAGAAAATGTCTCCAGGTCTTGAGTGCGTGCACTACGGCTGCTAACTCCAAATCATGTGTGGCATAATTCCGCTCATGAGGTCGAATCTGACGTGAGGCATATGAAACAACTCTTCCTTCTTGCATAAGAACACCTCCAAGTCCCTGACGGGAAGCGTCGCAATATACTTGGAAATCCTTGCGTATATTCGAAAGAATTAGCACTGGGGCTGTGACCAAACGTTTCTTCAGCTCCTGGAAACTAGCCTCACATTCCTCGGTCCAATTAAACTTGGTGTCTTTCTTCAATAACTCTGTCATGGGCTTCGCGATCTTGGAGAAATTCTCAATAAATCTCCGGTAATATCCTGCGAGTCCAAGAAAACTGCGAATCTCTCCGACTGAGGTGGGTGCCTTCCATTCAGTGACGGCTTCAACCTTTGAGGGGTCTACTGCTATCCCTTCTCCTGATATAACATGTCCGAGAAATCCAACTTCCTTCAACCAGAATTCGCACTTGCTGAACTTTGCGTATAACTGATGTTCCCTGAGCTTCTCAAGAACCAAGCGCAAATGTTCCTTGTGTTCTTCTTCATTCTTCGAGTAAATCAATATGTCATGAATGAATACCACAACAAACTTATCCAAGAACTCCATGAATACCTTATTCATCATGCTCATGAAATAGGCAGGGGCATTAGTCAAACCAAAAGACATGACCGTATACTCATAAAGCCCATATCTCGTGGTAAAGGCTGTCTTCGGTATATCCTGTTCTCGAATCTTCAGCTGGTGATATCCTGATCGAAGATCGATCTTGGAGAAAACTTTTGCTCCTTGTAGCTGGTCAAACAAATCATTGATCATTGGCAGAGGGTACTTGTTCTTGATCGTCACTTCGTTTAGTGCACGATAATCTACAACCATTCTCAAGGTTCCATCCTTCTTCTCAACTAGAAGCACTGGGGCTCCCCAAGGTGATGAACTCGGTCGAATATAACCTTTATCCAATAATTCCTTAATTTGCTTCTTAATTTCCTCCAGATCATTTGCGGGCATCCGGTACGGTCTCTTGGATATTGGTCCGGTGCCTGGTAACAATTCAATCAAAAACTCTATGTCCCGATCCGGTGGCATGCCGGGAAATTCCTCGGGGAATATATCGGGATAATCCTTCACAACCGGTACTTCCTCCTGAACAACTCCCGAAAGAGAATTCACTTGAGTCCTCCTTGGCGTATGCCTCGACACATACTTGATCCGTTTCCCCTCTGGGGTGGTGAGAAGAATCGACTTACGGGCACAATCAATATTCCCTTCATACTTGGATAGCCAGTCCATACCTAGAATTACGTCCAATCCTTGTGATTCTAGGATGATGAGGTCTGTAGGGAAAACGTGTCTCCCTATGGTCAATGGCAACTGAAAACATCCCCGACTAGCCATATGCTCTGCTCCTGGGGAACTCACTAACATTGGTGTTTTAAGGGCTATGGTCGGCAACTTAAACTTATCCACAAACCCCCTTGATATGAATGAATGTGATGCACCAGTGTCAAAAAGAACAAGGGCTGTAAATGAATTAATCAAGAACTTACCAACAACGGCGTCAGGCTGGTCATAAACTTCCTCCACATTGACATGGTTCACCTGACCTCTGGTGAAAGGATTGGGCTTCTTTCCAGAGCTTCCATTTCCATTCCCGTTCTTCGCCTCGGGACACTCGGTGGCGTAGTGTCTGGTCTTCCCGCACTTGAAGCAGGTAATGTGGCTCAGATCCTTCTTTGCTGGTGTAGCGGGGTTGGACTGATGCTGATTGTTGTTTCCTCCGTTCCCATTGCCATTCCTATGGCCATTATGGTTGTGTCCATTCCCTCCATGATGTGAATGTCCTCCATGGTTATGGTGAGTGTGTCCACCATACTTGCCAGATCCTGGTCCATTATTTCCGGAGTACGGGGTATAGCGGGGCTTCTGCTGAACACCAGCGTTGTACTTTCCCTGTCCGTACTTCCTCTTGCGATTCTCCACCTATTGCTGCTTGCCTTCCAGAATGAGAGCCTTGTCAACCAACTCTTGATAATTGTTAAAGGTAGGCACAGTCAACTGAAGTCCCAAATCATCGTTTAGTCCCTCCAGAAATTACTCCTGCTTAGCGGCATCATCAGCCACGTCTCCGGGAGCATACCTGGATAACTTGCTGAATTCCTCCACATAATCACCAACATAACGATTTCCTTGGCGTAAGTTGCGGAACTCACGCTTCTTCAGACTCATAGCTCCGGCTGAAACATGTGTGGTACGGAACGCCTGCTGGAATTGATCCCAAGTCACATTGGCTATGGGGAATGTGGTGGTGTAATTCTCCCACCACGAGGCTGCTGGTCCATCCAGTTGATGTGCGGCAAAGCGCACCTTCTCAGCGTCAGTGCATCCTGCAGTGGTCAGCTCTCTTCCGATCTTGCGAAGCCAGTCATCTGCAACGATCGGCTCCGTGCTGCTAGAGAACACTGGTGGGTTCAACCTCAGGAATCGGGTAAGGTTGTCGACCGGGGGTGGTGGCGGTGGGTTGTTGTTGTTCTGGTTCTGATTCTGGATGAGTAGCTGCATGAGGGCATTCTGGTTCTGGATCAACTGGGTAAGTTCCGGTGGGAATTCCGGGTCACGTCTTGGAGGCATCTGTTAGGTTTAGAGTGGATGAGAAATTAGAATAGAATAAGGGCCTAATGAGAGAAATCACTACCCATATGCTTATGATAGCAAGAAAACTTCAAATCAAGCAATTCACACATATCACACCACATAAGCAAAACCTACAGGTAAGGTCATATCCACAAGAGATATGATCTCTTCATACTACCGCGATCATTCGTTGGACTCAACTTGGTAGTGGTGGTCTGAACTAAATCTTCTCAAATCAAAGTCAACTCTAGCTTCTTCTTCTTCTTCGTCAATGATGTCTTCATAGGTCATGGTCTCATCGGGCTGAGCAACTTGGTGATGGGGTTCAACAACTATTTTATTGAAGTAGATAAGAGATAGAAATGAATGGAGAAAAGTATAGACCAATAGATATTTAAGGAAGTCGTAAAATAGAGTTTTCTTCCTATGGCTTTCCAGTTCCTAGTGGTCGTGTCCTACAGTCAGCGTGTGTTCTGATACCATCTTGTAACGACCCGACCCAAAATGGATCGAAGCCTCTGTGCTTAAGTGTCATCCCTGGATCGGTATGCTGACACACACAGTACTCGAGGAATGATAACAGAGTTCAATCACACTTTATTACATCAAGGTTCTTAAAAGAGTATTTATTACAATAATATGGCCAAAGGCCATCTAAATAAAAATAACTGCGGAAGCTTCAAAGGTAAATGAGTCCATCCAACTCCATGGCAAACTGAGTGCAGAACAACGACCTATCGCACCTTTAATCTTCGTCGGAAAAGTCTGCAACATGAGACGTTGCAGCCGTGTAGGTCAGCACATGGAATATGCTGGCAATTTCACACCATAGAATAATAATAAATGAAAAGACTATATTTATATGCAAATTTAGCTGATGGAGGCTCTAAGTTTAATTTTTGCATAAAGCCAATTTTACCCTACGACAAAGGAATATTTTTTTACTATTAAGTTAAAATGCCATTACTGAGAAGGTTCCTCCAACTCAATCCCAAAAATTCCCAAGTTATTAGTAACCCAATAATTTCATTAAAAATGATGATGAGATCAACCAATAATTCACTTCTAGATACTCAAGATGTCCGTAACCGGGGACACGGCTAATCATGATTAGTTTGTACACTCTGCAGAGGTTTGCGCACTTTTCCCCACAAGACTCGACCACCTCCATGATCGGAAGATCGAGACATAGCCTTTCTTAAGTATTTCCCCTTAACCCTGGGTAGACCGGTACACCTACTATCCCCTACATCAGCTAGTCTACCACGGAAAGAGGTCACACACTTACTCAACTATGCCAGAGCCCATAATGGCTTGTGGCTGCACACGGAAGTTTCTAGGCATGAAATATCTTATGATCCCTTTGAGCCTGGGTGGAGGTCCTAGGGTAATCACACGGGTACTCCGGGATTCCCCTTGGGCAAGCACTGGTTTCTCCAGGTGCCCCAAACAATCCACCCAGATGTGTATTAAAGTTGCCACCTTAGGTTATCCCAAAATTATTAACTCTCGCAACTTGCATGGATCACACATACCAATCCCCGTCTACGAGCATGGCTAAGCAATATATGATATAACGAATATTCCCGGGGTGATCAAAGGTCATAAGTTCCTACCACATGAACTACATAGCGTAACCACCTGTTCCCAATCCTACTCATGCAATCTTTGAGGGTTAAACTAATGCATAGTAAAAACTAGGTATTAAAAATTATGATCAAGGTGTGAACTTGCCTTGCTGACGTTCGTTGAACTGTAAAGTTTCGTAGTAGCAAGCTTCGCACTCCGGATGATCTAGCGTAAGTAAGCAATAACATACATAAGCATACAAGCAAATATCCAAAAAGTAAACAAATGAAAGACTTCAAAAAAACTCCAAAACAACTAAATAAAGTTTCTGTACAGAACGTAATTTTTACAGCAGCAAAAATATGTGTGTTTGGGTTTAACAGACACAAGCTTCGATTTGCAAAAAGAATCACCTAAAACGGAGTTACGGAACTCGAGATATGGCCTAACGAAGTTTGAATTCAGATCTGTTTGAATTCAAATTTTAAAATTTTCAAAAATATTTTTCGTTTGGTTCTCTGGATAGATGGGATTTCTATGAACTAGTAGGAAAAACAATCAACTAAATCGGATCTATAGACTAAAAGATATACAAGAAACAAGAATTGGTATAGAATCTGAGATTGAAAAAAATACTGGAAAAAGAGAGAAATTTGGCTGGGTGTTCACCGGACTTGTCGCCGGCGACGAGGAAGAAGGCGGATCCGGGGTGCTTCGGCGAAGGGCGCGTGCGGGACGGTGAAGAGCAACGTAAGGCGGAACCGAGGAGCGGTGCCGCGGGGTCAGTATCGCCTCCTGGCGTTGTGGAGAAGCCGCCGGAATCCACAAACTCCGGCGAGCAATTGGCGAGGTTAGGGAGGGAGATAGCTTTTGCAAACAGGGGGCTTCGGACGTGGGGAACTGGGGCAACGCTCTGGGCTTTTATAGAGGGTCAGGGGAAGCTAGAGGAGAGCGGGGCGTTGCCGGAATTAATGTGTTTAATGGCTGCAGTATGATGCGTTCGTGGTGGCCATTATGGCTGCCTAGGAGGCGCACTAGGGGGTGGAAACGGTAGAGGGAGTCGAGGGGATTCCTTCAGGAAGTCAGTTGAGCGAGGGAGATGAAGGGAGAGGGTGGGGCGCTAGGGTGGGGTGCTGCCTGGGTGCGTGCGTACATGTTTCTGTACGTTGAGAGGAAGAAGAAGATAGCGCATGGGCATGGGCCTTCCTTGGGCCTTGGCTGCCCACGTTTTTTTTAACGTTTTTTTTACAGAAGCAATGAAACAACGAAAATACAAATAAAAGTTAGCCTAAAAATCCCAGAAAATTCACATAGTTATATGGTCTTATATATGACCTAGTGAACTTTTATCTGGCCTAAAATGCAAGTTTTCAAAAAAAAAATGCTATGCTAATAAAATAAATTGCAAATAAAACTCAACTAATATATTTTGGTTCCAAATTCAATTTCCAATATTTTATTTTCCGATTTTGAAGAAGTCATTTTATCTTCTCTCTTTATTTTATTTTTGATATAATGGAAATGAATTTTTTTGTGAAACCAAATTTGATTCAAACTCACAACTTTGAAAAAATCGAAATTGGTTTTTAGGGAAACTTCCAACTCTCTCTTTTGGTCCTTGAGTTGCTCAAAGTTCCTTGGATCAAAAATCAAATAAAACAAATGGAGGAAAAAAAATGCATAAATCATGGATGCATATGAATGATCTATTTATAAACATCCAAATTGAAAATTGGGATGTTACAAACCTACCCCCCTTAAGATGAATCTCGCCCTCGAGATTCAGGTTGGCTAGCAAAAAGGTGTGGGTGGTCCTGTCGGAGATCTTCTTCTCGTTCCCAGGTGGCTTCTTCTTCGGTATGATGACTCCATTGAACCTTGCAGAACTTGATGACCTTGCTGCGGGTAACCCTGCTTGCAGTTTCGAGAATCTTGACGGGCTTCTCCTCATAGGTCAGATCATTATCCAACTGTATGGCCTCCAGTGGCACTGTATCTCTCAAAGGAATATCGGCCATCTCCGCATGGCACTTCTTCAACTGGGAAACGTGAAACACATCATGAACTCCTGACAAGGCTTCTGGTAATTCCAACTTGTAGGCAACTTCACCCATGCGTTCTAAAACTCTGTACGGCCCCACAAATCGTGGTGCCAACTTTCCTTTGACTCCAAATCATTTTACTCCTCGAAGTGGCGACACACGCAGATATGCTCTATCTCCGACTTCATAGGTTACCTCCTTGCGTTTAGTATCAGCATAACTCTTCTGTCTGGATTGGGCTACCTTGAGTCTTTCGTGGATTAGCTTGACTTTCTCCTCTGAATCTCTAATTAAATCTGGTCCGAATAATTTACGGTCTCCAACTTCATCCCACATCAATGGTGTTCTACACCTCCTTCCATACAAAGCTTCGAAAGGGGCCATTTTCAAAATAGCTTGATAGCTGTTGTTATATAAGAACTCTGCGTAAGGCAAATTATCATCCCAACTAGATCCATAATCTAGCGCACAAGCTCTCAACATGTCCTCCAGAATCTGATTGACTCTCTCGGTCTGCCCATCCGTCTGTGGATGAAAAGCTGTACTGAACTCCAGCCTGGTACCCAAAGTTTCATGTAATTGATGCCAAAACTTTGAGGTAAATTGTGTTCCTCTATCTGATACGATGGTCCTCGGAACTCCATGCAGACATATGATCCTGGTCATGTATATCTTGGCTAACTTAGCACTTGTATATGTGGTTTTCACGGGGATGAAGTGAGCTACCTTAGTCAAGCGATCAACCACTACCCAAATAGAATCATAGCCTGACCGGGTCCTGGGTAATCCTGTAATGAAGTCCATGCCAAGCTTGTCCCACTTCCAATCTGGTATCGGCAAAGGCTGAAGTAATCCTGCTGGTTTCTGGTGCTCTGCCTTAACCCTCTGACATACGTCACATACTGCGACATACTCGGCAATATCCTTCTTCATACCTGTCCACCAGAAACTTTCCTTCAAGTCCAAATACATATTGGTGTTGCCCGGATGTATTGAATAAGGCGAATCATGAGCCTCCTGAAGAATCAATTTCCTGATCTCTGGGTCATTTGGCACGTAAATGCGCTGCTCAAACCATAAGGTTCCATGTTCATCCTCACGAAATCCTTCTGCCTTTCCTTGGTTCATCCTTCCCTTTATCTCCGCAATACCTTTGTCTAACTTCTGGGCTTCTCGGATCTTTCCCAACAAAGTGGATTGAATATCCATTGTGGCAACAAAACCTCGTGGTACTATCTCCAATCGAAGATCTCTGAGATCGTCAATTAACTCCTGAGGTAATCCTCCTGCTGTGAGGGTATTAACATATCTCTTGCGGCTCAATGCATCTGCCACAACATTGGCCTTTCCCGGGTGATAGTGCAATTTCATGTCATAATCCTTTATGAGCTCCAACCATCTTCTTTGCCTAAGGTTCAACTCTTTCTGCGTGAAGATGTATTTCAAACTCTTATGATCCGTGTAAACATCACAACGATTTCCGATAAGAAAATGTCTCCAGGTCTTGAGTGCGTGCACTACGCCTGCTAACTCCAAATCATGTGTGGCATAATTCCGCTCATGAGGTCGAAGCTGACGTGAGGCATATGAAACAACTCTTCCTTCTTGCATAAGAACACCTCCAAGTCCCTGACGGGAAGCGTCGCAATATACTTGGAAATCCTTGCGTATATTCGGAAGAATTAGCACTGGGGCTGTGACCAAACGTTTCTTCAGCTCCTGGAAACTAGCCTCACATTCCTCGGTCCAATTAAACTTGGTGTCTTTCTTCAATAACTCTGTCATGGGCTTCGCGATCTTGGAGAAATTCTCAATAAATCTCCGGTAATATCCTGCGAGTCCAAGAAAACTGCGAATCTCTCCGACTGAGGTGGGTGCCTTCCATTCGGTGACGGCTTCAACCTTTGAGGGGTCTACTGCTATCCCTTCTCCTGATATAACATGTCCGAGAAATCCAACTTCCTTCAACCAGAATTCGCACTTGCTGAACTTTGCGTATAACTGATGTTCCCTGAGCTTCTCAAGAACCAAGCGCAAATGTTCCTTGTGTTCTTCTTCATTCTTCGAGTAAATCAATATGTCATGAATGAATACCACAACAAACTTATCCAAGAACTCCATGAATACCTTATTCATCATGCTCATGAAATAGGCAGGGGCATTAGTCAAACCAAAAGACATGATCGTATACTCATAAAGCCCATATCTCGTGGTAAAGGCTGTCTTGGGTATATCCTGTTCTCGAATCTTCAGCTGGTGATATCCTGATCGAAGATCGATCTTGGAGAAAACTTTTGCTCCTTGTAGCTGGTCAAACAAATCATTGATCATTGGCAGAGGGTACTTGTTCTTGATCGTCACTTCGTTTAGTGCACGATAATCTACAACCATTCTCAAGGTTCCATCCTTCTTCTCAACTAGAAGCACTGGGGCTCCCCAAGGTGATGAACTCGGTCGAATATAACCTTTATCCAATAATTCCTTAATTTGCTTCTTAATTTCCTCCAGATCATTTGCGGGCATCCGGTACGGTCTCTTGGATATTGGTCCGGTGCCTGGTAACAATTCAATCAAAAACTCTATGTCCCGATCCGGTGGCATGCCGGGAAATTCCTCGGGGAATATATCGGGATAATCCTTCACAACCGGTACTTCCTCCTGAACAACTCCCGAAAGAGAATTCACTTGAGTCCTCCTTGGCGTATGCCTCGACACATACTTGATCCGTTTCCCCTCTGGGGTGGTGAGAAGAATCGACTTACGGGCACAATCAATATTCCCTTCATACTTGGATAGCCAGTCCATACCTAGAATTACGTCCAATCCTTGTGATTCTAGGATGATGAGGTCTGTAGGGAAAACGTGTCTCCCTATGGTCAATGGCAACTGAAAACATCCCCGACTAGCCATATGCTCTGCTCCTGGGGAACTCACTAACATTGGTGTTTTAAGGGCTATGGTCGGCAACTTAAACTTATCCACAAACCCCCTTGATATGAATGAATGTGATGCACCAGTGTCAAAAAGAACAAGGGCTGTAAATGAATTAATCAAGAACTTACCAACAACGGCGTCAGGCTGGTCATAAACTTCCTCCACATTGACATGGTTCACCTGACCTCTGGTGAAAGGATTGGGCTTCTTTCCAGAGCTTCCATTTCCATTCCCGTTCTTCGCCTCGGGACACTCGGTGGCGTAGTGTCTGGTCTTCCCGCACTTGAAGCAGGTAATGTGGCTCAGATCCTTCTTTGCTGGTGTAGCGGGGTTGGACTGATGCTGATTGTTGTTTCCTCCGTTCCCATTGCCATTCCTATGGCCATTATGGTTGTGTCCATTCCCTCCATGATGTGAATGTCCTCCATGGTTATGGTGAGTGTGTCCACCATACTTGCCAGATCCTGGTCCATTATTTCCGGAGTACGGGGTATAGCGGGGCTTCTGCTGAACACCAGCGTTGTACTTTCCCTGTCCGTACTTCCTCTTGCGATTCTCCACCTATTGCTGCTTGCCTTCCAGAATGAGAGCCTTGTCAACCAACTCTTGATAATTGTTAAAGGTAGGCACAGTCAACTGAAGTCCCAAATCATCGTTTAGTCCCTCCAGAAATTACTCCTGCTTAGCGGCATCATCAGCCACGTCTCCGGGAGCATACCTGGATAACTTGCTGAATTCCTCCACATAATCACCAACATAACGATTTCCTTGGCGTAAGTTGCGGAACTCACGCTTCTTCAGACTCATAGCTCCGGCTGAAACATGTGTGGTACGGAACGCCTGCTAGAATTGATCCCAAGTCACATTGGCTATGGGGAATGTGGTGGTGTAATTCTCCCACCACGAGGCTGCTGGTCCATCCAGTTGATGTGCGGCAAAGCGCACCTTCTCAGCGTCAGTGCATCCTGCAGTGGTCAGCTCTCTTCCGATCTTGCGAAGCCAGTCATCTGCAACGATCGGCTCCGTGCTGCTAGAGAACACTGGTGGGTTCAACCTCAGGAATCGGGTAAGGTTGTCGACCGGGGGTGGTGGCGGTGGGTTGTTGTTGTTCTGGTTCTGATTCTGGATGAGTAGCTGCATGAGGGCATTCTGGTTCTGGATCAACTGGGTAAGTTCCGGTGGGAATTCCGGGTCACGTCTTGGAGGCATCTGTTAGGTTTAGAGTGGATGAGAAATTAGAATAGAATAAGGGCCTAATGAGAGAAATCACTACCCATATGCTTATGATAGCAAGAAAACTTCAAATCAAGCAATTCACACATATCACACCACATAAGCAAAACCTACAGGTAAGGTCATATCCACAAGAGATATGATCTCTTCATACTACCGCGATCATTCGTTGGACTCAACTTGGTAGTGGTGGTCTGAACTAAATCTTCTCAAACCAAAGTCAACTCTAGCTTCTTCTTCTTCTTCGTCAATGATGTCTTCATAGGTCATGGTCTCATCGGGCTGAGCAACTTGGTGATGGGGTTCAACAACTATTTTATTGAAGTAGATAAGAGATAGAAATGAATGGAGAAAAGTATAGACCAATAGATATTTAAGGAAGTCGTAAAATAGAGTTTTCTTCCTATGGCTTTCCAGTTCCTAGTGGTCGTGTCCTACAGTCAGCGTGTGTTCTGATACCATCTTGTAACGACCCGACCCAAAATGGATCGAAGTCTCTGTGCTTAAGTGTCATCCCTGGATCGGTATGCTGACACACACAGTACTCGAGGAATTATAACAGAGTTCAATCACACTTTATTACATCAAGGTTCTTAAAAGAGTATTTATTACAATAATATGGCCAAAGGCCATCTAAATAAAAATAACTGCGGAAGCTTCAAAGGTAAATGAGTCCATCCAACTCCACGGCAAACTGAGTGCAGAACAACGACCTATCGCACCTTTAATCTTCGTCGGAAAAGTCTGCAACATGAGACGTTGCAGCCGTGTAGGTCAGCACATGGAATATGCTGGCAATTTCACACCATAGAATAATAATAAATGAAAAGACTATATTTATATGCAAATTTAGCTGATGGAGGCTCTAAGTTTAATTTTTGCATAAAGCCAATTTTACCCTACGACAAAGGAATATTTTTTTACTATTAAGTTAAAATGCCATTACTGAGAAGGTTCCTCCAACTCAATCCCAAAAATTCCCAAGTTATTAGTAACCCAATAATTTCATTAAAAATGATGATGAGATCAACCAATAATTCACTTCTAGATACTCAAGATGTCCGTAACCGGGGACACGGCTAATCATGATTAGTTTGTACACTCTGCAGAGGTTTGCGCACTTTTCCCCACAAGACTCGACCACCTCCATGATCGGAAGATCGAGACATAGCCTTTCTGAAGTATTTCCCCTTAACCCTGGGTAGACCGGTACACCTACTATCCCCTACATCAGCTAGTCTACCACGGAAAGAGGTCACACACTTACTCAACTATGCCAGAGCCCATAATGGCTTGTGGCTGCACACGGAAGTTTCTAGGCATGAAATATCTTATGATCCCTTTGAGCCTGGGTGGCGGTCCTAGGGTAATCACACGGGTACTCCGGGATTCCCCTTGGGCAAGCACTGGTTTCTCCAGGTGCCCCAAACAATCCACCCAGATGTGTATTAAAGTTGCCACCTTAGGTTATCCCAAAATTATTAACTCTCGCAACTTGCATGGATCACACATACCAATCCCCGTCTACGAGCATGGCTAAGCAATATATGATATAACGAATATTCCCGGGGTGATCAAAGGTCATAAGTTCCTACCACATGAACTACATAGCGTAACCACCTGTTCCCAATCCTACTCATGCAATCTTTGAGGGTTAAACTAATGCATAGTAAAAACTAGGTATTAAAAATTATGATCAAGGTGTGAACTTGCCTTGCTGACGTTCGTTGAACTGTAAAGTTTCGTAGTAGCAAGCTTCGCACTCCGGATGATCTAGCGTAAGTAAGCAATAACATACATAAGCATACAAGCAAATATCCAAAAAGTAAACAAATGAAAGACTTCAAAAAAACTCCAAAACAACTAAATAAAGTTTCTGTACAGAACGTAATTTTTACAGCAGCAAAAATATGTGTGTTTGGGTTTAACAGACACAAGCTTCGATTTGCAAAAAGAATCACCTAAAACGGAGTTACGGAACTCGAGATATGGCCTAACGAAGTTTGAATTCAGATCTGTTTGAATTCAAATTTTAAAATTTTCAAAAATATTTTTCGTTTGGTTCTCTGGATAGATGGGATTTCTATGAACTAGTAGGAAAAACAATCAACTAAATCGGATCTATAGACTAAAAGATATACAAGAAACAAGAATTGGTATAGAATCTGAGATTGAAAAAAATACTGGAAAAAGAGAGAAATTTGGCTGGGTGTTCACCGGACTTGTCGCCGGCGACGAGGAAGAAGGCGGATCCGGGGTGCTTCGGCGAAGGGCGCGTGCGGGACGGTGAAGAGCAACGTAAGGCGGAACCGAGGAGCGGTGCCGCGGGGTCAGTATCGCCTCCTGGCGTTGTGGAGAAGCCGCCGGAATCCACGAACTCCGGCGAGCAATTGGCGAGGTTAGGGAGGGAGATAGCTTTTGCAAACAGGGGGCTTCGGACGTGGGGAACTGGGGCAACGCTCTGGGCTTTTATAGAGGGTCAGGGGAAGCTAGAGGAGAGCGGGGCGTTGCCGGAATTAATGTGTTTAATGGCTGCAGTATGATGCGTTCGTGGTGGCCATTATGGCTGCCTAGGAGGCGCACTAGGGGGTGGAAACGGTAGAGGGAGTCGAGGGGATTCCTTCAGGAAGTCAGTTGAGCGAGGGAGATGAAGGGAGAGGGTGGGGCGCTAGGGTGGGGTGCTGCCTGGGTGCGTGCGTACATGTTTCTGTACGTTGAGAGGAAGAAGAAGATAGCGCATGGGCATGGGCCTTCCTTGGGCCTTGGCTGCCCACGTTTTTTTTAACGTTTTTTTTACAGAAGCAATGAAACAACGAAAATACAAATAAAAGTTAGCCTAAAAATCCCAGAAAATTCACATAGTTATATGGTCTTATATATGACCTAGTGAACTTTTATCTGGCCTAAAATGCAAGTTTTCAAAAAAAATGCTATGCTAATAAAATAAATTGCAAATAAAACTCAACTAATATATTTTGGTTCCAAATTCAATTTCCAATATTTTATTTTCCGATTTTGAAGAAGTCATTTTATCTTCTCTCTTTATTTTATTTTTGATATAATGGAAATGAATTTTTTTGTGAAACCAAATTTGATTCAAACTCACAACTTTGAAAAAATCGAAATTGGTTTTTAGGGAAACTTCCAACTCTCTCTTTTGGTCCTTGAGTTGCTCAAAGTTCCTTGGATCAAAAATCAAATAAAACAAATGGAGGAAAAAATGCATAAATCATGGATGCATATGAATGATCTATTTATAAACATCCAAATTGAAAATTGGGATGTTACAAACCTACCCCCCTTAAGATGAATCTCGCCCTCGAGATTCGGGTTGGCTAGCAAAAAGGTGTGGGTGGTCCTGTCGGAGATCTTCTTCTCGTTCCCAGGTGGCTTCTTCTTCGGTATGATGACTCCATTGAACCTTGCAGAACTTGATGACCTTGCTGCGGGTAACCCTGCTTGCAGTTTCGAGAATCTTGACGGGCTTCTCCTCATAGGTCAGATCATTGTCCAACTGTATGGCCTCCAGTGGCACTGTATCTCTCAAAGGAATATCGGCCATCTCCGCATGGCACTTCTTCAACTGGGAAACGTGAAACACATCATGAACTCCTGACAAGGCTTCTGGTAATTCCAACTTGTAGGCAACTTCACCCATGCGTTCTAAAACTCTGTACGGCCCCACAAATCGTGGTGCCAACTTTCCTTTGACTCCAAATCATTTTACTCCTCGAAGTGGCGACACACGCAGATATGCTCTATCTCCGACTTCATAGGTTACCTCCTTGCGTTTAGTATCAGCATAACTCTTCTGTCTGGATTGGGCTACCTTGAGTCTTTCGTGGATTAGCTTGACTTTCTCCTCTGAATCTCTAATTAAATCTGGTCCGAATAATTTACGGTCTCCAACTTCATCCCACATCAATGGTGTTCTACACCTCCTTCCATACAAAGCTTCGAAAGGGGCCATTTTCAAACTAGCTTGATAGCTGTTGTTATATAAGAACTCTGCGTAAGGCAAATTATCATCCCAACTAGATCCATAATCTAGCGCACAAGCTCTCAACATGTCCTCCAGAATCTGATTGACTCTCTCGGTCTGCCCATCCGTCTGTGGATGAAAAGCTGTACTGAACTCCAGCCTGGTACCCAAAGTTTCATGTAATTGATGCCAAAACTTTGAGGTAAATTGTGTTCCTCTATCTGATACGATGGTCCTCGGAACTCCATGCAGACATATGATCCTGGTCATGTATATCTTGGCTAACTTAGCACTTGTATATGTGGTTTTCACGGGGATGAAGTGAGCTACCTTAGTCAAGCGATCAACCACTACCCAAATAGAATCATAGCCTGACCGGGTCCTGGGTAATCCTGTAATGAAGTCCATGCCAAGCTTGTCCCACTTCCAATCTGGTATCGGCAAAGGCTGAAGTAATCCTGCTGGTTTCTGGTGCTCTGCCTTAACCCTCTGACATACGTCACATACTGCGACATACTCGGCAATATCCTTCTTCATACCTGTCCACCAGAAACTTTCCTTCAAGTCCAAATACATATTGGTGTTGCCCGGATGTATTGAATAAGGCGAATCATGAGCCTCCTGAAGAATCAATTTCCTGATCTCTGGGTCATTTGGCACGTAAATGCGCTGCTCAAACCATAAGGTTCCATGTTCATCCTCACGAAATCCTTCTGCCTTTCCTTGGTTCATCCTTCCCTTTATCTCTGCAATACCTTTGTCTAACTTCTGGGCTTCTCGGATCTTTCCCAACAAAGTGGATTGAATATCCATTGTGGCAACAAAACCTCGTGGTACTATCTCCAATCGAAGATCTCTGAGATCGTCAATTAACTCCTGAGGTAATCCTCCTGCTGTGAGGGTATTAACATATCTCTTGCGGCTCAATGCATCTGCCACAACATTGGCCTTTCCCGGGTGATAGTGCAATTTCATGTCATAATCCTTTATGAGCTCCAACCATCTTCTTTTCCTAAGGTTCAACTCCTTCTGCGTGAAGATGTATTTCAAACTCTTATGATCCGTGTAAACATCACAACGATTTCCGATAAGAAAATGTCTCCAGGTCTTGAGTGCGTGCACTACGCCTGCTAACTCCAAATCATGTGTGGCATAATTCCGCTCATGAGGTCGAAGCTGACGTGAGGCATATGAAACAACTCTTCCTTCTTGCATAAGAACACCTCCAAGTCCCTGACGGGAAGCGTCGCAATATACTTGGAAATCCTTGCGTATATTCGGAAGAATTAGCACTGGGGCTGTGACCAAACGTTTCTTCAGCTCCTGGAAACTAGCCTCACATTCCTCGGTCCAATTAAACTTGGTGTCTTTCTTCAATAACTCTGTCATGGGCTTCGCGATCTTGGAGAAATTCTCAATAAATCTCCGGTAATATCCTGCGAGTCCAAGAAAACTGCGAATCTCTCCGACTGAGGTGGGTGCCTTCCATTCGGTGACGGCTTCAACCTTTGAGGGGTCTACTGCTATCCCTTCTCCTGATATAACATGTCCGAGAAATCCAACTTCCTTCAACCAGAATTCGCACTTGCTGAACTTTGCGTATAACTGATGTTCCCTGAGCTTCTCAAGAACCAAGCGCAAATGTTCCTTGTGTTCTTCTTCATTCTTCGAGTAAATCAATATGTCATGAATGAATACCACAACAAACTTATCCAAGAACTCCATGAATACCTTATTCATCATGCTCATGAAATAGGCAGGGGCATTAGTCAAACCAAAAGACATGACCGTATACTCATAAAGCCCATATCTCGTGGTAAAGGCTGTCTTCGGTATATCCTGTTCTCGAATCTTCAGCTGGTGATATCCTGATCGAAGATCGATCTTGGAGAAAACTTTTGCTCCTTGTAGCTGGTCAAACAAATCATTGATCATTGGCAGAGGGTACTTGTTCTTGATCGTCACTTCGTTTAGTGCACGATAATCTACAACCATTCTCAAGGTTCCATCCTTCTTCTCAACTAGAAGCACTGGGGCTCCCCAAGGTGATGAACTCGGTCGAATATAACCTTTATCCAATAATTCCTTAATTTGCTTCTTAATTTCCTCCAGATCATTTGCGGGCATCCGGTACGGTCTCTTGGATATTGGTCCGGTGCCTGGTAACAATTCAATCAAAAACTCTATGTCCCGATCCGGTGGCATGCCGGGCAATTCCTCGGGGAATATATCGGGATAATCCTTCACAACCGGTACTTCCTCCTGAACAACTCCCGAAAGAGAATTCACTTGAGTCCTCCTTGGCGTATGCCTCGACACATACTTGATCCGTTTCCCCTCTGGGGTGGTGAGAAGAATCGACTTACGGGCACAATCAATATTCCCTTCATACTTGGATAGCCAGTCCATACCTAGAATTACGTCCAATCCTTGTGATTCTAGGATGATGAGGTCTGTAGGGAAAACGTGTCTTCCTATGGTCAATGGCAACTAAAAACATCCCCGACTAGCCATATGCTCTACTCCTGGGGAACTCACTAACATTGGTGTTTTAAGGGCTATGGTCGGCAACTTAAACTTATCCACAAACCCACTTGATATGAATGAATGTGATGCACCAGTGTCAAAAAGAACAAGGGCTGTAAATGAATTAATCAAGAACTTACCAACAACGGCGTCAGGCTGGTCATAAACTTCCTCCACATTGACATGGTTCACCTGACCTCTGGTGAAAGGATTGGGCTTCTTTCCAGAGCTTCCATTTCCATTCCCGTTCTTCGCCTCGGGACACTCGGTGGCGTAGTGTCCGGTCTTCCCGCACTTGAAGCAGGGAATGTGGCTCAGATCCTTCTTTGCTGGTGTAGCGGGGTTGGACTGATGCTGATTGTTGTTTCCTCCGTTCCCATTGCCATTCCTATGGCCATTATGGTTGTGTCCATTCCCTCCATGATGTGAATGTCCTCCATGGTTATGGTGAGTGTGTCCACCATACTTGCTAGATCCTGGTCCATTATTTCCGGAGTACGGGGTATAGCGGGGCTTCTGCTGAACACCAGCGTTGTACTTTCCCTGTCCGTACTTCCTCTTGCGATTCTCCACCTGTTGCTGCTTGCCTTCCAGAATGAGAGCCTTGTCAACCAACTCTTGATAATTGTTAAAGGTAGCCACAGTCAACTGAAGTCCCAAATCATCGTTTAGTCCCTCCAGAAATTTCTCCTGCTTAGCGGCATCATCAGCCACGTCTCCGGGAGCATACCTGGATAACTTGCTGAATTCCTCCACATAATCACCAACAGAACGATTTCCTTGGCGTAAGTTGCGGAACTCACGCTTCTTCAGACTCATAGCTCCGGCTGAAACATGTGCGGTACGGAACGCCTGCTGGAACTGATCCCAAGTCACATTGGCTATGGGGAATGTGGTGGTGTAATTCTCCCACCACGAGGCTGCTGGTCCATCCAGTTGATGTGCGGCAAAGCGCACCTTCTCAGCGTTAGTGCATCCTGCAGTGGTCAGCTCTCTTCCGATCTTGCGAAGCCAGTCATCTGCAACGATCGGCTCCGTGCTGCTAGAGAACACTGGTGGGTTCAACCTCAGGAATCGGGTAAGGTTGTCGACCGGGGGTGGTGGCGGTGGGTTGTTGTTGTTCTAGTTCTGATTCTAGATGAGTAGCTGCATGAGGGCATTCTGGTTCTGGATCAACTGGGTAAGTTCCGGTGGGAATTCCGGGTCACGTCTTGGAGGCATCTGTTAGGTTTAGAGTGGATGAGAAATTAGAATAGAATAAGGGCATAATGAGAGAAATCACTACCCATATGCTTATGATAGCAAGAAAACTTCAAATCAAGCAATTCACACATATCACACCACACAAGCAAAACCTACAGGTAAGGTCATATCCACAAGAGATATGATCTCTTCATACTACCGCGATCATTCGTTGGACTCAACTTGGTAGTGGTGGTCTGAACTAAATCTTCTCAAATCAAAGTCAACTCTAGCTTCTTCTTCTTCGTCGTCAATGATGTCTTCATAGGTCATGGTCTCATCGGGCTGAGCAACTTGGTGATGGGGTTCAACAACTATTTTATTGAAGTAGATAAGAGATAGAAATGAATGGAGAAAAGTATAGACCAATAGATATTTAAGGAAGTCGTAAAATAGAGTTTTCTTCCTATGGCTTTCCAGTTCCTAGTGGTCGTGTCCTACAGTCAGCGTGTGTTCTGATACCATCTTGTAACGACCCGACCCAAAATGGATCGAAGTCTCTGTGCTTAAGTGTCATCCCTGGATCGGTATGCTGACACACACAGTACTCGAGGAATTATAACAGAGTTCAATCACACTTTATTACATCAAGGTTCTTAAAAGAGTATTTATTACAATAATATGGCCAAAGGCCATCTAAATAAAAATAACTGCGGAAGCTTCAAAGGTAAATGAGTCCATCCAACTCCACGGCAAACTGAGTGCAGAACAACGACCTATCGCACCTTTAATCTTCGCCGGAAAAGTCTGCAACATGAGACGTTGCAGCCGTGTAGGTCAGCACATGGAATATGCTGGCAATTTCACACCATAGAATAATAATAAATGAAAAGACTATATTTATATGCAAATTTAGCTGATGGAGGCTCTAAGTTTAATTTTTGCATAAAGCCAATTTTACCCTACGACAAAGGAATATTTTTTTACTATTAAGTTAAAATGCCATTACTGAGAAGGTTCCTCCAACTCAATCCCAAAAATTCCCAAGTTATTAGTAACCCAATAATTTCATTAAAAATGATGATGAGATCAACCAATAATTCACTTCTAGATACTCAAGATGTCCGTAACCGGGGACACGGCTAATCATGATTAGTTTGTACACTCTGCAGAGGTTTGCGCACTTTTCCCCACAAGACTCGACCACCTCCATGATCGGAAGATCGAGACATAGCCTTTCTGAAGTATTTCCCCTTAACCCTGGGTAGACCGGTACACCTACTATCCCCTACATCAGCTAGTCTACCACAGAAAGAGGTCACACACTTACTCAACTATGCCAGAGCCCATAATGGCTTGTGGATGCACACGGAAGTTTCTAGGCATGAAATATCTTATGATCCCTTTGAGCCTGGGTGGCGGTCCTAGGGTAATCACACGGGTACTCCGGGATTCCCCTTGGGCAAGTACTGGTTTCTCCAGGTGCCCCAAACAATCCACCCAGATGTGTATTAAAGTTGCCACCTTAGGTTATCCCAAAATTATTAACTCTCGCAACTTGCATGGATCACACATACCAATCCCCGTCTACGAGCATGGCTAAGCAATATATGATATAACGAATATTCCCGGGGTGATCAAAGGTCATAAGTTCCTACCACATGAACTACATAGCGTAACCACCTGTTCCCAATCCTACTCATGCAATCTTTGAGGGTTAAACTAATGCATAGTAAAAACTAGGTATTAAAAATTATGATCAAGGTGTGAACTTGCCTTGCTGACGTTCGTTGAACTGTAAAGTTTCATAGTAGCAAGCTTCGCACTCCGGATGATCTAGCGTAAGTAAGCAATAACATACATAAGCATACAAGCAAATATCCAAAAAGTAAACAAATGAAAGACTTCAAAAAAACTCCAAAACAACTAAATAAAGTTTCTGTACAGAACATAATTTTTACAGCAGCAAAAATATGTGTGTTTGGGTTTAACAGAAAGTACACGACACAAGCTTCGATTTGCAAAAAGAATCACCTAAAACGGAGTTACGGAACTCGAGATATGGCCTAACGAAGTTTGAATTCAGATCTGTTTGAATTCAAATTTTAAAATTTTCAAAAATATTTTTCGTTTGGTTCTCTGGATAGATGGGATTTCTATGAACTAGTAGGAAAAAGAATCAACTAAATCGGATCTATAGACTAAAAGATATACAAGAAACAAGAATTGGTATAGAATCTGAGATTGAAAAAAATACTGGAAAAAGAGAGAAATTTGGCTGGGTGTTCACCGGACTTGTCGCCGGCGACGAGGAAGAAGGCGGATCCGGTGTGCTTCGGCGAAGGGCGCGTGCGGGACGGTGAAGAGCAACGTAAGGCGGAACCGAGGAGCGGTGCCGCGGGGTCAGTATCGCCTCCTGGCATTGTGGAGAAGCCGCCGGAATCCACGAACTCCGGCGAGCAATTGGCGAGGTTAGGGAGGGAGATAGCTTTTGCAAACAGGGGGCTTCGGACGTGGGGAACTGGGGCAACGCTCTGGGCTTTTATAGAGGGTCAGGGGAAGCTAGAGGAGAGCGGGGCGTTGCCGGAATTAATGTGTTTAATGGCTGCAGTATGAAGCGTTCGTGGTGGCCATTATGGCTGTCTAGGAGGCGTACTAGGGGGTGGAAACGGTAGAGGGAGTCGAGGGGATTCCATTTAGGAAGTCAGTTGAGCGAGGGAGATGAAGGGAGAGGGTGGGGTGCTAGGGTGGGGTGCTGCCTGGGTGCGTGCGTACATGTTTCTGTACGTTGAGAGGAAGAAGAAGATAGCGCATGGGCATGGGCCTTCCTTGGGCCTTGGCTGCCCACGTTTTTTTAACGTTTTTTTTACAAAAGCAATGAAACAACGAAAATACAAATAAAAGTTAGCCTAAAAATCCCAGAAAATTCACATAGTTATATGGTCTTATATATGACCTAGTGAACTTTTATCTGGCCTAAAGTGCAAGTTTTCAAAAAAATGCTATGCTAATAAAATAAATTGCAAATAAAACTCAACAAATATATTTTGGTTCCAAATTCAATTTCCAATATTTTCTTTTCCGATTTTAAAGAAGTCATTTTATCTTCTCTCTTTATTTTATTTTTGATATAATGGAAATGAATTTTTTTGTGAAACCAAATTTGATTCAAACTCACAACTTTGAAAAAATCGAAATTGGTTTTTAGGGAAACTTCCAACTCTCTCTTTTGGTCCTTGAGTTGCTCAAAGTTCCTTGGATCAAAAATCAAATAAAACAAATGGAGGAAAAAAATGCATAAATCATGGATGCATATGAATGATCTATTTATAAACATCCAAATTGAAAATTGGGATGTTACATAAACAGGAGCAAAAAAGCAAAGAACAAAAATAAATTTGGGTTGCTTCCCAACAAGCGCTATCGTTTAACGCCCCTAGCTAGGCATGATGATTTCAACGATGCTCACATAAAGGATAGAAATTGAAACATAAAGAGAGCATCATGAAGAATATGACTAGCACATTTAAGTCTAACCCTCTTCCTATGCATAGGGATTTTGTGAGCAAACAACTTATGGGAACAATAATCAACTTGCATAGGAAGGTAAAACAAGCATAACTTCAAAATTTTAAGCACATAGAGAGGAAACTTGATATTATTGCAATTCCTACGAGCATATATTCCTCCCTCATAATAATTTTCAGTAGCATCATGAATGAATTCAACAATATAACTATCACATAAAGCATTCTTTTCATGATCTACAAGCATAGAATTTTTATTACTCTCCACACAAGCAAAACTCTTCTCATGAATAATAGTGGGAGCAAACTCAACAAAATAATTATCATGTGAGGCATAATCCAATTGAAAACTAAAATCATGATGAGAATTTTCATGGATATAATTATTCTTTATAGCATACAAGTCATCACAATAACCATCATAGATAGCAACTTTGTTCTCATAATCAATTGGAACCTCTCCTGAAATAGTGGATTCATCACAAAATAAAGTCATGACCTCCCCAAGTCCACTTTAATCAATATAATCATCATAAATAGGAGGCATGATTTCATCATAATAAATTTTCTCATCAAAACTTGGGGGACAAAAAATATCATCTTCATCAAACATAGCTTCCCCAAGCTTGTGGCTTTGCATATCATTATCATCATGGATATTCAAGGAATTCATACTAACAACATCGCAATCATGCTCATCATTCAAATATTTAGTGCCAAACATTCTAATGCATTCTTCTTCTAGCACTTGAGAACAATTATCGGAATCCTTATTCTCACGAAAGACATTAAAAAGATGAAGCATATGAGGCATCCTTAATTCCATTTTTTGTAGTTTTCTTTTATAAACTAAACTAGTGGTAAAACAAGAAACAAAAAGATTCGATTGCAAGATCTAAAGATATACCTTCAAGCGCTAACATCCCCGGCAACGGCGCCAGAAAAGAGCTTGATGTCCACTACACAACCTTCTTATTGTAGACGTTGTTGGGCCTCCAAGTGCAGAGGTTTGTAGGACAGTAGCAAATTTCCCTCAAGTGGATGACCTAAGGTTTATCAATCTGTAGGAGGCGTAGGATGAATATGGTCTCTCTCAAGCAACCCTGCAACCAAATAACAAAGAGTCTCTTGTGTCCCCAACACACCCAATACAATGGTAAATTGTGTAGGTGCACTAGTTCGGCGAAGAGATGGTGATACAAGTGCAATATGGATGGTAGATAAAGGTTTTTGTAATATGAAAATATAAAAACAGCAAGGTAACTAATGATAAAAATGAGCAAAAACGGTATTGCAATGCTAGGAACCAAGGCCTAGGGTTCATACTTTCACTAGTGCAAGTTCTCTCAACAATAATAACATAATTGGATCACATAACTATCCCTCAACATGCAACAAAGAGTCACTTCAAAGTCACTAATAGCGGAGAACAAACGAAGAGATTATGATAGGGTACAAAACCACCTCAAAGTTATTCTTTCCAATCAATCCGTTGGGCTATTCCTATAAGTGTCACAAACATCCCTAGAGTTCGTACTAGAATAACACCTTAAGACACAAATCAACCAAAACCCTAATGTCACCTAGATACTCCAATGTCACCTCAAGTATCCGTGGGTATGATTATATGATATGCATCACACAATCTCAGATTCATCTATTCAACCAACACATAGAACTTCAAAGAGTGCCCCAAAGATTCTACCAGAGAGTCAAGACAAAAACGTGTGCCAACCCCTATGCATAGATTCCCAAGGTCACGGAACCCGCAAGTTGATCACCAAAAAATACATCAAGTGGATCAATAGAATACCCCATTGTCACCACGGGTATCCCACGCAAGACACACATCAAGTGTTCTCAAATCCTTAAAGACTCAATCCGATAAGATAACTTCAAAGGGAAAACTCAATCCATTACAAGAGAGTAGAGGGGGAGAAACATCATAAGATCCAACTGTAATAGCAAAGCTCACGATACATCAAGATCGTACCACCTCAAGAACACGAGAGAGAGAGAGAGAGAGAGACAAAGAGAGATCAAACACATAGCTACTGGTACATATCCTCAGCCCCGAGGAGGAACTACTCCCTCCTTGTCATGGAGAGCACCGGGATGATGTAGATGGCCACCGGAGAGGGATTCCCCCTCCGGCTGTAGCGACCCGACCCGAATGGATCAAGTCTCTGTGCTTAAGTGTCATCCCTGGATCGGTATGCTGGCACACACAGTACTCGAGGATTTATAATAGAGGTAAATCACATGTATAAGTAACGTAAATACTATTAACTCAATCCAAATAGCGGAAGTAACAAGGTTGTGGATTCCCATCAACACCAACGGCAAAGTTGAGTGTAGAAATCGTAACCCTAACGTATCACTTACTCATCGTAAGAAATCCTGCAACATGAGACGTTGCAGCCACAAAGGGTCAGTACATTGAATGTACTGACAAATTCACACCAGAGGATAATGATGAAAAAAGGCTATCACTACATGCATGTTTGGATGGTGGAAAGGCCCTAGGGTTATAATGTTTTTGCGAAAAGCCAATTTTTCCCTACTACAAAGGAACAAATTTTATTTAACTATCATGGTGGTTGTTAAACATTGAGAATGGTTGACAGCATCCTCAATCCCAATTAAGCATCATCATTAACAAAATCCAACAAAATTAATTTAAAGAGTAACATGTTGAGATTCACATGATAAACCAAGTACTAGATACTCAAGATGTCCATAACCGGGGACACGGCTAACCATGATTAGTTTATACACTCTGCAGAGGTTTGCGCACTTTTCCCCATAAGACTCGGTCGCCTCCGTTTGGTTTCTCGCACTACACGGTGTTTGAGAAACGGATGACCGAGACATAGTCTTTCAGAAGCGCTAGCACCTTACGATGCATAGACTGTTACACCTACTTTTCCCTACATCTGCTAGTCTACCCTGTAAGAGTTCGCACGACTTAATCAACTATGCTAGAGCCCATAATAGCTTGTGGCTGCACACGGAAGTTTCTAGTATGAAAAATCTCATGGTCCCTTTGGGCCTGGGTGGCGGTCCATAAAGAAAAACAGGCAATCCTGGAATACCCAGGTACCTCAATCCACCCAGATGTGTGTTTAAGTTGCCACCTTAGATAAACCATTAATTAACAAACTCACATCTGTCATGGATATTTCTCACCCAATCCACGTCTACTAGCATAGCATGGCACAATAGGCAAACGTAGAAGTAACTCCCAAAGGTTTGATAATATAACAGGGAATAGGTACTACCTCAACTACTTCCCATCCCACAATTTAATTAGATCCTAATCATGCAATGTTTGAGGATGAAACTAATGCATAAAAATTGGGTATGAAAGGGGATATGATCAAAGTGTGAACTTGCCTGCAATGTTGATGAAGATGATTCGCACTCAAAACTCTTGATAGTTCTACTCGTCACACTCCGGTCAATCAATCATAAGCAAGCAATAGCAACCACACATAAGCAATCACTCGAAGGATCAGAAGAAGGAAGAAGACAATTCGGAAAACATCAAAACCAAGCAAATAACTCTTGCAACATAAAACAATTTCTAACAGTACCAAAATTATAAGAATTTGGCATTATCAAAAAGTTTAGGTCAAGAGCTTCGATTTGCAAAAAGAATCAACTGAAACGGAGCTACGAAACTCAAGTTATGATCAAACGAAGTTTGAATTCAAATATGATCTAATTCAAATTTTAAACTTTTCAAAAACATGTTTGAGTTGGATTACTGGATAGAGAGAATCATAACGAAGAAGTGGGCGTTGGTTTCGTTGGATTTGGACAAACGGGTAAAAAGTTATGGCTATTTGAAAAATTAGGGCCAAGCTGTTTTACGATAGAAAAATAGCTACGGTTAAGGTCTAAAGTATAAATACGTAGACTAATTGATAATCTAATTATTCTATCATATTAGTCTAAAAATAATATGCTACGGAAGTATAAGAAGAAAAAAAACAAAGAAAGATACCTTTATAAGGCAGAGAAAAGATGACTTTGGAGAGAAGAGACAATTTTCCAGAAGTCGTGCCGGAGAGGAGAAAAATATTTTTCTTAAATGGATATAGTCAAACCAAAATATTGATTTAATCCGAATCGGATGATTTTTGGAGGCTCTATGGGTCTATATATATTGGTGGAAAAGAGGCTTAGAGGTCAAAGGCTAGACAATGTGGGACTAAACGTAGACGAAAATATACGAAATAGAGAAGAAAAGAGGCGGATGGGCCTAAAGGCCTTCGGCCGGCCGCGCGCACGCTGCGGTGCAGTTTTTTTTACAAAATTCGGCCTAAGAAAAAAAAATTTAAAAAAAAAGAAAAGTCTGGCTGGGCCTGGCCTATTTAAAAAAACAATGGGGCGCCAGAAGCTACTATACTGCGCATGTAGGCGATAAATAAATATGGGCTGCACGTACAGTTTTTTTAAAAAAATAGAAACAGAAGGAAAACCGAATAACAAAAATAAAATAAATTTTTTATATTGGCATATTATATATCAGAATTTTCAGAAAAAGATTTTCTACGATATGAACATTTTTCTAGCATTAAATAAAATACACACAAATTCTAATAATTCAAAGAGTGCTACTGGTCTAATAAAATCCAATAAAAATCATTTTAGAAATACCAAAATGAAATAAAATTTATTTCTCTCCAATTTTCTCTCCAATTTTCTGTGCCGGAACGGGTCTAGATTGGCTTTCGGTGGCTACGGAGGCTTCTGGCAGCGGAACTCCCGATCTATTGTGTTCCCCGAAGTTTTTAGGGTATATGGGTATATATGGGAGGAAGAAGTACGTCGGTGGACCTCCGGGCTTTCCACGAGGCAGGGGGCGCGCCTAGGGGGGTGGGCGCGCCCCCACCCTCGTGGGCAGCCCGGGATTCTCCTGGTCCAACTCCGATACTCCATGGCCTTCTTCTGGTTCAAAAATAAGTTCCGTGAAGTTTCAGGTCAATTGGACTCCATTTGATTTTCCTTTTCGGTGATACTCTAAAACAAGGAAAAAACAGAAACTGACACTAGGCTCTGGGTTAATAGGTTAGTCCCAAAGATCATATAAAATAGCGTATAAATGCATATAAAACATCCAAGGTTGATAATATAATAGCATGGAACAATAAAAAATTATAGATACGTTGGAGACGTATCACTCGGTCAGACCGATTTAGTTCAAAATGTGAATGTTAGGATTTTCGGTGGGACCGACATGTCAACTCGGTGGGACCGATTTCATTAGGGTTAGGGCATAACGTAATCTCAGTGAGATCGATCACATAAACTCGGTAGGACCGATTTCTGTAATAGGAAAACAGAGAGTTGCTCAGGCAAACTCGGTGGGACCGAATCGCTCATTTCGGTAAGACCGGAACATTACGAAAGGGAAACAAAGAGTTTGCATTGCAAACTCGGTGGGACCGATCGCTCATCTCGGTTGGACCGAAATGTTATGAAGGGAAACAGAGAGTTTGCAATCCCATATCGGTGAGACTGAGATCCCTATTGATGAGACCGAAAAGACTAGGGTTTCTGGCAGTGGCTATGTCAAAACAACTTGGTGGCGCCGGATAGATCTAATCGGTGGGGTGCTACCTCTTTTAGCACTGCGCTGGTTTTCCCTGAAGAGGAAGGGATGTTGCAGCAAAGTAGCGTAAGTATTTCCCTCAGTTTTTGAGAACCAAGGTATCAATCCAGTAGGAGGCTACGCGCGAGTCCCTCGTACCTGCACAAAACAAATAAATCCTCGCAACCAACGCAAATAGGGCTTGTCAATCCCTATAAGGCCACTTACGAGAGTGAGATCTGATAGATATGATAAGATAATATTTTTGGTATTTTTATGATAAAGATGCAATGTAAAGTAAAGGTAAAATAAATAGCAAAGTAAATAACTAAGTAGTAGGAGATTGATATGATAAAGATAGACCCGGGGGCCATAGGTTTCACTAGTGGCTTCTCTCGAGAGCATAAGTATTCTACGGTGGGTGAACAAATTACTGTTGAGCAATTGACAGAATTGAGCATAGTTATGAGAATATCTAGGTATGATCATGTATATAGGCATCACGTCCGAGACAAGTAGACCGACTCCTGCCTGCATCTACTACTATTACTCCACTCATCGACCGCTATCCAGCATGCATCTAGAGTATTAAGTTAAAAACAGAGTAACGCCTTAAGCAAGATGACATGATGTAGAGGGATAGACTCATGCAATATGATGAAAACCCCATCTTGTTATCCTCGATGGCAACAATACAATACGTGCCTTGCTGCCCTTACTGTCACCAGGAAAGGACACCGCAAGATTGAACCCAAAGCTAAGCACTTCTCCCATTGCAAGAAAGATCAATCTAGTAGGCCAAACCAAACTGATAATTCGAAGAGACTTGCAAAGATAACCAATCATACATAAAAGAATTCAGAGAAGATTCAAATATTATTCATATATAGACTTGATCATAAACCCACAATTCATCGGTCTCAACAAACACACCGCAAAAAGAAGACTACATCGAATAGATCTCCACAAGAGAGGGGGAGAACATTGCATTGAGATCCAAAAAGAGAGAAGAATCCATCTAGCTACTAACTATGGACCCGTAGGTCTGAGGTAAACTACTCACACTTCATCGGAGAGGCTATGGTGTTGATGAAGAAGCCCTCCGTGATCGATGCCCCCTCCGGCGAAGCTCCGGAACAGGCCCCAAGACAGGATCTCGTGGATGCAGAAAGTTGTGGCAGTGGAATTAGGTTTTTGGCTCCGTATCTGATCGTTTGGGGGTACGTGGGTATATATAGGAGGAAGAAGTACGTCGGTGGAGCAACAGGGGGCCCACGAGGGTGGAGGGCGTGCCTGGGGGGGGGGGGGGTAGGCGCGCCCCCTACCTCGTGGCCTCCAGTTACGTGTCTTGACGTAGGGTCCAAGTCTCTTGAGTTGTATTCGATGAGAAAATCATGTTCCCGAAGGTTTCATTCCGTTTGGACTCCGTTTGATATTCCTTTTCTTCGAAACCCCAAAACAGGCAAAAAACAGCAATTCTGGGCTGGGCCTCCGGTTAATAGGTTAGTCCCAAAAATAATATAAAAGTGGATAATAAAGCCCAATAATGTCCAAAACAGTAGATAATATAGCATGGAGCAATCAAAAATTATAGATACGTTGGAGATGTATCATGGGGCCGAGTTTGAATTTTGGTTTGGGACATATGTGGATATGAGAAAGTGGTTGAGGGTTTTTGGAGCATATCACTAAGCATTTTGAGCAAGCAAGCCATTAAGCAACACCTCATCCCCTTTTAATAGTATTGGCTTTTCCTATGGACTCAATGTGATCTTGGATCACTAAAATGAAAATGTAGAGTCTTGAGCTTGAGCCAATGTGTGTCCTTAGCATTTTGAGGGGTCCTGATGGTAGATGGAACTACGTCGGTATTTCCTTGGGGAGGGAGGGATGATGTAGCACAGCGACGGTAGGTATTTCCCTGAGGTATGAAACCAAGGTTATCGAACCAGTAGGAGAACCAAGCAACACAATGTAAACAGCCCCTGCACACAAATAACAACACCTCGCAACCCACGTGTTAAAGGGGTTGTCAATCTCTTTCGGGTAACTGCGCCAGAAACGGCGTATGACGGGAGATAAAGTTGTAAATATTGATAGATCGAACGCCAAATAGAATAAATTGCAGCAATGTATTTTTGGATTTTTGGTTTAATAGATCTGAATAACAATTCAAAGGAAAAGTAGATCGCAATGCAAATATATGAGAAAGAAGACCCGGGGGTCGTAGGTTTCACTAGTGGCTTCTCTCAAGAAAAATAGCAAACGGCGGGTAAGCAAATTACTGTTGGGCAATTGATAGAACTTCAAATAATTATGATGATATCCTTGCAATGATCATTACATAGGCATCACGTCCAAGATTAGTAAACCGACTCCTGCCTACATCTACTACTATTACTCCACACATCGACCGCTATGCAGCATGCATCTAGTGTATTAAGTTCATGGTAAAACGGAGTAATGCAATAAGAACGATGACATGATGTAGACAAGATTCGTTTATCTATATAGCGGTAGATATAGATCTCATATTTTTATCCTTAGTAGCAATGATACATATGTGTCGGTTCCCTTTCTGACACTGGGATCAAGCACCGTAAGATCAAACCCACTATCAGGCACCTCTTCCCATTGCAAGATAAATAGGTCAAGTTGGCCAAACAAAACCCAAATATGGAAGAAGAAATACGAGGCTATAAGAGATCATGCATAAAAGAGATCAAAGAAACTCAAGTATTTTCATGGATATAAAAACATAGATCTGATCATAAACTCGAAGTTCATCGATCCCAACAAACACACTGCAAAAGAGTTACATCATATGGATCTCCAAGACACCATTGTATTGAGAATCAAAAGAGAGAGATGAAGCCATCTAGCTACTAACTACGGACCCGAAGGTCTACAAAGAACTACTCACGCATCATCGGAGAGGCATTAATGGAAGTGGTGAACCCTTCGGTGATGGTGTCTAGATTGGATCTGGTGGTTCTAGACTCAGCGGTGGCTGGATGAATATTCCGTCAACTCCCCTAAGGTTATGGTATTTTGGGGGTATTTATAGAGCAGAGAGGCGGTCCGAGGGGCACCCGAGGTGGGCACAACCAACCAGGGCATGCCTGGGCCTCCTGTCGCGCCCTGGTGGGTTGTGCCCACCTCAGGGCACCCCCAGGTGCAACCAGGGCCCATTGCCTTCCTTCTGGCCCATAAAAAATCTCCGTAAAGTTTCGTGGCATTTGGACTCCGTTTGATATTGATTTTCTGTGACGTAAAAAACATGGAAAAACAACAACGGGCACTTGGCACTATGTCAATAGGTTAGTACGAAAAAATGATATAAAATGATTATAGAACATCCAAGATTGATAATAAAACAGCATGGAACAATAAAAAATTATAGATACGTTGGAGACGTATCAGCATCCCCAAGCTTAACTCCTACTCGTCCTCGAGTAGGTAAGTGATAAAAACAGATTTTTTGATGTGGAGTGCTATTCACAAAGTCATATCATATTCTTTTCTTTATAGCATGGACATTTGGACATTTATGTGATTTAAAGCAATAGTCTCGTTTTGACATAATAATTTAGATACTCAAGCATATCAACAAGCAACCATGTCTTTCAAAATATCAATGCTAAAATAAGTTATCCCTAGCCCATCATGCTCAAACATTGATCCATTCATGAAACACACTCGAATATTAACTACACCCAATACTTGAGCACGATCATATTGCCTCCTAGTTGGTGCTTTTATGAGAGAAGATGGAGACTCAAATTTCAAAATAAAAATTGCATAAAGTAAAAGAAAGGCCTTCGCAGAGGGATGTAGGGATTTGTAGAGGTGCCAGAGCTCAAATCGAAAAAATTTGAGATAAAAACATTTTGGGAGGTGTATCCATCCCACCAACGAAAATGACTTAGAGTTCCCAATACTTTCCATGCATAGATATATCATAGACGGTTCCCAAACAGAAAATAAAGTTTATTCCTTTTTCCACCATAACTTTCACTTTCCATGGCTAACCATATCCACGGGTGCCCTCCATACCAACACTTTCCAAGGAATTTATTATTTGACAACATAAAGTAAATTCATTTCTTATTGCATTTCGGGACTGGGCATCCCTAATACCTTTGCCTTACTCTCGTGCAATGACAAGTGAATAAACACTCATCTTGAGAATAACACATCTAACATGAAAAATATTAGCCACCCCTCACCGCTCCGCGAGCGAAACAAACACACAAAAGAGAAGCTTATTTTGAAAATTAGAGATGGCACATGCAAATTTGCTTAGAATGGCAAAAGAATACCACATATAGGTAGATATAGTGGACTCATGTGGCAAAACTGGTTTAAAGGATTTTGGATGCACAAGTAGAGGTCATACTTAGTGCAAAATGAAGGCTAGCAAAAGATTGGTAAGCGACCAACAAAGAAACGAATAATCTCATAAGCAAGCATTAAGCATAACACCGAATAATGCACCACAAGTACGATATAATTTTCATTGCATGATTATTGACTTTCATGCATGCATAGGGAATCACAAACCTTAACAGCAATATTCCTACTAAAGCATAATTACTCATCAACATAACTCACATATCACATCATCATATCTCAGAACTATTACTAAGAATCAAGTTTATTTTGTCCAATGATCTTCATGACATTTTTTTCTTTATCCTTCTTGTATATATATCACTTTGGCACTAATTTTCATGTGTTGCTTTTCATAAGCTCAAACAAATATAAGTGAAGATCATGAGCATAACAAATTTTCTTTCTCTGAAAATAACTTAAGTGAAGCAAGAGAGAATTTCTTCAAAATTTTACTAACTCTCAAATAAATCTAAGTTAAGCAAGAGAGCATTTCTTCAAAAATAACAAAGCACACCATGCTCAAAAAGATATAAGTGAAGCACTAGAGCAAGTCCTAGCTCATAAAAGATTTAAGTGAAGCATAGAGAGCAATTCTAACAAGTCATGATATAATTTTGCCTCTCTCAAATAGGTGTGTACAGCAAGGATTGATGACTTATAACACAAAATAAAACAAGCAAAGACACATATCATACAAGACGCTCCAAGAAAAACACATATCATGTGACGAATAAAAATATAGTCTCGGGTAAAATACCGATAGTTGTTGGAAGAAAGCGGGGATGCCACTCGGGGGGCATCCCCAAGCTTAGTTGGTAGCTCATTCTTGGATAATAGCTTGGGATGCTGGGGGCACACCCAAGCTTAGGCTCTTACATCCTTACTTCATCCATCGTAAAATAACCCAAAACTTGAAAACTTCAATCACACAAAACTCAACAAAGCCTTCGTAAGATCCGCTAGTATAAGAATAATAAACCACTACTATAAGTGTTGTATCAAACCAATTCATATTTTGTTTTTGTATTATATCTACTGTATTCCAACTTTTCTATGGCAATAACTCATCAAAGAAAACCATAGAGCCATCAATATAAGCACACAACACAAAGAAAACAGAATCTGTCAAAACAGAACAGTCTGTAGCAATCTGACTATTCTGAATACTTATGTAACTCCAAAAACTCTGAAAAAATTAGGACGACCTGAGAAATTTGTATATTGATCTAATGCAATTGGAATGGATATTTTATCGCTCTCTGGTAAAAAATGAAAATTAATTTCGTGAGCGTAAAAGTTTCTGTTTTTCAACAAGATCAAACAACTATTGCCCAGGAAGATCCTAAAGGCTTAATGTCGGTGTCAAAACCGGCGGATCTCGGGTAGGGGGTCCCGAACTGTGCGTCTAGGCCGGATGGTAACAGGAGGCAAGGGACACGAAGTTTTACCCAGGTTCGGGCCCTCTTGATGGAGGTAAAACCCTACGTCCTGCTTGATTAATATTGATGATATGGGTAGTACAAGAGTAGATCTACCACGAGATCAGAGAGGCTAAACCCTAGAAGCTAGCCTATGGTATGATTGTATGTTGTGATTGTTGTCCTACGGACTAAAACCCTTCGGTTTATACAGACACTGGAGAGGGTTAGGGTTACACAAGGTCGGTTACAAAGGAGGAGATATCCATATTCGTATTGCCTAGCTTGCCTTCCACGCCAAGTAGAGTCCCATCCGGACAAGAGACAAAGTCTTCAATCTTGTATCTTCATAGTCTAACAGTCCGGCCAATGGAGATAGTCCGGCTGTCCGGAGACCCCCTAATCCAGGACTCCCTCAGTAGCCCCTGAACCAGGCTTCAATGACGATGAGTCCGGCGCGCAGTATTGTCTTCGGCATTGCAAGGCGGGTTCCTTCTCCGAATACATCATAGAAGAATTTGAATACAAGGATAGTGTCCGACCCTGCAAAATAAGTTCCACATTCCACCATAGAGAGAATAATATTTTTGCAGATCTAATTTGCTGGCTTGTTTTGGCAGCATGACGTTACGTCATGGCCCGGTGATTATTCGAACCGTTTCTTTTAACCAGCCCCGCACATAACGCGAGGCAGTTTTTCGACACGTCTTGTCAAAGCAGAGATCGTGTCCCCTTATTACGGGATTCTCATCAATACAGACGTGGGTAGCCCAACCGCGCCATCAATTGCGGCGCTTGGGGGATAAGCGAGTTTTACTAGGCAAGTGGGGACGCTTAGCTTCGTCCGCCCATATAAAGGGATAAGGATTCACCTTTCCATCCACGCCTTGTTCCTCCTTTGCTCATCCGTTTCCGCACACTCGAGCTCTAGCGCCCAAACCCTTGCTTCCACCTCAACCTTCTCCAACCATGTCCGGAGCGGGAGGCAAGTGGATGGTCTCCTCCGTCACGGAGGGAGACGTCAAGAAACTGAGGAGAGCCGGATACCTGCCCGACGACATCGCACATCGGCTCCCAGATGAGGGGCAGCTCATCCCCACCCCCAGGCCCCATGAGAGGGTGGTATTCCTCACCCATTTCCTCCGCGGACTGGGATTCCCTCTCCATCCCTTCGTCCCGGGGCTCATGTTTTATTACGGCCTGGATTTCCACGATCTGGCCCCAAACTTCATCCTCAACATCTTGGCGTTTATCGTCGTGTGCGAGGCCTTCCTCCGCATCAAGCCCCACTTCGGCTTATGGCTGAAGACCTTCAATGTCAAGCCGAAGGTGGTGGGCGGCTGCCAGGCGGAGTGCGGAGGCGCCATGGTGGGCAAGATGCCCAACATAACATGGCTCGAGGGCTCCTTTGTGGAAACCATAAAGGGATGGCAATCGGGGTGGTTCTATATCACCGAGCCGCGCGACCCCGCATGGGTAGCGGCCCCCGAGTTCCGATCTGGCATCCCCATGCGGCTCACCTCCTGGAAAGAGAAGGGCCTGTCCTGGGGTAATTCAAAAGAGCTGACCGGACTCCAGACATGTGCTCAAAACATGGTGGACAAGAAGCTCAAGCTCGTCAACATAGTCCAGGTTATGCTCATCCGCGGGATACTCCCGTGCCAACAACGGGAGTTCACCTTGTGGGAGTTCAATCCGGCGCAGCACCGGACTCTGAACAGGCTCTTCGACACGACTCACGAAGACGCCTGGAGGGTGCTGTTCAAAAGTGCCGAGGTCCCTCCCCCTATCACTGAGGATCGCGGATTCAGCGTGAAGCGCCAAGCCAGTGCGGTAAGCTGCTTAACCTTTCACAGGATATTCATTTTTATATAGATTGACTCTATGCGGGATCTAAACTCCCGTACCTTTGACAGGACTGGCAGAAGATGGCCGGACAGATTGACTGTCCGGCTCCTTTGCCCGAAGGCCCTGCAGACGCTCTTCTGGCGAAGATGTTGACCCCGGCCCCTTATAAGGTGCCGGAGAAGACCAAGAAGGCCAAGGGAGCTCGAAAGATTTCCCGACGCCAGGCATCGTCGGACTCACCGTCCGATGACTCTGCGGCGCACTCTTCCCCCGAAGACGAGGAAGAAGAAGAAATGCTCCCCCACCGACTGGGGGAGACAGAAAAAGGAAGGCCGCCCCAACGGGGGGGCGAAGGGTCCAAGAAGGGAAGGACTCTCCTTCCGGACAGCTCCACCGCCACCGACGAAGGCGAAGACGAGTGGTTGACTAGGGACAAGCCCCCGGGGAGATCATAAGTATTCAGATACCAAAGTAACCCATAAGATTCCTTGTTCGCACCGCTTTCCCTAATCGCCGAACATAATTACGCAGGCCGCCACGAGCCAATATCGAGGTATCATCAGACGGCTCCCTCGGCTCGTCAGACATGGATAGCGATCCAGTCCCGACCGCCACCTCCCCTCATCCTGCCGACGACGCCGAGGTGTTCTCTCAAGAGGCACCGGATCGAGGGGGACAGTCCCGGAGGCGCCTCAAGGTGACCTTCCGGACTCCGGGAGCCGAGGGGACGGGGTCCCCGAGAGCTCCGAGTTCGGCCCTCAGCCGAACACCGCGCTGGACCCTCCAGCGGTTCCGGACTCAGGCAGGCGGTCCCCTTCTAAGAGGGGCAAAACGCCTGTGCCGGTGACCTCTGTCCATCTAGAGGCACCGGACAACCTGCTGGAAGCGCTTTGCAGTGCTTCCATCAACGAGGAGCACTGCACCATCATGAGCGCGGTGATCCAGAAGGTTCAGTCCGCCAAGAGCGGATTGACTGAAGCCTGTGCAAGCCTTCTAACAGGCTCCGAGGTAAGTGTTTTAAAATGTAATAGAAGTATTACCGCATAGACAGTAGCCCCTGATGCTTTGTTCGGTGTTCACAAAGAAAAGTCGAACAGAGGATCAAATAGTATCGCAGGAGTCTAATATAAGTATGTTAATATGCATATGCAGGCTTCTCTGCTGGTGTCCGCCGCCCTAACTGCGGAGGTCGCCGTACTGAAGCAGGACCTCGATGGGTCCAAGAAAGAGCTCGGCCTTGCCAAGAGGCAGCTCGAGGAGAACAAGGGTAAGTAATACCCCGTCTATAGATATGTATATATAAAAAAGGACGCGATTGCAAAATGACAGGATCATTGTATATTTTGCCAGGGGCCACGACTGAGGTGGTGACCCTGAAGCAAGCGCTGACCAAGGCCGAAGATACAGCGGCCAAGGAGCGCACCGAGCGGGAGAGGCACGAGGCTCCGGTGGGCGAGGTGCAGCAAGAGCTCTAGGCTCTCGTGACGAAGCACGAGGCGATGGAGCTTGACTTGAAGACGCGGGAGTCCGAGCTTGCCGCGGCCCGTGAGAGCGCAAAGAGTGCCAAGGCCGAGGCCCAGAAGGCCCTTCAGGAGATCGACGCGATGAAGAAGATAGCGGCGGGTAAGGCTTTCTATATGCAAAGCAAGCATGTAAAAGTGAATTACCGATTACTTACCCGAATCCGAAGCTCTTCAGGAGCATTCGCAGATTTGCCCCGCAGTGTGTCCGATGCCACACAATTTTACCAGGCCGAGGACAGAAGCTTGACGAAGAAGCTGTTCTGGTCTCAGTATGCTGAGGCCGAACATCCGGTGCCAATGAGCGACCAGCTGAAGCAGATGGTCGAGCTACATAAGGCGTCCGATCATGCCATGAAGGGCTTCATAGTCCGGTTGTGGCCTGGCGACGCCCTTCCGAACAACTTCTTCAGCCTGGTGAGGCAGCTTGTGGATGCCTCCCCACGGCTGGAGGTCGTCAAGCGATCCGTCTGCATTGAAGGTGCACGTCGGGCTTTCGCCCGTGTAAAAATGCAGTTGGTCAAGCTAGACGCCGTGAAGCTGATCAAGGAGGGGCCACCGGAGGGCAAGGAGCACCGCCACCCCGAGATATACTACGAGGGTGTTCTGCCGGGTGCCCGTCTTATCGCGGATGAGTGTTCAAAAAATGTAATATTTGAATGAGACTTGCTCGTTTTGTCCTGTATGTATGAAAACTTGTTTCATATTCGCTATGCAACGCTTGTTAGAATTTAAAATATTACCTTCTGTTTGGCTGTTTATCCAATCTGAGAGATGGCTAGTCCTCGGCTTCTGCCCCCATGCCACGAGTGCTGGGGTGTTCGGGATAAACCTGAGCACTCTTGTTCCCATGTTTGGGTCCTTCGAGGCAGGTGCTCAGCACAGCGAACAAGGCAACCGGACTAATAATGCTTTATCACTCTCACTTAGCCATAGAATTCTATAATTTTAAATTTCGGCGAAGCCCCTGGTATTCGGAAGGCCGAATTCAGGGCGCGATACATGCCTGTAAGCCGGACAGAGCCGGCCCCTCGCCCTAAGCGGCATAAGTCTTTAGGGACTCGAAAAAACCTCACCGAACAGCGACCAGTCTCTCGCCTTATCATGACAGTCAGTTTTAGCTTTCTCTACTGAGGTGCTCAGCCCGGTAGAACCGGGGCACAATCGCAGTAGTTCTCCTAGCGCTACCTTAGCCGATAGAGTGGAACGTAAGGTACCAAAACATAGGAGCCGGGCAAACCCAACATTTGACCAAAGACATGATTCGGAGCTGATGCATATAATGCTATAAGTTCGGGGTGCCGCACTTGTGAAAGTGTTCGGACTTTTCACACCGCATTGTGGGCTACGTAAGCCCCTGGTGTATTGGCCGTACCAGAGTGTACGGTTGCAAGGCGTCATTAATGGGCACATATATATATATATATATATTTATAACAAGAATACAATAATAGTCGTAATGTCATGCATCGTTTATTGAAAAATTGCGTTAAAGCAGAGTGATACAGATAGTGCGGTAAGAAAAATAGTAGGACTATGTCCCTTCCAGGGGCTAGCTGAGGAATGATATGAAATCTATAATCAACCTGGGAATTCCGTTGTATGACGTAGCTGTCTGCCTCCTTGGTTGTTGTATCATGTGTTCGGCAATAGAGCTGCCGGACGGTGTTTCCAGAGATTAAAGTCCTGAAAGAAAAAAGAAAAATAACCAAACGAGAAGCCCCTAGTGCGGTTTAGGCCGCGTTTCGGGGCGTGCCGCAGTTGTGCCCCCTCCACACCTGTGCCCATGGTATTTTTAATGCGTAATTATGTACGTGCGGCACGAATATCGCCGTTGGGCTGGGATTGGGGTGGTCGCCGTATTGCTACGCGAGCTCAGATTGCGCCAGGCGGTCTATTTGCTGATTGCCCCGAGCGCGCTTGAAGGTGTCCGGGATTTGAAACGCCGAACTCATTGATTGCCTTGAGAGGCTGCTTTGCACTTCTGCTGCGAGGGCCGCGGTGTGCTCCTCTATTCGGAGGGAGCGCTCTGTGTTTCCAATGACTATAATAACTCCGCGGGGTCCTGGCATCTTGAGCTTGAGGTATGCATAATGCGGTACCGCATTGAATCTAGCAAATGCGGTTCGCCCGAGCAGCGCGTGATAACCACTATGGAACGGGACTATATCGAAGATTAACTCTTCGCTTCGGAGGTTATCCGGGGATCCGAAGACCACTTCCAGTGTAATTGAGCCTGTGCAATGGGCCTCTACGCCTGGAATAACGCCCTTAAAGGTCGTTTTTGTGGGTTTGATCCTTGAGGTGTCTATACCCATTTTGCGCACTGTGTCCTAATAAAGCAGGTTCAGGCTGCTGCCGCCGTCCATAAGGACTCGAGTGAGGTGAAATCCGTCGATGATTGGGTATAGGACCAGTGCGACAAATCCGCCATGACGGATACTAGTGGGGCGGTCCTTGCGGTCGAAGGTGATCGGGAAGGAGGACCAAGGGTTGAACTTTGGGGCGATTGGCTCCAACGCATATACGTCCCTGAGCGCACGCTTCCGCTCCCTCTTGGGGATGTGGGTTGCGTATATCCTGTTCACCGTTCGCACTTGCAGGGGAAACCTCTTCTGTCCTCTAGTGTGCGGCTGCCGGGGTTCCTCCTCGTCATCGCTATGCGGCCCCTTGTCCTTGTTTTCGGCAATTAACTTGCCGTCCCGCTTGAACACCCAATAATCCCTGTTGGTGTGATTGGCTGGCTTGTCTGGGGTGCCGTGTATTTGACACGAGCGATCGAGTATACGGTCCAAGCTGGACGGACCCGGCGTACTTTGTTTGAATGGCTTTTTCCGCTGACTGGGTTTAGAGCCTTTGAATCCGGCATTGACTGCCGTATCCTCAGTATTTTCGCTGTTAATGCGGCGCTTATGCTTGTTGCGATGTGACCTACTATTGCCATCCTTGGTATCTAAGGTACCATGGTTTTTTGAGAGGTTATTACTACGAGCCAGCCAGCTGTCTTCTCCCGCACAAAAGCGGGTCATGAGGGTCGTGAGAGCTGCCATAGATTTTGGCTTTTCCTGACCAAGGTGCCGGGCTAGCCACTCGTCTCGGATGTTGTGCTTGAAAGCCGCTAAGGCCTCCGCATCCATACAGTCGACGATTTGATTTTTCTTTGTAAGGAACCGAGTCCAGAATTGCCTGGCCGACTCTTCTGGCTGCCGAATTATGTGGCTCAAATCATCGATGTCTGGTGGTTGCACATCAGTGCCCTGAAAGTTGTCGAGGAATGGGGCTTCCAGATCTTCCCAATAGCTAATGGAGTCCGCTGACAAGCTGTTAAGTCAATGCCGCGCTGGTCCTTTGAGTTTTAGTGGGAGGTATTTGATGGCGTGTAAGTCATCACCGCGGGCCATGTGGATGTGGAGGAGGAAGTCCTCAATCCATACTGCGGGATCTGTTGTGCCGTCGTATGATTCAATGTTTACAGGTTTGAAACCTTCTGGGAATTGATGTTCCATTACTTCGTCTGTGAAGCATAAGGGGTGTGCGGCGCCTCTGTATTGGGCTATATCTCGACGCAGCTCGAATGGGTCTTGCCCGCTATGTTTGGCCCGGCCGGATTTGCTTTTACTGTATCCGGCATGACGTTTGTCGTCTCGCAGAGTGGTGTGCCCCCGTGATCCGTAGATCGATCTTGAATGCTTTGCCTTGTCCTCCAATATGTTTCGCAGGTCTAGCGTATCTCCCCATGCCTTTTTATTTGAATGGCGTTGGGGTGGATGCTGAGCTTTTGGCTGAAATGCCTCTCTATCGCGGCCACGAGGTGGCTGATCAGCCGTGTCATACGCTTCTTCCTCCAATCGGGGTAGTAACCTGCGCCTTGGGTAACTCTTGGAGGGGCGCTCGAGTTTATATTCCTCGGCTGCGAGGACTTCAGTTCATTTGTCAGTTAGCAGATTTTGATCAGCTTGAAGCTGCTGCTGCTTTTTCTTCAGGCTATTTGCCGTGGCCATAAGTCGGCGCTTGAAGCGCTCTTGTTCGACGGGATCCTCTGGGACGGCGAACTCATCGTCGCCAAGGCTTGCCTCGTCTTTGGAGGGGGCATGTAATTGTCATCCTCCTCCTCTCCGCCAGCCGCTCTCTCAGGAGAGCTGGCTCCTTCATCCTCCTGCTCTAAATCTTGCTGGAGGGGATTGTTGTTGTCTTCGGCGCTATCCGGAGTGTTATTATCTCCTGTGCCGGTATCACCACTTTTGCTTTGGCAGGACTTAGAGCGGCACCGCTGACGTCGGCGCTTGGGTTGCTTCTTGGAGGGGTCATCCTCCGCTATCTCGTCGCCATTGCCTTCGTTGGGTGTATCCACCATGTATATGTCATATGACGAGGTGGCTTTCCAGCGCCCTATAGGCGCTGGTTCGTGTTCGTCTCCTACATCGTCGTCCATACCGTCGATGTCTTCGGAGTCAAAGTCGAGCATGTCGGTTAAATCATCGACAGTGGCTACGAAGTGGGTGGTGGGTGGGCGTCGAATTTCTTCATCTTCCGCATCCCAATCCTGTTGGCCATAATCCGGCCAGGGCTCTCCTGACAAAGAGAGATTCCTTAGTGAATTCAGAATGTCGCCGAGGGGCGAGTGCTAAAAGATATCCGCGGCGGTGAATTCCATGATCGGCGCCCAATCGGATTCGATTGGCACGGGCGCGAACGGTTCGAAGTCCGGGAAAGAGTCCGGCACCTTGGAGTCACGGGCTGCGCAGATGATTATGCTGGTGTTTGGCTCGATCGCCGTCGAGACTGCAGCCCGTGAGGTGGTGTCTAGCCACCCGTCCTCGATTGGCGCGGTTTGCTCTGAGCTAAGGGTCGGAGCAGATGCGGGCGCGACCTCTATTGTACTGTTCGGCGGTAGAGCTAGGTCATACCCATCGCGATAGTGGGGCGCGCCCGGCTGTGGCTCGAATCTGTCGAAGATCAAGTCTTCGCGGATGTCAGCCGTGTAGTTCAAACTTCCAAATCTGACGTGATGGCCAGGGGCGTAGCTTTCAATCTGCTCCAGACGGCCAAGCGAATTAGCCCGCAGTGCAAAGCCGCCGAATACGAAGATCTGTCCGGGGAGAAAATTCTCACCCTGGACCGCATCGCTATCGATGATAACAGGAGCCATCAAGCCCAACAGCGATGACACAGAGGAACTCTCAATGAAAGCACCAATGTCGGTGTCAAAACCGGTAGATCTCGGGTAGGGGGTCCCGAACTGTGCGTCTAGGCCGGATGGTAACAGGAGGCAAGGGACACGAAGTTTTACCCAGGTTCGGGCCCTCTTGATGGAGGTAAAACCCTACGTCCTGCTTGATTAATATTAATGATATGGGTAGTACAAGAGTAGATCTACCACAAGATCAGAGAGGCTAAACCCTAGAGGCTAGCCTATGGTATGATTGTATGTTGTGATTGTTGTCCTACGGACTAAAACCCTTTGGTTTATATAGACATCGGAGAGGGTTAGGGTTACATAAGGTCGGTTACAAAGGAGGACATATCCATATTCATATTGCCTAGCTTGCCTTCCACGCCAAGTAGAGTCCCATCCGGACACGAGACGAAGTCTTCAATCTTGTATCTTCATAGTCTAACAATCCGGCCAATGGAGATAGTCCGACTGTCCGGAGACTCCCTAATCCAGGACTCCCTCACTTTACTTGGCACAAACACTAATTAAAATATAAAAAAACACAATCATAGCAGTTGCATAATTGTGCTAACACACAAGAACATAAAGCAAAAATAAATTTTATTCATTGGAATGTTATACACTAGATCATATTTGCATATCATATTTTATTGCATTTTGGGTTGATCCTAGAACTTCTACGCAACTCAAGGACCCTCGGAGAGAGTTGGGGATTTCGTTATTTTCATATTTGAGTTTTCTCAAATTTTGAAAATAGGATCATTTGATTTTATTTATTTTATCTTCAATTATTTCTATTATAAAATATGAGAGAGGGAATAAAATGACTTTCCCAAAATAAAGAAATATTGGAGATTTAATAATAAAATCAAATAAGATTTTATTTTGGTTTTACTTGCTATTTTATTTGAATTTAGGAAAAATGCGTGTTTTTCAAAAATGCATTTAGGCCCCAAATAAATGTTCATCCTGTGCGGTTTGATTTTAGAAGCCGGGGAAAATTTATTCCGGGATTTCGGGAGTCCGTTTAGTATTTCTTTTGTTTTTTTCTGAGCGTAATTATTTTAAAAAAAGTCTGAACCAACCTACGGGCCGTGTTAGGCCAGGACTCCCTGGCCGAGGCCTTTTTATAGTGCGCCCCGGGCCGAAGCAGCCCAAGCCGCCGCCCCCAAATCCTAGCCCGAGCCGCCCGCCGCCGCCAGCCATCGCGCCGTCGCTGCCCCGCCGCCGCCAGAGCCCGCCACCGACGAGGTCGACTCCGCCGCTGCCGTCGGTTTTTTTAGAAAACCATTGGTTTTCACCGGTTTATTTTCGTTTTTTTAGTTTCGTTTTTTTCTAGATAGATCGGTTCTTTTTCTCGGTTTAGTTTAATTAGCGAGCGTTTGCTCGTTTGTTCGTTTTTACGAACGCGTTCATCGTTTAGATCCAGATAACGAACGTTCGTTCGTTAATCCGTTCGTCATTTTTCTTTTTCTCGGATTTATTCCGTGATTTTTCTGATCGCGATTTCTGATCCGATGTTCGTTCTAGTATAACTTTTAGCTCGTTTATCGGAATCAGGCGATTCAAGCGCCTGGAGTTTCATCTCGAAACCCTCTTTCCGTTTAACCAACTCAAACAAGTTTTTGCCTCTATAAAATTTGACCTAGATCCAGATTAGTAAACGAAGCTTGTTTCTTTTGCCGTTTGTCTTTCGTTGCTTCGTCCGATTTGATTATTTTGCCAACCGGAGTTCTTAAGTTGAACTTTCTGGTTAGGTCTCTTATTTGAGTTTTACCTGTGCATTAGTTGAGTACTTATTGTATGCTTGTTTGTTTGCGATAGAGTACCCGGAGTGCGCCGCTTCCTACTTTGAATCGCTAGGTTTTGCGGATCATCAGCAAGGCAAGTAACACTTTGATCATACTTCCTATTACCCAGTTTTTATTGCATTAGATCAATCCTCACAGATTGCATGATTAGGATCTAATTATATTGTGGGTCTGGGAAGTAGATGAGGTAGTACCTATTACCTGTTATTATCAAACCTTTGGGAGTTACTTCTACGTTTGCTTATTATGCCATGCTATGCTAGTAGACGTGGATTGGGTGAGTGTATCCATGACAGATGTGAGTTTGTTAAATTAATGGTTTATCTAAGGTGGCAACTTAAATACACATCTGGGTGGATTGAGGCACCTGGGTTTTCCAGCGATTGCCTGTTTTTCTTTTGGACCGCCACCCAAGCTCAAAGGGATCATGAGATTATTCATACTAGAAACTTCTGTGTGCAGCCACAAGCTACTATGGGTTCTAGCATAGTTGATTAAGTTGTGCGAACTCTTATAGTGGTAGACTAGCAGATATAAGGGAAAGTAGGTGTAACGGTCTACCCGATCGTAAGGTGCTAGCGCTTCTGAAAGACTATGTCTCGGTCATCCATTTCTCAAACACCATGTAGTGCGAGAATCCCAACGGAGGAGATCCAGTCTTGTGGGGAAAAGTGCGCAAACCTCTGCAGAGTGTATAAACTAATCATGGTTAGCTGTGTCCCCGGTTATGGACCTTTTGAGTATCTAGTACTTGGATTATCAGGTGAATCTCATCATGTTACTCTAATTAATTTGTTGGGTTTAATGATGATCTTTAATTGGGATTGAGAGGGTGTCTACACTCTCAATGTTTAACAACCACCATGATAGTTAAATAAAATTTATTCCTTTGCAGTAGGGAAAAAATGGCTTTACGCAAAATTGTAACCATAGAGCTTTCCACCAGCCAAATATGCATGTAGTATAGCCTTATTCTTTCATTGCTCTCTATGTGTTACATTGCCAGCATATTCCATGTGCTGACCCGTTTCGGGCTGCAACGTTCATGTTGCAGACTTTTCAGACGACGAGTAAGGTGCCTTTAGGTCGTGGTTCTATACTTAGCGATGCCGTTGGAGTTGATGGACTCACTTATCTTCCAAGCCTTCCGCTGTTATCGTTATTAGATGGCCTTAAGCCATATTTATTGTAATAGGTTCTCTTTTGAGACACTCGATGTAATAAGTGTGTGATTGCTACTCTATTATAAATCCTTCAAGTACTGTGTGGTGTCAGCATTACTGATCCAGGGATAACACCGGAGCACAGAGATTGGACCGTTTGAGGTCTGGTCGCTACAAGATGGTATCAGAGCACACGCTGACTGTAGGACACGACCACTAAGCTAAAAGCCCTAGATCACTACTCACTCTTCTCATTCTGACTCCTTATCTTTTCTACTCTTTAGGATGGCGGATGCAAGGAACAAGTTCACGCAACTGGATGAAGATACACCCTTTGGACGTCACTTGAAGGAAGTCGCTAGATATCTGAACATAGGAGTACCAAGCTTCACCAAAACCTACAACGCCACTTTACCTGACGAGGAGCACTGGATGATTCAAGTTCAAGTTCCAGGAAGGACGTTCATGCCAGTCACTAAGCCCATAGAGTTTTCCTTTGATGCACCAACCTGGAGTCTAGGAAAGAGCATGGCAGCTCACATCGCCATGGGACGTATAGGAGAGGTTTACCGCAATGATCTCAAGGATACTATCTACCAGATTTGTGGGCACCGAGATGAGCACTGGGAGATGATCAGCACCAGGAAGGATAGATCAATTGCAGCTTTTATCAAGGAGTTAAACCAGCACATTCGACGTCAGGAGAACCAGATGTGCGCCGACATGATAGATCTCAAGAAGGCGAGGACAAGAATCAAGGAACTGGAGGAAGAACTCAAGGCTACACATGAAGATTATGAAGAGGAAATCGAAGTGCTAGTGGACAAGAATGCCGACCTAACAATGAAGATCAGAATATTTATGGGAGGCCCTACACCAGTAGAAGAAGACTAAGAACCCCAGGAGATTCGCCCGGAAGACTACATCATCATCGACGACACCGACTCGGATCCAGATGATAGCGATGATGACTATGTTAATGAAGCTGGAGCAGATATCATGGAGTCTGCAACCGAAGAATATTTCTAGTAGACCATCCCAACAGTAGTAGTAGTCCACCATGTACATATAGTAGCCCGAGCACTTTTGCGATAGTTTGACCGAATGTATGCCCTTGTTTGATTGAATGAAGTGAATTGTTTGCTTTTGCCTCATGTGCATATGGGTAGTGTTTTCTCTCTAGACCCCTCTATATTCTTAAATCTCATCTTTCCTAAACCCTCAGATGCCTCCGAGACGTGACCCCAGATTTACCTTCCCACCGGAGCTCACTCAGTTGATCCAGCAGCAGAATACGTTGATGCAGTTGCTAGTCCAGAATCAGAATCAGGGGAACAACAACAACAACCCACCACCACCACCTGTTGATCACTTAGCCTGTTTTCTTAGGCTGAATCCGCCAGTGTTTTCCAGTAGCACCGAGCCTATAGTAGCAGATGATTGGCTCCGCAAGACAGCAAGGGAATTGACCATGTCAGGATGCACAGATGCAGAAAAGGTGAAGTTTGCCGCACATCAGCTTGACGGACCCGCAGCATCATTGTGGGAGAATTTCACCGCCACTTTCCCTATCGACACTGTCACATGGGACCAGTTCCAGCAGGCTTTCTGTACTGCCCATGTTTCAGCAGGAGCTATGGCCATGAAGAAGCGTGAGTTTCGCAACTTGCACCAAGGAGGACGGACAGTTGGCCAGTATGTGGAGGACTTTAGTAAGCTAGCACGTTATGCCCCAGATGACGTTGCTACGGATGTAGCTAAGCTGGAGAAGTTTCTGGAAGGACTGAATGATGAATTGAGCATGCAGTTGATGGTAGCAACCTTCAACAACTACCAGGAGTTGGTAGATCACGCTCTTATGATTGAAGGGAAGCAGCAGCAGATTGAGAATCGCAAGAGGAAGTATGGACAAGGGAAGTACAATTCAGGTGCTCAGCAGAAGCCATGTTTTACCCCTAGACCGGGAGGACATTTTCAGCATACCCATGGAGGAGGTAGCTCGCACAATCATAATGGCCCCAAGAATGGTAATGGGAATGGAGGAAGCAACAGCCAGAATCGTACCAACCCATCAACCCCAGCCAAAAGAGACCTGAGCCAGGTCACTTGCTTTAAGTGCCAGAAGACCGGACATTATGCCAATGAATGTCCTGAATCTCAGAATGGAAATGGCAATGGAAGCTCTGGGAAGAAGCCGAACCCTTTCAATAGGGGACAGGTGAACCACGTTAACGTGGAGGAGGTTGAAGAGCGGCCGGATGCAGTAATCGGTAAGTTTTTGGTTAAGTCATTTACTGCAATCGTTCTTTTCGATACTGGTGCATCGCATTCATACATATCAAGGGGATTTGTGGATAATTATAACCTGCCCACTAAGGTTCTTAGAACACCCATGTTAGTAAGCTCACCAGGAGCGGAGTATATGGCTAGTAAGGGATGTTTTCAAGTTCCATTGAGTATAGGTAGGCATGTGTTTCCCTTGGGTTTAATCATTTTGGAATCACATGGTTTGGATGCAATTCTGGGTATGGATTGGCTATCGATGTATGGAGGGAACATTGATTGCACCAGTAAGTCAATTTTGCTTACCGCCCTAGAAGGGAGAAGGATCAAGTATGTATACCGGCATGTGCCTAAAAGGACTCAAGTAAATTCGTTAACAGGAGTTGTGTAGGAGGAAGTACCAGTAGTGAAGGATTTCCCTGATGTATTTCCAGAGGAGTTGCCAGGCATGCCACCGGATAGATATATTGAGTTTTTGATTGAGCTTTTGCCACGCACAGGGCCAATATCTAAGAGACCATATAGGATGCCCGCAAAGGATTTGGAAGAGATTAAGAAGCAGATTAAGGAGTTACTGGATAAAGGATATATCCTCCCAAGTTCTTCGCCTTGGGGATCACCAGTACTTCTAGTGGAGAAGAAGGATGGACCGTTAAGGATGGTTGTTGATTATCGAGGATTGAATGAAGTAACCATCAAGAACAAGTACCCACTACCGATGATCAATGATCTGTTTGATCGATTGCAAGGAGCTAAGGTATTTTCCAAGATCGATCTGCGATCAGGATACCATCATTTGAAAATTCGAGAACAGGATATACCTAAGACGGCTTTTACCACCAGGTATGGGCTGTACGAGTATACCATTATGTCATTTGGTCTGACTAACGCACCTGCATATTTCATGAACATGATGAACAAAGTATTTATGGAGTTTTTGGATAAGTTCGTCGTAGCGTTCATTGATGATATCCTGGTTTACTCGAAAAATGAAGAGGAGCATAAGGAACATTTGCATTTGGTACTTGGTAAACTCAGAGAACATCGGTTATATGCCAAGTTTAGAAAATGTGAATTTTGGTTGAAGGAAGTTGGATTTCTCGAACACGTTATATCCAGAGAAGATATAGCAGTAGTGTTGGAAATATGCCCTAGAGGCAATAATAAAATGGTTATTATTGTATTTCCTTGTTCATGATAATTGTATATTGTTCATGCTATAATTGTATTATCCAGAAACCGTAATACATGTGTGAATACATAGACCACAACATGTCCCTAGTAAGCCTCTAGTTGACTAGCTCGTTGATCAATAGATGGTCATGGTTTCCTGACCATGGACATTGGATGTCATTGATAACGGGATCACATCATTAGGAGAATGATGTGATGGACAAGACCAAATCCTAAGCATAGCACAAGATCGTGTAGTTCCTCTGCTAAAGCTTTTCTAATGTCAAGTATCCTTTCCTTAGACCATGAGATTGTGCAACTCCCAGATACCGTAGGAATGGTTTGGGTGTGCCAAACGTCACAACGTAACTGGGTGGCTATAAAGGCACACTATGGGTATCTCCGAAAGTGTCTGTTGGGTTGGCACGAATCGAGACTGGGATTTGTCACTCTATGTGACGGAGAGGTATCTTTGGGCCCACTCGGTAGGACATCATCATAATGAGCTCAATGTGACCAAAGAGTTGATCACGGGATGATGTGTTTACGGAATGAGTAAAAGCGACTTGTCGGTAATGAGATTGAACGAGGTATTGAAATACCGGCGATCAAATCTCGGGCAAGTAACGTACTGATTGACAAAGGGAATTGTATACGGGATAGATTGAATCCCCGACATCGTGGTTCATCCGATGAGATCATCGTGCAACATGTGGGAGCCAACATGGGTATCCAGATCCCATTGTTGGTTATTGGCCGGAGAGTTGTCTCGGTCATGTCTGCATGGTTCCCGAACCCGTAGGGTCTACACACTTAAGGTTCAATGACGCTAGGGTTATTAGGAAGACTTGTATGTGATTACTGAATGTTGTTCCGAGTCCCGGATGAGATCCCGGACGTCACGAGGAGTTCCGGAATGGTCCGGAGGTAAAGATTTATATATGGAAAGTTGTTGTTCGGGTTCCAGGAAAAGTTTGGTTTTTCCGGTATTGTACCGGGAAGCTTCTGAAAGGTTTCGGAGGATTCCGGAGGGGTCCGGAGGTCCGGAGAATGTTCCACCACATCCAATACAGCAGCATGGGCTGTAGGGGTTCTCCCTAGCCTTAATGGGCCAGGGGCACCAGCCCCCCCCAAGGCCCATGCGCATGGGAGAGGGGAAACCCTAAGGGGGAGGGCCTCCACTTGACTTGGGAGGCACTCCTCCCCCCCTTGGCCGCCGCCCCAACCCTAGATGGGATCTAGGGGGGGCTGCCCCCCCTCTCTCCCCACCTATAAATAGTGGAGGGGTAGGAGGGCGGCCATACCCTTGCACCTGGCGCAGCCCCTCCCCTCCAATACCTCTCCTCCTCCGCGTGAGCTTGGCGAAGCCCTACCGGAGAACTGTCACTCCATCACCACCACGCCGTTGTGCTGCTGTAGGACTCTCTTCCTCAACCTCTCCCTCCTCCTTGATGGATCAAGGCGCGGGAGACGTCTCCGTTCCGTACGTGTGTTGAACGCGGAGGTGCCGTCCGTTCAGCGCTAGGATCATCGGTGATTTGGATCACGACGAGTACGACTCCATCAACCCCGTTCTCTTGAACGCTTCCGCTTAGAGATCTTCAAGGGTATGAAGATGCACTCCCTCTCTCTCGTTGCTAGCATCTCCTAGATTGATCTTGGTGACACGTAGGAAAATTTTGAATTATTCCTACGTTCCCCAACAGTGGCATCATGAGCTAGGTCTATGCGTAGATTCTATGCACGAGTAGAACATAAAGTAGTTGTGGGCGATGATTTGTTCAATTTGCTTGCCGTTACTAGTATTATCTTGATTCGGCAGCATTGTGGGATGAAGCGGCCCGGACCGACCTTACACGTACACTTACGTGAGACAGGTTCCACCGACTGACATGCACTTAATGCATAAGGTGGCTAGCGGGTGTCTGTCTCTCCCACTTTAGTCGGATTGGATTCGATGAAAAGGGTCCTTATGAAGGGTAAATAGCAATTGGCATATCACCGTTGTGGTTTTGTGTAGGTAAGAAACGTTCTTGCTAGAAACCCATAGCAGCCACGTAAAACATGCAACAACAATTAGAGGACGTCTAAGTTGTTTTGGCAGGGTTTGATATGTGATGTGATATGGCCAAAAGGATGTGATGAATGATATATGTGATGTATGAGATTGATCATGTTCTTGTAATAGGAATCACGACTTGCATGTCGATGAGTATGACAACTGGTAGGAGCCATAGGAGTTGTCTTAATTTATTTATGACCTGCGTGTCAATGAAAACGCCATGTAATTACTTTACTTTATTGCTAACCGTTAGCCATAGTAGTAGAAGTAATAGTTGGCGAGGCAACTTCATGAAGACACGATGATGGAGATCATGGTGTCATGCTGGTGACGATGGTGTTCATGCTGCGCCTCGCAGATGGAGATCAAAGGCGCAAGATGATATTGGCCATATCATGTCACTTTATGATTTGCATGTGATGTTTGTCATGTTTTTGCATCTTATTTTCTAGAACGACGGTAGCATAAATAAGATGATCCCTCATTAAAATTTCAAGAAAGTGTTCCCCCTAACTGTGCACCGTTGTGAAGGTTCATTGTTTTGAAGCACCACATGATGATCGGGTGTGATAGATCCTAACGTTAGCATACAACGGGTGTAAGCCAGATTTACACATGCGAAATACTTAGGTTGACTTGACGAGCCTAGCATGTACAGACATGGCCTTGGAACACAAGAGACCGAAAGGTCGAACATGAGTCGTATAGTGGATACGATCAACATGAAGATGTTCACCGATGATGACTAGTCCGTCTCACGTGATGATCGGACACGGCCTAGTTGACTCGGATCATGTATCACTTAGATGACTAGAGGGATGTCGATGTTTATCTAAGTGGGAGTTCATTGAATAATTTGATTAGATGAACTTAGTTATCATGAACATAGTCAAAAGGTCTTTGCAAATTATGTCGTAGCTCACGCTTTGGTTCTACTGTTTAAGATATGTTCCTAGAGAAAATTTAGTTGAGAGTTGACAGTAGCAATTATGCGGACTGGGTCCGTGAACTGAGTATTGTCCTCATTGCTGCACAGAAGGGCTATGTCCTTAATGCACCGCTCAGTGCGTTGAACCTCGAGCGTCGTCTGTAGATGTTGGGAAACATCTGACATACACGTTTTGATGACTACGTGATAGTTCAGTGCGTAATACTAACGGTTTAGAATTGTGGCACCAAAGACGTTTTTGAAACGTCGCAGAACATATGAGATGTTCCAAAGACTAAAATTGGGATTTCAGACTAGTGCCCACGTCAAGAGGTATGAGACCTCTGACAAGTTTCTTAAGCCTGCAAACTAAGGGAGAAAAGCTCAATCGTTGAGCATGTGCTCAGATTGTCTGAGTACTATAATCGCTTGAATCGAGTGGGAGTTAATCTTCCAGATGAGATAGTGATAGTTCTCCATAGTCACTGCCACCAAACTATTAGAGCTTAGTGATGAACTATAACATATCAGGGATAGACATGATGATCCTTGAGCAATTCGCGATGTTTGACACCGTGAAAGTAGAAATCAAGTAGGAGCATCAATTGTTGATGGTTAGTAAAACCACTAGTTTCAAGAAGGGCAAGGGAAAGAAGGGATACTTCATGAGACGACAAATCAGTTGCTGCTCTAGTGAAGAAACCCAAGGTTGAACTAAACCCGAGACTAAGTGCTTCTATAATGAGGGGAATGGTCATTGAAGCAGAACTACCCTAGATCCTTGGTAGATGAGAAGGCTGGCAAGGTCGACAGAAGTATTTTGAATATACATTATATATTGTGTACTTTACTAGTACTCCTAGTAGCACCAGGGTAATAAATACCGGTTCGGTTGCTAAGTGTTAGTAACTCGAACCAAAAGGCTACGGAGACTAGCTAAAGGTGAGATGACGATATGTTGGAAGTGTTTCCAAGGTTGATGTGATCAAACATCGCACGCTCCCTCTACCATCGAGATTGGTGTTAAACCTAAATAATTGTTATTTGGTGTTTGCGTTGAGCATAGACATGATTGGATTATGTTTATCGCCATATGGTTATTCATTTAAGGAGAATAATGGTTACTCTGTTTACTTGAATAATACCTTCAATGGTCTTGCGCCTAAAATAAATGGTTTATTGACTCTCGATCATAGTGATACACATGTTCATGCCAAAAGATATAAGATAGTAATGATAGTACCACATACTTGTGGCACTGCCATTTGATTCATGTTGGTGTAAAACGCATGAAGAAGCTCCCCGTTGATGGATCTTTGGACTCACTTGTTTTGAAAAGATTGAGACATGTGAACCATGTCTATTGGTAGATATGCATGAAGAAACTCCATACAGATGGATCGTTTGGACTCACTTGATTTTGAATCACTTGAGACATGCAGATCATACCACATGGGCAAGATGACTGAAAGGCCTTGTTTTCAGTAAGATGGAACAAGAAAGCAACTTGTTGGAAGTAATACATTTTGATGTGTGCAGTCCAATGAGTGCTGAGGCACGCAGTGGATATCGTTATGTTCTTACTTCACAGATGATTTGAGTAGATGCTGAGTATATTTACTTGATGAAACACAAGTCTGAATTATTGAAAGGTTCAAGTAATTTCAGAGTGAAGTTGAAGATCGTCGTGACAAGGTGATGAAATGTCTATGATATGATCATAGAGATGAATATCTGAGTTACGAGTTTGGCACATAATTAAGACATTGTGGAAATTGTTTCACAACTAATACCGCCTGGAACACCATAGTGTGATGGTGTGTCCGAACATCATAACTGCAGCTATTGGATATGGTGCATACCATGATGTCTCTTGTCTAATTACCACTATCGTTTATGGGTTAGGCATTATAGAAAACCACATTCACTTTAAATAGGGCACCACACAATTCCATTGAGACGACACCGTATGAACTATGGTTTAGAAAAACCTAAGTTGTCGTTTCTTAAAAGTTTGGGGCTGCGACACTTATGTGAAAAAGTTTTAGGCTGATAAGCTCGAACCCAAAGCGGATAAATGCATCTTCATAGAATACCCAAAAATAGTTGGGTGTACCTCCTATTTCAGATCCGGAAGCAAAAGTGATTGTTTCTAGAAACAGGTCCTTTCTCGAGGAAAAGTTTCTCTCGAAAGAATTGAGTGGGAGGATGGTGGAGACTTGATGAGGTTATTGAACCGTCACTTCAACTAGTGTGTAGCAGGGCACAGGAAGTTGTTCCTGTGGCACCTACACCAATTGAAGTGGAAGCTTATGATAGTAATCATGAAACTTCGGATCAAGTCACTACCAAACCTCATAGGTCGACAAGGATGTGTACTACTTCATAGTGGTACGTAATCCTGTCTTGGAAGTCATGTTGCTAGACAACAATGAACCTATGAGCTACGGAGAAGCGATGGTGGGCCCGGATTCCGATGAATGGCTCGAGGCCATAAAATCCGAGAAAGGATCCATGTATAAAACAAAGTATAGACTTTGAAAGAACTACTTGATGGTCATAAGGCTATTGGGTGCGAATGGATTTTAAAAGGAAGACGGACAATGATGGTAAGTGTCACCATTAAGAAAGCTCGACTTGTCGTTAAGATGTTTCCCGACAAGTTCAAGGAGTTGACTACGATGAGACTTTCTCACTCGTAGCGATGCTAAGAGTCTGTTGGAATTATGTTAGCAGTTACTGCATTATTTATGAAATCTTGCAGATAGGAAGTCAAAACATTGTTTCCTCGACGATTTTCTTGAGGAAAGGTTGTATGTGATACATCCAGAAGGTTTTGTCAATCCTAAAGTATGCAAAGCTCCAGCAATCGTTCTAAGGACTGGAGTAAGCATCTCGGAATTGGAATGTGTGCTTTGATGAGATGATCAAAGATTTTGGGTTTATACAAAGTTTATGAGAAACTTGTATTTCCAAAGAAGTGAGTGGGAGCACTATAGAATTTTTGATGAGTATATGTTGTTAACATATTGTTGATTAGAAATGATGTAGAATTTCTGGATAGCATGCAGGGTTATTTGAAAAGTGTTTTTCAATGGAAAACCTGGATTAAGCTACTTGAACATTGAACATCAAGATCTATAAGGATAGATCAAAAAACGCTTAATATTACTTTCAAATGAATTCATACCGTGACGAGATTTTGAAGGAGTTCAAAATAGATCAGCAAAGAAGGAGTTCTTGGCTGTGTTACAAGGTGTGAGTATTGAGTAAGACTCAAGACCTGACCACGGCAGAAGAGAGAGAAAGGACGAAGGTCGCCCCTATGCTTTAGACGTAGGCTCTACAGTATGCTATGCTGTGTACCACACCTGAAGTGTGCCTTGCCATGAGTTACTCAAGGGGTACAAGAGTGATCCAGGAATGGATCACGTGACAGCGGTTGAACTTATCCTTAGTAACTAGTGGACTAAGGAATTTTCTCGATTATGGAGGTGGTAAAAGAGTTCGTCGTAAAGGGCTACGTCGATACAAACTTTGACACTAATCCGGATGACTCTGAGTAGTAAGCCGGATTCGTATAGTAGAGCAGTTATTTGGAATAGCTCAAAGTAGCGTGTGGTAGCTGCATCTACAAGATGACATAGAGATTTGCAAAGCCCACATGGATCTGAAAGGTTCAGACCCATTGACTAATAAACCCCTCTCACAACCAAGATATGAACAAACCCTATGGGTGTTGGATTCATTACAATCACATAGTGATGTGAACTAGATTATTGACTCTAGTGCAAGAGGGAGACTGTTGGAAATATGCCCTAGAGGCAATAATAAAATGGTTATTATTGTATTTCCTTGTTCATGATAATTGTCTATTGTTCATGCTATAATTGTATTATCTGGAAACCGTAATACATGTGTGAATGCATAGACCATAACATGTCCCTAGTAAGCCTCTAGTTGACTAGCTCTTTGATCAATAGATGGTCATGGTTTCCTGACCATGGACATTGGATGTCATTGATAACGGGATCACATCATTAGGAGAATGATGTGATGGACAAGATCCAATCCTAAGGATAGCACAAGATCATGTAGTTCGTCTGCTAAAGCTTTTCTAATGTCAAGTATCATTTCCTTAGACCATGAGATTGTGCAACTCCCGGATATCGTAGGAATGCTTTGGGTGTGCCAAACGTCACAACGTAACTGGGTGGCTATAAAGGCACACTACGGGTATCTCCGAAAGTGTCTGTTGGGTTGGCACGAATCGAGACTGGGATTTGTCACTCCGTGTGACAGAGAGGTATCTCTGGGCCCACTTGGTAGGACATCATCATAATGAGCTCAATGTGACCAAAGAGTTGATCACGGGATGATGTATTTATGGAATGAGTAAAAGCGACTTGTCAGTAACGAGATTGAACGAGGTATTGAAATACCGACGATCGAATCTCGGGCAAGTAACGTACTGATTGACAAAGGGAATTGTATACGGGATAGATTGAATCCCCGACATCATGGTTCATCCGATGAGATCATCGTGGAACATGTGGGAGCCAACATGGGTATCCAGATCCCGCTGTTGGTTATTGGCCGGAGAGTTGTCTCGGTCATGTCTGCACGGTTCCCGAACCCGTAGGGTCTACACACTTAAGGTTCGATGACACTAGGGTTATTAGGAAGACTTGTATGTGATTACCGAATGTTGTTCGGAGTCCCGGATGAGATCCCGGACGTCACGAGGAGTTCCGGAATGGTCCGGAGGTAAAGATTTATATATGGAAAGTTGTTGTTCGGGTTCCAGGAAAAGTTTGGTTTTTCCGGTATTGTACCGGGAAGCTTCCGACAGCTTAAGCCTCATGAGTTAAATTATGCCACACATGATTTGGAGTTAGCAGCCGTAGTGCATGCATTGAAGACTTGGAGACACTTTCTCATTGGAAATCATTGTGAGGTGTACATGGATCACAAGAGTTTGAAGTATATTTTCACGCAGAAGGAGTTGAATCTCAGGCAAAGGAGATGGTTGGAGCTCATCGAGGATTATGATATGAGATTGCATTATCACCCTAACGTAGTAGCCAATGCGCTGAGCTGTAAAAGTCATGTCAACACCCTAATGACGGGAGATTTACCAAGGGAGTTAGCCGAAAATCTTCGTGAGCTATGTTTGGAGATAGTCCCGAGAGGCTATGTAGCAGCATTGGTGATTCAGTCTACTTTGATGGATAAGATCAGAGAAGCTCAAAGGACTGACAAGGAGATTGCTTCTATCAAGGAGAAAATGAGCAAAGGAAAAGCTAAAGGATTTCGTGAGGATGAGCATGACACCATATGGTTTGAAGACCATGTTTATGTGCCTAATGATCCAGAGATCAGGAAGTTGATTCTGCAAGAGGCCCATGATTCACCATATTCGATTCACCCAGGAAATACCAAGATGTATTTGGATTTGAAGGATACTTTCTGGTGGACCGGAATGAAGAAGGATATCACGGAGTATGTAGCAGTTTGTGATGTATGTCAGAGAGTAAAGGCAGAGCATCAGAAGCCAGCGGGATTGCTACAGCCATTACCGATACCCGAATGGAAGTGGGATAAGTTAGGCATGGTTTTTATTACAGGATTGCCTAGAACTCGTTCAGGCTATGACTCGATTTGGGTTGTAGTCGATCGTTTGACAAAGGTAGCTCATTTCATTCTAGTGAAGACTACCTATACTAGTGCCAAGTTGGCAAAGATATACATGACCAGGATCGTATGTCTGCATGGAGTTTCAAGGATCATTGTATCAGATAGAGGAACCCAATTTACCTCAAAGTTCTGGAATCAGTTGCATGAAACTTTGGGTACCAGGCTAGAGTTCAGTACAGCTTTCCATCCGTAGACAGATGGACAGACCGAGAGAGTCAATCAGATTTTGGAGGATATGCTGAGAGCTTGTGCGCTAGATTATGGATCTAGTTGGGACGACAATTTGCCGTATGTAGAGTTCTCTTACAACAACATTTATCAATCTAGTTTGAAGATGGCCCCTTTCGAAGCCTTGTACGGAAGAAGGTGCAGGACCCCATTGTCGTGGGATGATGTTGGAGACCGCCAGTTGTTTGGACCGGATCTGATTAAGGAGTCCGAACAGAAAGTGAAATTGATTCGCCATAGGCTCAAGGTAGCCCAGTCCAGGCAGAAGAGCTAAGCAGATCCTAAACGCAAGGAGATAGTCTACGAAGTCGGAGACCTAGTTTATCTTCGAGTATCTCCACTTCATGGAGTTAAGCGCTTTGGAGTTAAGGGAAAGTTAGCGCCACATTTTGTAGGACCATACAAGGTTTTGGAGCGTATGGGAGAAGTAGCTTATAAGTTGGAATTTCCCGAAGGATTGTCAGGAGTTCACGACGTGTTCCACATTTCACAGTTGAAGAAGTGCCACGCGGAGATGGCTGATATACCGCTGAGAGATACAGTGCTGCTGGAAGCGATTCAGTTGGCCAGTGATTTGACCTACGAGGAGAAACCAGTTAAGATTCTCGAATATGCCAGCCGAGTCACCCGCAGCAAGGTTATCAAGTTTTGCAAAGTTCAGTGGAGCCACCACACGGAGGATGAACCCACCTGGGAGCGAGAGGAAGATCTGTTGAAGGACCACCCTCACCTATTTTCTAGCCAACCCGAATCTCGAGGGCGAGATTCATCTTAAGGGGGGTAGGTTTGTAACATCCCAAATTTTCAATTTGGAATGTTATACACTAGATCATCTTTGCATATCATATTTTATTGCATTTTGGGTTGATCCTAGAAATTCTACGCAACTCAAGGACCCTCGGAGAGAGTTGGGGATTTCGTTATTTTCATATTTGAGTTTTCTCAAATTTTGAAAATAGGATCATTTGATTTATTTATTTTATCTTCAGTTATTTCTATTATAAAATATGAGAGAGGGAATAAAATGACTTTCCCAAAATAAAGAAATATTGGAGATTTAATAATAAAATCAAATAAGATTTTATTTTGGTTTTATTTGCTATTTCATTTGAATTTAGGAAAAATGTGCGTTTTTATAGCGCGCCCCGGGCCGAAGCAGCCCAAGCCACCGCCCCCAAACCCTATCCCGAGCCGCACGCCACCCCAGCCGCCGCCAGCCGCCGCCGCTGGCGCCCCGCCGCCCGCCGTCGCCGCGCCGCCGCCGGAGCCCGCCGCCGACGAGGTCGACTCCGCTGCCGCCGCCGGTTTTTTTAGAAAACCTTTGGTTTTCACCATTTATTTTCGGTTTTTTTAGTTTCGCTTTTTCCAGATAGATCGGTTTTTTTCTCGGTTTAGTTTAATTAGCGAGCGTTCACTCGTTCGTTCATTTTTATGAACGCGTTCATTGTTTAGATCCAGATAACGAACGTTCGTTCGTTAATCTGTTCATCGTTTTTCTTTTTCTCGGATTTATTCCGTGATTTTTCTGATCGCGATTTCTGATCTGATGTTCGTTCTAGTATAACTTTTATCTCGTTTATCAGAATCAGGTGATTCAAGCGCCTGGAGTTTCGTCTCGAAACCCTCTTTCCATTTAACCAACTCAAACAAGTTTTTTCCTCTGTAAAATTTGACCTAGATCCAGATTAGTAAACAAAGCTTGTTTCTTTTTCCGTTTGTCTTTCGTTGCTTCGTCCGATTTGATTCTTTTTGCCAACCGGAGTTCTTAAGCTGAACTTTCTGGTTAGATCTCTTATTTGAGTTTTACCTGTGCATTAGTTGAGTACTTATTGTATGCTTGTTTGTTTGCGATAGAGTACCCGGAGTGCGCCGCTTGCTACTTTGAATCGCTAGGTTTTACGGATCATCAGCAAGGCAAGTAACACTTTGATCATACTTCCTATTACCCAGTTTTTATTGCATTAGATCAATCCTCACACATTGCATGATTAGGATCTAATTAAATTGTGGGTTTGGGAAGTAGATGAGGTAGTACCTATTACCTGTTATTATCAAACCTTTGGGAGTTACTTCTACGTTTGCTTATTATGCCATGCTATGCTAGTAGACTTGGATTGGGTGAGTGTATCCATGAAAGATGTGAGTTTGTTAAATTAATGGTTTATCTAAGGTGGCAACTTAAATACACATCTGGGTGGATTGAGGCACCTGGGTATTCCAGCGATTGCCTATTTTTCTTTTGGACCGCCACCCAGGCTCAAAGGGATCATGAGATTATTCATACTAGAAACTTCCGTGTGCAGCCACAAGCTACTATGGGCTCTAGCATAGTTGATTAAGTTGTGCGAACTCTTACAGTGGTAGACTAGTAGATGTAGGGGAAAGTAGGTGTAACGGTCTACCCGATCGTAAGGTGCTAGCGCTTCTGAAAGACTATGTCTCGGTCATCCGTTTCTCAAACACCATGTAGTGCGAGAATCCCAACGGAGGAGATCGAGTCTTGTGGGGAAAAGTGCGCAAACCTCTGCAGAGTGTATAAACTAATCATGGTTAGCCGTGTCCCCGGTTATGGACCTTTTGAGTATCTAGTACTTGGATTATCATGCGAGTCTCATCATGTTACTCTAATTAATTTGTTGGGTTTTAATGATGATGTTTAGTTGGGATTGAGAGGGTGTCTACACTCTCAATGTTTAACAACCACCATGATAGTTAAATAAAGTTTATTCCTTTGCAGTAGGGAAAAATTGGCTTTACGCAAAATTGTAACCATAGAGCTTTCCACCAGCCAAATATGCATGTAGTATAGCCTTATTCTTTCATTGCTCTCTATGTGTTACATTGCCATCATATTCCATGTGCTGACCCATTTTGGGCTGCAACGTTCATGTTGCAGACTTTTCAGACGACGAGTAAGGTGCCTTTAGGTCGTGGTTCTATACTCAGTGATGCCGTTGGACTTGATGGACTCACTTATCTTCCAAGCCTTCCATCATTATCGTTATTAGATGGCCTTAAGCCATATTTATTGTAATAGGTTCTCTTTTGAGACACTCGATATAATAAGTGTGTGATTGCTACTCTGTTATAAATCCTTCAAGTACTATGTGGTGTCAGCATTACTGATCCAGGGATAACACCGGAGCATAGAGATCGGACCGTTTGAGGTCTGGTCGCTACAAGCGGCAAAATCAAGAAGTTGTCTATGATGCAAAGCCAATCCTATGTAAAAGTAATGAAGCAAAACCTTGGCATCCCCCTTTAAGTTGGAAATATGATACGATTCCATAAGCCTATACCAGGCATCTTTCAAAATTTCTCCTTGTCTTTGTTTGAAGTACAAGACTTCAAAATCTGGTGACAAAGGAGGGGCAGGGACGCTAGCCATCGAGACTAGAAAGCAAGAGAACGGCGAACGGAACAAGAGTGGCGAATAAAACGGAAAATCTTTGTGAAGTGGGGGAGAGGTAAATGGCAAATAATGTAAATTGCAAGGAGATGAGATTTGTGATTAGCAACCTGGTATATGTTGAAGATCCTCCCCGGCAATGGCGCAAGAAATTCTCCTTGATGGTAGCTGGAACTACGTCGGTATTTCCCTGGAGAGGGAGGGATGATGTAGCACAGCAACCATAGGTATTTTCCTCAGTTATGAAACCAAGGTTATCGACTAGTAGGAGAACAAAGCAACACAACGTAAACAACCCTTTCACACAAATAACAACTCCTCACAACCCGACGTGTTAAAGGGGTTGTCAATCCCTTTCAAGTAACGGCGCCAGAAACGGCGTATGACGGGAGATAAAGTTGTAAATATTGATAGATCGAATGCCAAATAGAATAAATTGAAGCAAGGTATTTTTGGATTTTTGGTTTAATAGATCAAAATAAAAATTCAAAAGAAAAGTAGATCGCAAGGAAAATATATGAGAAAGAATACCCGGGGGCCGTAGGTTTCACTAGTGGCTTCTCTCGATAAAAATAGCAAACGGTGGGTAAACAAATTACTGTTGGGAAATTGATAGAACTTCAAATAATTATGACGATATCCAGGAAATGATCATTACATAGGCATCATGTCCAAGATTAGTAGACCGACTCTTGCCTACATCTACTACTATTACTCCACACATCGACTGTTATGCAGCATGCATCTAGTGTATCAAGTTCATAGAAAAACGGAGTAATGCAATAAGAACGATGACATGATGTAGACAATATCTGTTTATCTATATGGAGGTAGATATAGATCTCATCTTTTATGCTTAGTAGCAACGATACATACGTGTTGGTTCCCTTTCTGTCACTGGGATCAACCACCGTAAGATCGAACCCACTACCGGGCACCTCTTCCCATTGCAAGATAAATAGATCAAGTTGGCCAAACAAAACCCAAATATCGGAGAAGAAATACGAGGCTATAAGAGATCATGCATAAAAGAGATCAAAGAAACTCAAATACTTTCATGGATATAAAAACATAGATCTGATCATAAACTCAAAGTTCATCGATCCCAACAAACACACCGCAAAAGATTTACATCATATGGATCTCCAAGAGACCGTTGTATTGAGAATCAAGAGAGAGAGAGATGAAGCCATCTAGCTACTAACTATGGACCCGAAGGTCTACAAAGAACTACTCACGCATCATCGGAGAGGCACCAATGGAAGTGGTGAACCCCTCCGTGATGGTGTCTATATTGGATCTGGTGGTTCTGGACTCTGCGGCGGCTGGATGAATATTTTGTTGAATCCCCTAGGGTTCTGGTATTTTTGGGGTATTTATAGAGCAAAGAGGCGGTCCAGGGGACACCTGAGGTGGGCACAACCCACCAGGGCGCGCCTGGGCCTCCTGGCGCGCCCTGGTGGGTTGTGCCCCCTCGGGGCACCCCCAGGTGCAATCAGGACCCATTGCCTTCCTTCTGGCCCATAAAAAATCTCCATAAAGTTTCGTGGCATTTGGACCCCGTTTTATTGATTTTCTGCGATGCAAAAAACATGGAAAAACAGCAACTGGCACTTGGCACTATGTCAATAGGTTAGTACCAAAAACTGATATAAAATGACTATAAAATGATTATAAGACATCCAAGATTGATAATAAAACAACATGGAACAATCAAAAATTATAGATACATTCGAGACATATCAGGTCCACATTTCTAATCCTTGCCATGCCAATCATTGAACTTTCTGAAATGATCATCTTGAAATAGCATTAGTTCAATGAGCTATATGTTGTTAGGAATTACCAAACCCACCTAGGGATAGTTGCACTTTCAATCTCCCCCTTTTTGGTAATTGATGACAACATATAGATCAAAGCTTCGACAATTGATAATAAGATTGAAATACATCGTTGCTTTGAGAAGTATGTGATAAGCAAGAGCTCCCCCTAAATTTATGCATTATTTAAAATTTTCTTTTGAATGCAAATGCACAATCGATTAGGATCATGGGTTACTCTTCCATGTCACATACATCTTGGTGGAGCGCTCAAGATGATAGAAATTAAAAACATGCACTCATCACCAAGCAAAGTGAATGATCATATATGAGATATATAAAAATACCAGCATTCAAGCATAAGCATTAAAGTAGGATATGATCAAACACATGATCATACAAGTATCTCACACACATAGACATGAAGTATTAAGCAAGCACACAAAAGTATCAACCAAATAGCAAGAGAGACAAAAGAAGCAAAACCACACTCTCTCTCGAAGTTTATGATCTATACACTTCTCCCCCTTTGGCAACAAGTTAGCAAAAAGTTTGAAAATGCATAGTGCTATGAATCTCTCTAGGCTTGATCTTCGGGAGGTGGTGTTGAGAGGACTCCAAGGAAGAATTCATCTGTTGAAGTTGATGGAGCTGGTGGAGTTGCAACTGGAAGTGGCACTGAAGCTGTGGCTGCTGGTGCTGATGTGGTAGCTCTAGTTTCAGCCATGGGCACTGCAATGACCTCTGACCTCTGGGCACTCTTTGAAAGGCATCTGTGGTAGCCTGCCCTTTCCTCTCCTCAGTTTCTTCTTGGAGCTACTCAACAGTTGTCTGCATCTCAGTCACTTTAAGATCAAGATCATAGAACTTAGTTTCAATGATCCTTTCCAAGCTCTCTTGGTTTTGAGTCAGGGTGGCCAAGCCCTTCTCAATCCTCAAAGTTGCTTGAATCAGATAAGCAAGCTGATCTTGTTTTGACTTTAGGAACACTTGAGCCTCTTCAACACTTGGCATCTTTGCAGCCTTCTCAGCCTTTGTCTTTTCTCTCTTTTCTTGTGCTTGCACAGATGTAGGACCTTCTTCATTCATGACAACCGTGTTGTCCTCAAAATCTGGTCTCAAAGGTAGATGCTCCTTGTCCAAAAGATAAGTGCCAGTGTCCATCTTGGAGTTGATGAGCACCTGAATATGTGGAGCATACCCACAAGTTCTCTTCTGATCTGCAGCTGTCCTCTTGATTGTTTCCACAATCAGGCTCATGACTTTAAACTTTTGGGGCACATCAAACAGTTGTAGTAAGTTAATTGAATGGCCTTTGTTCATCTTGTGATCTCCGGATTTTGGCAACAAAGTATGCCTCAGAATGGTGTTGATTGTAGCTCATCCAGACAACAAATAGTGAACAGACCCAAGCTTATGAGTTTCCAAAGCTTTGTCTAGAATTACCATGTACATATTGGCCATTGAGTTGTGGTATTTCTTCTTCTTGGCATAGACATCCAAGTCATCTTCATGCTCTTTAGGGGCATTGATCAATTTGGCCCACTCATCAACAGTAGATTGGTACCTTGTACCCTCAGATATCCAAACTATTCTTCCATCTGGATAAAAATGAGCTGTAGAATAGAATTGCATAATGAGCTCATCATTCCATTTGGTAAGTTTCTGACCCACAAAGTCATCTACTCCACAAGACTTGAAACTTTCATGCACTCCTGCAAAATGATCTTCATTCTCATCGATGTACTCCCAATCAACCAACTTCATGTCACAGACTATGGCCTTCTTGTCAAGCAATATGGTTTCATAGAAATCTTGCTGCTCTTTGGTATGGAACCTGTAGTCCACAACAGTCCTTCTCCTTGCAGCATATGGATCAGTTTGTCTCCAAAGTCTGAGACCTGCATCTTTCCTGATGTTCATGTCTTCTACCACTGGATAGTTGTCAACATGATCTGGAATTTTTGGTTTGAGCTTCCTAAGAACTTGGGCTTCAGCATCCTCTTCATCAATCTCAGGCACTGGGGCCTTGTTCTTCTTAGCAGCAGAAATGTTCCTTGTGCTCCTCTTGGGCTTTGGAGCAGGAGCATAGGCTTTGGGAGCAGCCTTGAGCCTTGATGGGATAGCCCCTGACTTGATCGCATCCCCCATTGGCTTTTGAGACTTTGATGTTGGTGCAGCATCCTCTTCTTCCTCTGGATCTTTCATCACAAAAGTTTTTCCAATGACCTTGGCCATAGTCTTCTTGACCCTCTCCTTCCTCTTCTTGCCTTCACCAGCAGCCTCTTCAGTTGACTTAGAAGTCTCAAGAGTGGAGGCTCTGGCTTTTGACATGGGAATCCTCTTAGCAGGTACCTTCTTGTGCAAACCAGGTTTGTGGATGCAGCTGTGCCAAACTCCTTTTTGACAACCTTCTTCTTGGAGCTCACTTCCTCCTCAGCAGCACATAGTCCTCATCCTCTAAGTCGGAATTCCTCTTCTTTCTCTGCCTAGTAGCTGCTTTGGGCATATTGCTTGGAGTGCTCCTGTTGCCATCATCATAACTGCTAGAGGGACTAGTGCCCTCACTCATGTTCACTTGCTCTTCTGACTTGTTTTGGTTATCACTCTGATCAGACATACTGGCAAAGAAAACTGACAGCAGACCCTGTGAATGGATATAGATGAGGTAGAGTGGATGAGCATCACAAAGTGCAGAGGTTTTGCAAAAAAATGAGTCAAAAAGTTAGTTTTAGTTTTCCCCGGAAAGCATTTCGGAGCTACCGGTTTGTTAAACTCGGTGACACCGAAGCAACTTTTGGAGTCTAAACTGGTGAAATCGGTCAGACCGAGACACAGTTCAGTGACTCCGAGATTGCTAGGGTTTCACAAAGAGCTGAACTCGGTCACACCGATTTGCAACTTTCGGTCAGACCGAAAAGTGCAAGTGCAATGGCCTAAGCCAAATTGGTGAGACCGATTTCCACAACTCGGTCGGTCCGAGATGAGTTCGGCAGAAACCTAACCCTAAATTTTCGAATCAAATCTAATCTATGGGATGTTTTGCTGGACAGGATGATCTCAAACATGGCAAGAAACATGGCATTGACCTTGTGCTTAGAATCGGAGGTAAAAAGAATGCATAAGGGATCGAACTCATACCCTAGTTCGGCAGTGAGTTCGGTACGGTGGCAACGGCGGCGTAGAAATCCGTTGACGGCGATGGAAACCAGTGCCGGGAGGTTGCTGGTGATGAGGAGACGATCCGCAGACCCGAAGCGGCAGAGCAGGACATGGCAGGATGAAGAGTTTTGAAGAAATTTCCAAAATTCAACCCATCAGTATATATATCCTGACACTATCGGTGTGACCGAGTGGAACAACTCGGTGGCACCAAGATGCAGAATCGCAAGTGGTTACTACAACTCAGTGTGACCAAAAAGTTCTAATCGGTTGCACCGAGATTGAAAACATAGATCATCTCAGTGAACTCGGTGTGACCGAAGTGGATGGATCGGTCAGACCGAAATTCACAGAGAGGTTTTGGAAGTTTAAGTCTATGACGAATCGGGGACTCTGAGTGCTCCTCATACAGAGTGTTCGAATCTGACTTGATCAAACTTTGTGATGTAGCGATGTAGCATGAATAGAGTTTTAGACGAGAAAAGCATAGATAGCTAGAGGAATTTCTTAGGCATTCTTGTCCATCCATTTGGCAAAAGAGAAAAAAGCCAAACAATCGAAGCAATAAATGGATGTCCTCGAATGAGTAAAATATGCAATCAACATGCTCACATAGTAGAATGGCAAATGAAATATGTGGCAAAGCATGCACAAACACTCTAGCATCTATCAAGCAATTGGCGATGACTAGGTCGTCTATATATGAGTATATTGACTTAGGAGTCAAATGAGAACATTTGATCATAGGTCATACTCATCTTTTAAGCACAAGTGGGGTTACCACTTTTACATACAATATTGTTGTGTGCACACCATTAGAGTTGCTTTAGCTCAATTGTTAGAGTGAAGATCCCCCCTAAGAGGGATGAACTAACCTTGGGTTTTGTCGATGATGACTTCATGTAGATGTTGAAGATGTGCATGCTCAATGTTGATGTAGATCACTTGGAGCAATCCATTGGAAAGAGTTGCACTTTCAATACCTACACGGGTTAGTCCCACAAGGAACAAACAAGCATATCCATAGACATAGAGTGATGTTCACACAAGATGATGTCCATGAAAGCATTAGGTTACCTTGTCCCTTGTCTTAGCAACAAGAGGGTTTGTGACTCCTTGAACTAGTGCAAGATCTAGAAGTTGTTTGCACTTGTCCTCGCCAAAATGATATGAGTGAAGTATGTTGGCGGAGTCACCCTCAAGAACTCTCTAGTTCTTCTTCTTCGGGATCCACATCATCTTGATGGGAATCCTTGGAGTTGTAGTCGTACTTGATGTAGTATTGGGAACCCACTTGACCAAGGCCTTGGGAGCTTCTTCAAATGCATCAATCTCCTCTTGAAGCTTGTTCTTGCCTTTTTTTGCTTGTGGTCTTGTGGTGGAAGATGATACGTCCATTTTGCATCATGCTTTTATATCGATATTTATTGCATTATGGGCTGTTATTACACATTATGTCACAATACGTATGCCTATTCTCTCTTATTTTACAAGGTTTACATGAAGAGGGAGAATGCTGGCAGCTGGGATTCTGGGCTGGAAAAGGAGCAAATATTAGAGACCTATTCTGCACAACTCCAAAAGTCCTGAAACTTCACGGAAGCTATTTCCAGAATATATATAAAATACCGAGCGCAAGAAGTTCCAGAGGGGGGCCACACCCTGGCCACGAGGGTGGGGGTGCGCCCTACCCCCCCGGGCGCGCCCCCTGCCTCGTGGGCCCCCTGGTGGCCCTCCGATGCCCATCTTCTGCTATATGGAGTCTTTCGCCGAGGGAAAAATCAGAAGCAAGCTTTCGGGACGAGACTCCGCCGCCATGAGGCGGAACCCTGGCGGAACCAATCTAGGGCTCTGGCGGAGCTGTTCTGCCGGGGATACTTCCCTCCGGAAGGGGGAAATCATCACCATCACCAATGATCCTCTCATCGAGAGGGGGTCAATCTCCATCAACATCTTCACCAGCACCATCTCCGCTCAAACCCTAGTTCATCTCTTGTATCCAATCTTTGTATCCAAACCTCGGATTGGTACCTGTGGGTTGCTAGTAGTGTTGATTACTCCTTGTAGTTGATGCTAGTTGGTTTACTTCATGGAAGATCATATGTTCAGATCCATTATGCATATTAATACCCCTCTGATTATGAACATGAATATGCTTTGTGAGTAGTTACATTTGTTCTTGAGGACACGGGAGAATTCTTGCTATTAGTAGTCATGTGAATTTGGTATTCGTTTGATATTTTGATGAGATGTATGTTGTCATCCCTCTAGTGGTGTCATGTGAACGTCGACTACATGACACTTCACCATTGTTTGGGCCTAGAGGGAGGCATTGGGAAGTAATAAGTAGATGATGGGTTGCTAGAGTGATAGAAGCTTAAACCCTAGTTTATGCGTTGCTTCGTAAGGGGTTGATTTGGATCCATATGTTTCATGCTATGGTTAGGTTTACCTTAATACTTCTGTTGTAGTTGTGGATGCTTGCAATAGGAGTTAATCATAAGTGGGATGCTTGTCCAAGTAAGGACAACACCCAAGCACCGGTCCACCCACATATCAAATTATCAAAGTACCGAACGCGAATCATATGATCGTGATGAAAACTAGCTTGACGATAATTCCCATGTGTCCTCGGGAGCGCTTTCCTTCATATAAGAGTTTGTCGAGGCTTGTCCTTTGCTACAAAAAGGATTGGGCCATCTTGCTGCACCTTATTTACTTTTATTACTTGCAATTCGTTACCAATTACCTTATCACAAAACTATCTATTACCGATAATTTCAGTGTTTGCAGAGAATACCTTGCTGAAAACCGCTTATCATTTCCTTCTGCTCCTCGTTGGGTTCGACACTCTTACTTATCGAAAGGACTACGATAGATCCCCTATACTTGTGGGTCATCAGAAGATCATCTTGAGCTTTTGTCCCCTTGAAAGAAGTAGGATCATACTTCTCTTGTTGAGGAACAAACTTCGTCTTGGGGTATTGATCTTCTTACCACTCAACTCCATTGGCATTGAACTTTCGTTCAAAACCAACACCATGATTCTTCTGGTGCCTTCCTTGCTTGCGTACAATTTCCTCAAATTGCTTACTCCCGGCAAGGCTCTTGTAAACACCTTTCTCTATAATTCCCTTCAATAAGCTATTTTCTTACTCAAGTGTAACTTGACTAAGAGAATCATTAGTGGAATCAAGAGAGCTACTAGAAGCAACAATGTTGGATTTAACATGATTATTGTTACTACTAGAAGAAGAATCTTTCTTATTCTTGTTGCTAGATTTTACTTGCGGCATGCAAGTAGAAAAGAGTAAATACTTGGCAATGTAATAAGAACTTTTCTTGCGAAGATCATCATTGATTGCTTTTAAGAACCCATGCTCTTGCTCAAGGTTGAGCTTTTCAAAGTGTAGTTTCTCATGAGTCTTCAAAAGCTCTCGATGATCTTACAAGGTAGTTTCATGAGCTAAATTAAGAGTGTTTAGTTCTTTAGTTAGACACTCAATCTCCTTATCATCATCATTCGTTTTATCTTGATTAGCATGATCAATAGGAATTTCATCATAGTTTTCATCACTAGAGTTGTCAACAAGTAAATCATCATCACCTAGCAAATCATCTTCATCACTACTGAAATCAACATACTCGGGGTGTGATACCTTTGGGCCTTTAGCCATGAAGCATCTTCAAATTCCTTCATTTGGTGAGTCAAATATGTCGTAGGAGTTGGTTGACACAAGTGCTAGACCGGCAACGCCTTCATCTTGAGTATATTCGGAGTCGGAGTGATGGTCGGAGTCAGAGCCAGATACCCATTCACCAACATGAGCTTGATGTCTTCATTTTGTGTAGCTCCTTGATGACTTGTCCTTCCTTTCTGAATCCTTGCTTCTGCGAGAGGTTCTTCGTTCATAACGACCATCTCTAATCCTTCTCTCTCTTGGAGGTGAATCTTCTCTTCTACTTCTCCTTTTCGGCGAATCTTCTCTTATTTTGTAGGGAGCCGTACACTCATTGGAGTAGTGTCTGGGTCTTCCACAATTGTAGCAATTACGCTCACGACTAGAAGATCTTTTGTCATTGTAGGACCTTGACTTGGAACTTCTTTCTTTGCTTCTACTCTTGTAGAAATTATTGAATTTCTTTACCATTAGGCTCAATTCTTCATTGAAGGTTTGTTTCTCGCTTGATGATGTGGGAGAATCACATGAGGCTTTGTAAACACCACTTGACTTGTTGTGAAGCTCTTCCTTATCCTTGAGAGACATCTCATGAGCAGCAATTCTTCCAATGACTTTGTTGGCTTGAGATCTTTGTAATTTGGCATCATTTGGATCAATGTGCACACGGTATCATATTTTCCATCCAAGGCTCTTAGGATCTTCTTAATAATGAATCTATCGGTCATCACTTCACTTCCTAAGCTGGCAATCTCATTTGTGATGAGAGCAAGCCTGGAGTACATTTCGGCGACACCTTCACCATCCTTCATTTTGAACTTGTTAAATTGACTTTGAAGCACATCCAATTTGGATTCCTTTACGGAGTCGGTACCTTCGTGCATATCAATCAAAGTATCCCAAATTTCCTTTGCATTCTCAAGACGGCTGATTTTGTTGAATTCTTCGCAAGCTTGAGCGTTGTATTGCAGCATCTTCAACTCTTCCGCGGTAGCTTCACGGTTTGGTTCTCTCCTATCAAAGAATTCACCTTGCAAGCCAATACACACAATAGCCCAAACGGCGGGGTTATGTCCAAGAATATTCATTTTCATATTATGCTTCCAACTAGCAAAAATATTACCATCAAATAAGGACCTCTACGGTGGTAATTTCCCTCGCTATACGCCATACTCTCCTAGGTTGTGAAACCAAGGCTATGATCACCAAAAGCTATGGAAATCAAGGCAAATGGAGACCAAAGCTCTAATACCACTTGTAGGATCTAAAGTATGTCTAGAGGGGGTGATTAGACTATTTGACCAAATAAAAATCTAGCCTTTTCCCAATTTTAAGTCTTGGCGGATTTTAGCAACTTAGAACAAGTGAAGCAATCAACATGCACATGCAAGTCTAAGAGTATAGCAGCGGAATGTAAAATTTTGCACATGAAGGTAAAGGGGGAATATGGAGGGAGCAAACGCAATGTAGACGCAGAGATTTTTGGCGTGGTTCCGATAGGTGGTGCTATCGTACATCCACGTTGATGGACACTTCAACCCGCGAAGGGTAACGGCTCCGCGAGTGCACAGAGGGCTCCACCCATGAAGGGTCCACGAAGAAGCAACCTTGTCTATCCCACCATGGCCATCGCCCACGAAGGACTTGCCTCACTAGGGTAGATCTTCACGAAGTAGGCGATCTTCTTGCTCGTACAAACTCCTTGTTTCAACTCCACAATCTTGTCGGAGGCTCCCAAGTAAAACCTAATCAATCTAGGAGACACCACTCTCCAAAAGGTAATAGATGGTGTGTTGATGATGAACTCCTTGCTCTTGTGCTTCAAATGATAGTCTCCCCAACACTCAACTCTCTCTCATAGATTTGGATTTGGTGGAAAGATGATTTGAGTGGAAAGCAACTTGGGGAATACTAGAGATCAAGATTCTTGTGGTTGGAATGGAATATCTTAGTCTCAACACATGAGTAGGTGGTTCTCTCTCAGAAAATGTATGCTGGAAGTATAGGCACGTTTTGATGACTCTCTCCATGTATGAAGAGTGGGTGGAGGGGTATATATAGCCTCCACAGAAAATCTAACCGTTACACACAATTTACCAAACTCGGTAAGACCGAATCGAGAAACTCGGTCAGACCGATTTAGTTCAAAATGTGAACGTTAGGATTTTCGGTGGGACCGACATGTCAACTCGGTGGGACCAATTTCATTAGGGTTAGGGCATAACGTAATCTCGGTGAGACCGATCACATAAACTCGGTAGGACCGATTTCTGTAATAGGCAAACAGAGAGTTGGTCAGACACACTCAGTGGGACCGAATCGCTCATTTCGGTAAGACTGAAACGTTACGAAAGGGAAATGTCGGTGTCAAAACTGGCGGATCTCGGGTAGGGGGTCCCAAACTGTGCGTCTCAGGCGGATGGTAACAGGGGGCGGGGGACACGATGTTTACCCAGGTTCGGGCCCTCTCGATGGAGGTAATACCCTACATCCTGCTTGATTGATCTTGATGATATGAGTATTACAAGAGTTGATCTACCACGAGATCGTAGAGGCTAAACCCTAGAAGCTAGCCTATGGTCTGACTGTTGTTGTCTACGGACTAAACCCTCCGGTTTATATAGACACCGGAGGGGGCTAGGGTTACACAGAGTCGGTTACAAGGGAGGAGATCTACATATCCGTATTGCAAAGCTTGCCTCTCACGCCAAGGAGAGTCCCATCCGGACACGGGACCAAGTCTTCAATCTTGTATCTTCATAGTCCAATAGTCCGGCCAAAGAATATAGTCCGGCTGTCCAGACACCCCCTAATCCAGGACTCCCTCAGTAGCCCCTGAACCAGGCTTCAATGACGATGAGTCCAGCGCGCATATTTGTCTTCGGCATTGCAAGGCGGGTTCTTCCTCCGAATACTCCATAGAAGATTTTGAACACAAGGAGAGTGTACGGCTCTGCAAAAAAAGTTCCACATACCACCACAGAGAGAATAATATTCCACAAATCTAATCTGCTGACACGTTTAACAACTTGACATCACGCCATGGCCCGGTCATTATTCGAACCATTTTTCTCAACTAGCACTGCACATATCGCGAGGCGGTTTTCTTGACACGTCTTGTCGAAGCAGAGATCGTGTCCCCCTTATTACGGGATTCACATCAATATGGACGTGGGTAACCCAACCGCGCCATCAATTACGGCGCTCGTGGAATAAGCGATTTTACCAGGTAAGTGGGGAGGTGCATCGCCTCTTCCGCCCTTATAAAGGGACAAAGATTCACCCTTTTTACCCACGACTTCTTCCTCCTTGCTTATCCATTCTCGCGCACTCGAGCTCAAGCGCCCAAGTTCGCGTATTTCTCCTCAAACCACTCCAAGCATGTCCGGAGTGGGAGGCAAGTGGATGGTCTCCTCCGTCACGGAGGAGAACATCGCAAAGCTACGGGAAGCCGGATATCTGGCCGCGGACATCGCGCACCGGCTGCCAGATGCGGGGCAGATCATCCCTACGCCCGCACCCCATGAGAGGGTAGTTTTCCTTACCCACTTTGTCCGTGGACTGGGATTTCCCCTTCACCCGTTTGTCCGCGGGCTCATGTTGTACTACGGGCTGGATTATCATGATCTAGCCCCCAATTTCATCCTCAACATCTCGGCGTATATCGTTGTGTGCGAGGCCTTCCTCCGCATCAGGCCCCACTTCGGCCTATGGCTGAAGACCTTCAATGTTAAACCGAAGGTGGTGGTCGGCCAGCAAGCGGAGTGCGGAGGCGCCATGGTGGGCAAAATGCCTAACGTCACCTGGCTCGAAGGCTCCTATGTAGAGACCATAAAGGGGTGGAAATCGGGGTGGTTCTACATCACCGAGCCACGCGACACCAACTGGGTGGCGACCCCCGAATTCCGATACGGAATCCCCACGCGGCTCACCTCCTGGAAAGAGAAGGGCCTATCCTGCGGTTCCTCGGTAGAGCTGACCGGACTCCAGACCTACATCAAGAACATGATGAGCAAGAAAATCAAGCTCGTCAACGTGGTCCAGGTCATGCTTGCTACCTCTTGAGCACTACGTTGGATTTCCCCGAAGAGGACAGGATGATGCAGCAAAGTAGCGTAAGTATTTCCCTCAGTTTTTGAGAACCAAGGTATCAATCCAGTAGGAGGCTACGGGCGAGTCCCTCGTACCTACACAAAAACAATAGCTCAACGCAACCAACGCGCTTAGGGGTTGTCAATCCCTTCACGGTCACTTACGAAAGTGAGATCTGATAGAGATGATAAATAATATTTTTACTATTTTTGGTATAGAGATGCAAAGTAAAAAGTAAAAGGCAAATTAAAAGCAAAGCAATAATAAAGTGATGGAGATTGATATGATGAGAAAGAGACCCCGGGGCCATAGGTTTCACTAGTGGCTTCTCTCAAGAGCATAAGTATTCTACGGTGGGTGAACAAATTACTGTTGAGCAATTGATAGAATTGAGCATAGTTATGAGAATATCTAGGCATCATCATGTATATAGGCATCACGTCCGAGACAAGTAGACCGACTCCTGCCTGCATCTACTACTATTACTCCACTCATCGACCGCTATCCAACATGCATCTAGAGTATTAATTTAAAAAAGAGAGTAATGCCTTAAGCAAGATGACATGATGTAGAGGGATAGTTTCATGCAATATGATAAAAAAAACCATCTAGTTATCCTCGATGGCAACAATACAATACGTGCCTTGCTGCCCCTTCTGTCACTCGGAAAGGACACCGCAAGATCGAACCCAAAGCTAAGCACTTCTCCCATGGCAAGAACAACCAATCTAGTAGGCCAAACCAAACTGATAATTCGAAGAGACTTGCAAAGATAACCAATCATACATAAAAGAATTCAGAGAAGATTCAAATATTATTCATAGATAGACTGGATCATAAACCCACAATTCATCGGTCTCAGCAAACACACCGCAAAAAGAAGATTACATCGAATATATCTCTATGAGATAGGGGGAGAACATTGTATTGAGATCCAAAAAGAGAGAAGAAGCCATATAGCTACTAATTATGGACCCATAGGTCTGAAGTAAACTACTCACACTTCATCGGAGGGTCTTGGATGATGATGTAGAAGCCCTCAGTGATCGATGCCCCCTCCGACGAAGCTCTGGAACAGGCCCCAAGATGGGATCTCGTGGATACAAAAAGTTGCGGCGGTGGAATTAGGTTTTTGGCTTTGTCCCCGATCGTTTGGGGGTACGTAGGTATATATAGGAGGAAGGAGTACGTCGGTGGAGCTTCGAGGGGCCCACGAGGCAGGGGGCGCGCCCTAGGGGGGCACGCGCCCTCCACCCTCGTGACCGCCTCATGGCTTTCTTGACGGAGGGTCCAAGTCTCCTGGGTCTTATCTGATGAGAAAATCACGTTTCCGAAGGTTTCATTCCGTTTGGACTCCGTTTGATATTCTGTTTCTCGGAAACACTAAAATAGGCAAAAACAGTAATTCTGTGCTGGGCCTCCGGTTGATAGGTTAGTCCCAAAAATAATATAAAAGTGAAAAATAAAGCCCAATATAGTCCAAAACAGTAGATAATATAGCATGGAGCAATCAAAAATTATAGATACGTTGGAGACGTATGAAGCATCCCCAAGCTTAATTCCTGCTCTTCCTCGAGTAGGTAAATGATAAAAAGAGGATTTTTGATGCGGAGTGGCACTTGGCATAATTTTAATGTAATTCTTCTTAATTGTGGTATGAATATTCAGATCCGAAAGATTCAAGACAAAAGTTCATATTGACATAAAAATGATAATACTTCAAGCATACTAACTAAGCAATTATGTCTTCTCAAAATAACATGGCCAAAGAAAGTTCATCCCTACAAAATCATATAGTTTAGTCATGTTTCATTTTCGTCACACAAGAATGCTCTCATCATGCACAACCCCGATGACAAGCCAAGCAATTGTTTCATACTTTAGTAATCTCAAACCTATAAACTTTCACGCAATATATGAGCGCGAGCCATGGACATAGCACTATAGGTGGAATAGAATATAATGAGGGGGTTATGTGGAGAAGACAAAAAAGGAGAAAGTCTCACATCAACGAGGCTAATCAATGGGCTATGGAGATGCCCACCGATTGATGTTAATGCAAGGAGTAGGGATTGCCAAGCAACGGATGCACTAGAGCTATAAATGTATGAAAGCTCAACAAAAGAAACTAGTGGGTGTGCATCCAACTTGCTTGGTCACGAAGACCTAGGGCACTTGAGGAGGCCCATTGTTGGAATATACAAGCCAAGTTCTATAATGAAAAATTCCCACTAGTATATGAAAGTGATAACATGAGAGACTCTCTACTATGAAGATCATGGTGCTACTTTGAAGCACAAATGTGGTAAAAGGATAGTAACATTGTCCCTTCTCTCTTTTTCTCTCATTTTTTGGGCCTTTCCATTTTTTATGGCCTTTCTCTTTTTTTTGGGGGGGGGCTTCTCTTTTTTATGGCCTTTTTATTATTATTTATTCCTCACTTGGGACAATGCTCTAGTAATGATGATCATCACACTTCTATTTATTTACAACTCAATGATTACAACTCGATACTATAACAAAGATGACTCTATATGAATGCCTCCGGCGGTGTACCGGGATATGCAATGAACCAAGAGTGACATGTATGAAAGAATTATGAACGGTGGCTTTGCCACAAATAATATGTCAACTACATGATCATGCTAAGCAATATGACAATGATGAATGTGTCATGATGAACGGAATGATGGAAAGTTGCATGGCAATATATCTCGGAATGGCTATGGAAATGCCATAATAGGTAGGTATGGTGGCTGTTCTGAGGAATATATAAGGAGGTTTATGTGTGAAAGAGCGTATCATATCACAGGGTTTGGATGCACCGGCGAAGTTTGCGCCAACTCTCAATGTGAGAAAGGGCAATGCACGGTACCGAAGAGGCTAGCAAGGATGGAAGGGTGAGAGTGCGTATAATTCATGGACTCAACATTAGTCATAAAGAACTCACATATTTATTGCAAAAATCTACAAGTCATCAAAAATGTCGGCACTACGCGCATGCTCCTAGGGGGATAGATTGGTAGGAAAAGACCATCGCTCGTCCCCGACCGCCACTCATAAGGAGGACAATCAAATAACACCTCGTGTTTCAAATTTGTTGCATAATGTTTACCATACGTGCATGCTACGGGACTTGCAAACCTCAACACAAGTATTTCTCAATTTCACAACTACTCAACTAGCACGACTTTGATATTATTACCTCCATATCTCAAAAAAATCATCAAGCATCAAACTTTTCTTAGTATTCAACACACTCATAAGAAAGTTTTATTATTAATCTTGCATACCAAGCATATTAGGATTTTAAGCAAATTACCATGCTATTAAGACTCTCAAAATAATCTAAATGAAGCATGAGAGATCAATAGTTTCTATAAAACAACCACCACCGTGCTCTAAAAGATATAAGTGAAGCACTAGAGCAAAACTATAAAGCTCAAAAGATATAAGTGAAGCACATAGAGTATTCTATAAAATTCCAAATTATGTATGGCTCTCTCAAAAGGTGTGTACAGCAAGGATGATTGTGGTAGACTAACAAGCAAAGACTCAAATCATAAAAGACGCTCCAAGCAGAACACATATCATGTGGTGAATAAAAATATAGCTCCAAGTAAAGTTACCGATAGAAGTAGACGAAAGAGTGGATGCCTTCCGGGGCATCCCAAAGCTTAGGCTCTTGCCACTCCTTGTTCCATAATCCATCAAATCTTTACCCAAGACTTGAAAACTTCACAACACAAAACTTAAAGTAGAAAATCTCATGAGCTCCGTTAGCGAAAGAAAACAAAAGACCACTTCAAGGTACTGTAATGAACTCATTCTTTATTTATATTTGTGTTAAACCTACTGTATTCCACCTTCTATATGGTTTATAAACTATTTTACTAGCCATAGATTCAACAAAATAAGCAAACAACACACGAAAAACAGAATCTGTCAAAAACAGAACAGTATGTAGTAATCTGTAGCAGGCAAAAGAGGCAAATGGAGAAAGAGAGGGAGGATAGAGAGAGAGAGAGAGGGCGAATAAAACGGCAAGGGTGAAGTGGGGGAGAGGAAAACGAGAGGCAAATGGCAAATAATGTAATGCAGGAGATAGGGATTGTGATGGGTACTTGGTATGTTGACTTTTGCGCAGACTCCCCGGCAACGGCGCCAGAAATTCTTCTTGCTACCTCTTGAGCACTACGTTGGATTTCCCCGAAGATGAGAGGATGATGCAGCAAAGTAGCGTAAGTATTTCCCTCAGTTTTTGAGAACCAAGGTATCAATCCAGTAGGAGGCTACGCGTGAGTCCCTCGTACCTACACAAAAACAATAGCTCAACGCAACCAACGCGCTTAGGGGTTGTCAATCCCTTCACGGTCACTTACGAAAGTGAGATCAGATAGAGATGATAAATAATATTTTTGGTATTTTTGGTATAGAGATGCAAAGTAAAAACTAAAAGGCAAAGTAAAATCAAAGTAATAATAAAGTGACAGAGATTGATATGATGAGAAAGAGACCCGGGGGCCATATGTTTCACTAGTGGCTTCTCTCAAGAGCATAAGTATTCTATGGTGGGTGAACAAATTACTGTTGAGCAATTGACAGAATTGAGCATAGTTATGAGAATATCTAGGTATGATCATGTATATAGGCATCACGTCCGAGACAAGTAGACCGACTCCTGCCTGCATCTACTACTATTACTCCACTCATCGACCGCTATCCAACATGCATCTAGAGTATTAATTTAAAAAACAGAGTAACGCCTTAAGCAAGATGACATGATTTAGAGGGATAGTTTCATGCAATATGATAAAAAAAACCATCTTGTTATCCTCGATGGCAGCAATACAATACGTGCCTTGCTGCCCCTTATGTCACTGGGAAAGGACATTGCAAGATCGAACCCAAAGCTAAGCACTTCTCCCATGGCAAGAACAACCAATCTAGTAGGCCAAACCAAACTGATAATTCGAAGGGACTTGCAAAGATAACCAATCATACATAAAAGAATTCAGAGAAGATTCAAATATTGTTCATAGATAGACTGGATCATAAATCCATAATTCATCGGTCTCAGCAAACACACCATAAAAAGAAGATTACATCAAATATATCTCCACGAGAGAGGGGGAGAACATTGTATTGAGATCCAAAAAGAGAGAAGAAGCCATATAGCTACTAACTATGGACCCGTAGGTCTGAAGTAAACTACTCACACTTCATCGGAGGGTCTTGGATGATGATGTAGAAGCCCTCCGTGATCGATGCCCCCTCCGGTGGAGCTTCGGAACAGGCCCCAAGATGGGATCTCGTGGATAGAGAAAGTTGCCGCGGTGGAATTAGGTTTTTGGCTCCGTCCCCTATCGTTTGGGGGTACGTAGGTATATATAGGAGGAAGGAGTACGTTGGTGGAGCTTCGAGGGGCCCACGAGGCAGGGGGCGCGCCCTCCACCCTCGTGACCTCCTCGTGGCTTTCTTGACGGAGGGTCCAAGTCTCCTAGGTCTTATCTGATGAGAAAATCACGTTTCCGAAGGTTTCTTTCCGTTTGGACTCCGTTTGATATTCTATTTCTCCGAAACACTGAAATAGGCAAAAAACAGCAATTCTGGGTTGGGCCTCCGGTTAATAGGTTAGTCCCAAAAATAATATAGAAGTGGGAAATAAAGCCCAGTATAGTCCAAAACAGTATATAATATAGCATGGAGCAATAAAAAATTATAGATACGTTGGAGACGTATCAATGCTCTTCCGCCGGATTCTCCCGTGTCAACGACGGGTATTCAATTTGTGGGAGTTCAACCCGGCCAAGCACCAGACGCTGCGAGAGCTCTTTGACACGACGCACACGGAGATGCTGGTTCCGGCGCCTTACGAGGTGCCGGTGAAGAAGGCCAAGAAGAAGGCCACGGGGACCCGAAAGGGTCTTCGGCGCAAGGTTATATCGGACTCATCATCCGATAACTCCGAAGCGCACTCCTCCCATGAAAACGAGGAGGAGGAAGAGGAACCCCAGCCGGGGGAGACAAGAAAAGGAAGGCCACCCCAACCGGGGAGGCCGAAGGGTCTAAGAAGGGAAGGACCCTCCTTCCGGATTGCTCCACGACGGCCGCCCACAGCGACAACGAGTGGTTACCCAGGGACAAGCCCCTGGCGAAGTCGTAAGTATCCGGATACCATAGTAATTCATGGTATGTTTTATTGCACTGCTTCTCCTTACGCCGAATATGGTAATGCAGTCCGTCCCGAGCCTGTATCGAGGTATCTTCGTCGGACGGTTCTTTGGACTCGTCGGATATGAATGACGATTCAATTCCGACCGCCTCCACCCCTTGTCCTACGGACAACGTCGAGGTGTTGTCTCAAAAGGCACTGAGCCGAGGGGAGGTAGTCCTGGGGGCGCCTCCAGGCGACCTTCCGGACCTTGGGCGCAAAGGGAGCAAGACTCCCACAGGCTCCAAGTTCGGCCCCTAGCCGAACACTGCGCCAGAACCGTCGGTGGTTCCGGACTCTGGCGGGCGACCTCCCGTTGAGGGGGGCAAGTCACCCGTGTCGGTGGCCTCTGTCCATCCAGAGGCACCGGACAACTTGCTGGAAGCACTTCGCGGTGCTTCCATCGACGAAGAGCAGCGCACTATCATGAGCGCGGTGATCGAGAAAGTTCAGTCCGTCAAAAAAAGACTAACCGAAGCTTGTGCCAGCCTCCTAACAGGCTTTCAGGTAAGCAATCAAAATATAGGAAAATATTACCGCATAGACAGTAGACCCTGATGCTCTGTTTGGCGTTCGCGAAGAAAGGCCGAATAGAGGATCAAATAACGACTCAGGAGTCTAATCAGAATATGTCTATGTGCATATGCAGGCTTCACTGCTGGCTGCTGCCGCACGTACTGCGGAGGTCACTGCACTAAAGCAGGACCCTGAGCGGTCCGAGGACGAGCTCGGCCTTACCAAGAGGCAGCTCGAGGAGAGCAAAGGTAAGCAATACCTTGTCTATATATTAAAAATAAATTTGGTGGTAAAATAATAGGATCATCATGAATTTGCCAGGGGCCACGACCGAGGTGGCAACCCTGAAGAAGGCACTCTCCGAGGCCGAAGACAAAGCGGCCAAGGAGCGCATTGAGAGGGAAAAGCAAGAAGCCCGAGTAGGCGAGGTGCAGCAAGAGCTCGAGGCTCTCACCAGAAAACACGAGTCCTTGGAGCTTGACTCTAAGACTCGAGAGTCCGAGCTTGCGAAGGCACTCAAAAGCGCACAGAACGCCAGGGCTGAAGCCGACAAGGCCCTCCAGGAGATTGATGCGGTGAAGAAGATAGCGGTGGGTAAGGCATTCATTATGCAAAGGAAGCATGTGAAGGAAACTTTCCTTTTACTTACTCGAGTTCGGAGCTCTCCAGGAGCGTTCGCAGATCTTCCCCGCAGTGTGCTGGATGCCACGGAGTTTTACTGAGCTGAGGAGGGGAGCTCAACGGAAAAGTTGTTCTGGTCTTAGTATACTGGGACCGAACACCCAATGCCCTTGAGCGACCAGCTAAAGCAACTGGTCGAGCTTCACAAGGCGGCCGAACAGGCCATGAAGGGTCTTATAGTCCGGATGTGGCCTGGCGATCCCCTGCCTAGCAGCTACTTCGGTCTGGTGAGGCGGCTTGTGGATGCCTGCCCACGGCTTGAAGTCATAAAGCGGTCCGTCTGCATCGAGGGTGCACGCAGGGCTTTTGCCCGGGCGAAGGTGCACTGGGCGAAGCTGGACGCCGTAAAGCTGGTGAAGGAGGGGCCGGCGGAGGGCAAGGAGCATTGTGATGACCCACAAGTATAGGGGATCTATCATAGTCCTTTCGATAAGTAAGAGTGTCGAACCCAACAAGAAGCAGAAGGAAATGATAAGCGGTTTCCAGCAAGATATTCTCTGCAAGTACTGAAATAAGTGGTAACAGATAGTTTTTTGATAGGATAATTTGTAACGAGCAACAAGTAACAAAAGTAAATAAAGTGCAGCAAGGTGGCCCAATCCTTTTGTAGCAAAGGACAAGCCTAGACAAACTCTTATATGATATAAAGTGCTCCCGAGGACACATGGGAATATCGTCAAGCTAGTTTTCATCACGTTCATATGATTCGCGTTTGGTACTTTGATAATTTGGTATGTGGGTGGACCGGTGCTTGGGTACTGTCCTTACTTGGACAAGCATCCCACTTATGATTAACCTCTATTGCAAGCATCCGCAACTACAACAAAAGTATTAAGGTAAACCTAACCATAGCATGAAACATATGGATCCAAATCAGCCCCTTATGAAGCAACGCATAAACTAGGGTTTAAGCTTCTATCACTCTAGCAACCCCTCATCTACTTATTACTTCCCAATGCCTTCCTCTAGGCCCAAATAATGGTGAAGTGTCATGTAGTCGACGTTCACATAACACCACTAGAGGAGAGACAACATACATCTCATCAAAATATCGAACGAATACCAAATTCACATGACTACTAATAGCAAGACTTCTTCCATGTCCTCGGGAACAAAAGTAACTACTCACAAAGCATAAACATGTTCATAATCAGAGGGGTATTAATATGCATATAGGATCTGAACTTATGATCTTCCACCAATTAAACCAACTAACATCAACTACAAGGAGTAATTAACACTACTAGCAACCTACTAGCACCAATCCTGGACTTAGAGACAAGAATTGGATACAAGAGATGAACTAGAGTTTTGAGCTGAGATGGTGCTGATGAAGATGTTGATGGAGATTGCCCTCTCCCGATGAGAGGAGCGTTGGTGATGATGATGGCGATGATTTCCCCCTTCGGGAGGGAAGTTTCCCCGGCAGAACAGCTTTGCCAGAGCCCTAGATTGGTTCCGCCTCGTGGCGGCGGAGTTTCGTCCGAGAAGATGGCTTATGATTTTTTTCCCATCGAAATACTCCATATAGAAGAAGATGGCCACCGGAGGGCCACCAGGGGGGCCACGAGGTAGGGGGCGCGCCCCCCACCCTCGTGGGCAGGGTGTGGCCCCCCTGGCAAGTTTCTTCCGCTGAGTATTTTTTATATATTTGGAAAACATCTTCCGTGAAGTTTCGGGACTTTTGGAGGTGTGCAGAATAGGTCTCTAATATTTGCTCCTTTTCCAGCCCAGAATGCCAGCTGCCGGCATTCTCCCTCTTTATGTAAACCTCGTAAAATAAGATAGAATAGGCATAAGTATTGTGACATAATGTGTAATAACAGCCCATAATGCAATAAATATCGATATAAAAGCATGATGCAAAATGGACGTATCAACTCCCCCAAGCTTAGACCTTGCTTGTCCTCAAGCGAAAAGCCGAAATCGGAAAATATGTCCACATGTTTAGAGATAGAGGTGTAGATAAAAATAAAATACGGACATGAGGGCATCATGATCATTCTTAGAACAGCAACTCACATAATTCTTTGTCATATAATCTCTAAAGCTAGAGTAATAATTCAATCACAATATCAAGTATGAATCGTAAACTTCATTGAAAACTAACAAACTACAATCTCAGTCATTGAAGCAATTGCAATTTATCATAACATAGGAAAGAGTCAATGTATAAGAGCTTTTTAGCAAGTCCACATACTCAACTATCATATAGTCTTTCACAATTGCTGACGCTCATGCGATACTTATGGGTATGGAGTTTTAATCGGACACAGAGAAAGATAGGGGCTTATAGTTTTGCCTCCCAACGTTTTACCTCAAGGGTAATGTCAACAGTAATAGTTCATGAAAACTCACATCCAATTAGCCATATATACCAGGATCTTTCTATGACGCCCCCGATTTGACCGTACACTAATCATACACGCAAATGTGTACGATCAAGATCAAGGACTCACGGGAAGATATCACAACACAACTCTAGACACAAATTAAAATAATACAAGCTTATATTACAAGCCAGGGGCCTCGAGGGCTCGAATACATAAGCTCGAAAACACAAGAGTCAACGGAAGCAACAATATTTGAGTACATACATGAGTCAAACAAGTTTGCCTTAAGAAGGCTAGCACGAAAGCATCATCGATCAAAAAGGCAAGGCCTCCTGCCTGGGAGCCTCCTAACTACTCCTAGTCGTCTGCGGTCTTCACGTAGTAGTAGGCACCCTCGGGGTAGTAGCAGTTATCAGTGGTGTCGTCTGGCTCCTGGGATTCGTCATCTGGTCGCAACAATCGGGTATGGGAGAAAAATAGGTAGCAAAGCAACCGTGAGTACTCATCCAAAGTACTCGCAAGACTTACGTCAGATCTAAACTAAGTATGCATCTGTATCAAAGGAAATGGGTTGTATCTATGGACTAAACTGCAAAATGCCAGAAGAGAAGGGGAAAGCCTAGCCTATCGAAGACAAGCATCTTCTGGAACCCACCATCTTGCAGCAATAGGAGGGAGTAGAGTAGCATAAAGTAAAGTAGTAGAAGTGTTATCAACCTCGGCCAGAGATCCTTTCTCGACTCCCTACAAGAAAGCAATCCCAGAGCCATACTATCCATTTCTCATATCCATTTCTCATCACAAACCATTTCTCATCCCAAGTATCCAGTTCTAGTTGTATCGATCGGAATACAACTCCAAGTGTCCGTTACCGTAGGACAGGCTATCGATAGATGTTTTCTTCCCTGCAGGGGTGCACCAACTTACCCACCATGCTCGATTAACTCCGGCCGGACACAATTTCTTGGGTCATGCCTGACCTCAGCCAAACAATACGCCGCAACCCGACCTATGCTTAATAGAGAGGCCAGCACGCCGGACTAAACCTATGCCCCCAAGGGTCATGGGCCATCTCCCCGGGAACTCCTGCACGTTGTGTGGGCGGCCGGTGAGCAGACCTAGCTACCTCCTTAAACAAGGCAGGTGCTTACGCAGTCCAACCCGGCGCGCGCCGCTCAGTTGCTGACGTCTATTAAGCTTCGGCTGATGTACACGACGCAGAACACCCATACTATGCCCATGTGATGGTTAGTGTTATCAGGCCAGAGGCCCCTCGAATCAAATATCCAAATCGTAGTGGATTAGTAACGCGCGGTAACAAGGAGAGACTCACGAAAGATGTGACCCCGTCGCCCCGTCTCGAGTACTTGGGGCAAGGGTTAAGAATGCCCGACCACGCCTCGCAAGTATCTCACGGGCACCTTCCAGGTCAACCCGACTCCACATCACTCGCTATTAAGCTCGCGCGAGTACCCCTCAGGGCCGACCCGTCTTTAGTAACAGGGTTCAGTGCAAAGTCATAGTAACCATAGTAACTGTGTGTCTAACACCAAGGGGAAAACCCGAGGAATCACCCCCGGTGAATTCCACTCGATGTTGTCATCAAGGTGAACGTAAGAGGATCCACCCTCGAGGTTCACATTTGATGGGTTGCACGACAGAGCCGTATCGAAAGTGGTTAAGGAGGAAATCACCCTCGATGACCACGACCGAATAGCTACACTACAGAGGTCTCATCAGGAGTGATGTAAGAGGTTCCACCCTCGGCACTCGATGGTAACTCTGCAGAGTCGTACAACTAGGGGGGTGATGTGCGATGTCGGGGCCTGGACGTCGATCACCTTGATCAAGTCATCGAACATAAAAGCGAGGCAACTGGGACAAGGTGGGGTCACTGATGGATCACTAACCAACCTATACTAAGCAGTTTAGGATAAGCAGGTAAGGTATGAAAGCAGGTGACAACAACAGGCTATGCATCAGAGTAGGATCATACAGAAAGCAGTAGCAGTTCTAATGCAAGCATGAGAGGGAAAGAAATGGGCGATATCGGAATGCTCAAGGGGGGGGGTTGCTTGCCTGGTTGCTCTGGCAAGGAGGGGTCGTCGTCGACATAGTCGATCACAGGGGCAACATCGGTCTCGGGGTCTACCAGAGAGAAGAGGGGAAAGAAACAGTAAATACATGGCAAGCAAGTGCATAATAGGACAACGGGCAGAGCTAGACGTGTTCTAACGCGGTGCTACACGATACCGGGGAAAGGGGAAAATCAACCGGGAATGTTTTCCCGGTTCCGGACCTGTGTCAGACAGAGGACCGGAGGGGGAATGTTCCATGTTTAGCATGCTAGGGGCATGTGACAGATGAACGGACCATGTATTCGGATTCGTCTCGTCATTCTGAGCAACTTTCATATATAAAGTTTTTCGATCCGAGCTATGGTTTATTTTCTACTAATTTTCAAAGATATAAACATTTTCTGGAATTATTTAAATTAACAGAAATTCATTATGACGTCAGCATTGCATGGGGATTACGTGAGCAATCAACAGACTTGCTGACCAGGGTCAAACCCGACCTGTGGGTCTAGTGGGACCCACATGTCAGCCTCTGTTAGTCTAATAGTAATTTAAACTAAACTAACAGGCTAATTAGAGGGGTGGGCCCCTAGTGTCAGAGACTAACTAATTACTAATTAAGTAACAGATTTTAATTAGCAGATTTATTTATTTTTGAAACATTTTAAACAAGTGGGGCCCACAAGTCAGTCTCACTAGGAGCCTAGTCAGCACAGTTAACCAGGTCAACTGGGGGGCAAGGGCCCCACTGGCAGCGACCCAGGGGCGGGCCCCAGGGGTGCCACATCGGCGGCGGCGGGGTTTCGCCACCGGCGACCATTCCAACGGCGGTGCGGCTCGGGAGGTGGTCGGAATTCGTCCTCCGGCCACCAAATCGAGCGCGGAAGGGCGGGATCGAGCGAGCGCGGAGCGGCGCATCGCGTGATAGTAATGGCCCGGCCGGAAGCGCACTAAAACGACAGCGGCGCGCACCGCGGTGGTTGCCGGAATTCGGTCAAACGTGGGCTCGGGTCTGCCGGGCTTGGGGAGGCAAGCGGGCAGCGGCGTTCGGACGCGGGCGAGCGGTGCAAGTGGCTGGAGCAGGGGAGGTCCCGAGCATCATCGGCGATGAGCAGAAGCGACGGCAGCTTTGGGCAAACGCGGGCGCGGGGCTGCGGTGCACGACGGGGCGGTCAGCGATCGTGGGTGGCTCCGTGGCGATGCACCAAGCACGACTACGTTATCAGTGGCCGGCCATAGCGGTTGTGGCCGTGACGGCGAGGCGGGCGACGACGACGAGCTCGCGGGTGCGGCGACAGCTATCTAGAGAGGGAGGCTGCCTGCTTGAGAGAGGGGGAAGGGGGAGGAGCTCACCGGGTGGGCGCACGAAGGCCCGGCGAGCAACGAGAGCGCAGTGGTGATGAATCACGACGATGGCATCGCGATGGCCAAAGAAGGGGATCGGGTCGCCGGCGTTGCTGTGCTGCTCCCCGACTTGATCCAACAGCGCTGGACGAAGGGGTCGACGGTGCTGGATCTTCCGGACAGATCGGCGGGGTCAGAGGAACCCGGTGGCCGCGGGCTCGACCGGCGCACGGCGATGGTGGCGCTCGGGATGAACGAGCGTGTGAGGGAGAGGGGAACGAGCAAGGGGGAGGAGGCGGATCTGGGTCTGGCTAGGGTTTGGCAGGGGCGGGCGGCCTTATCCGCCGGGGGAGACGATGGGGAGGCGCACGATGGCCGGCGCGTGGCCATCACGGCCATGGGCGGCTAGCCGTCGTCCACCTCCCCTCTGTGAACAGAGGAGGAAGGAGAGGGGGTAGGTGGGCTGGGCCTCACTGTAGTTAGCACGCCTAAGTGCACAGTGCACTTCGGCCTTTTTTTCTTTCTGATCCTATTTTTCTTTTTATTTAATAAACAGAGATGGGTAAGAAAATGTTGGGCATGCTATTTACTTGGGAAAAATATGGGAAGTGCCCCTTTTATTCCCTGGTGGTCTTAGACTATGCCACAAATATTTTGGAGACTAGAAGAATTCATTTGGTATTTTTCATAATTAGGATAGCATTTAAAAATGTTGAATTGGTGCTGTTATAATTGCTAATGCTCATGTTTGCACAAAAGTGATGTTGTGTTCCTTAACAAATAATTGTTATGGAATTTTTGGAAAATGATGAACATTTTTCCAGCAACTTTTGAGCAACTTCAAACTTCACTTGAATTTGAATTGACTGGAATTTCAAATGGGATATTGAACAAAGGTGATTAAGAACTGTTTGGAAAAATGATTAGCTTAAACATAGAGGTTAGTGTAGCATGATACTGGGGGTGTTACAAGTCTCCTCCACTAGAATAAATCTCGTCCCGAGATTTAAGTGGGGAAGTAAAGAGTAACTTCGGGAGAACTGGCCCTTATAGGGTTAATTATCTGGTGAACAATTCAGGGAATGAGGCAGAAGTATCTCTCGAGTTTAAACTTAATAAAACATCAAGAGCAAAGTATGAAGGTACAATAGGAGGATTCGACTGAATGAACAACGATTGATACTTGAACAGAGTGTGAGAAAGGGGGGTTCAGATCATCGGGAATAGATCATCTCTCGGAAGGTGGCTCGTGACATGATATGAAGCCAAGTGTAAAGAATATTTCGGCATCAAGGTTGTACAGGAGAGTCAGGTTTCGATCCTGTGGAATTGTGGGTTATGGGCCCACCATGTGGGTTAGAAGCAGGAAGGCGTTAATATTTGCACGGTCATGATAGCAAGGCAGGTCAGAGGATAGCATGTCAGTTATGTTGGCAACAATGTTGGTACCAAGGGCGAGGGACGAAGAGAATCATTTTCATGCTCGCAAGGTGAGGTGGACCAATGGGCAAAGTTCTCGCCCATCGGTGGTTACCGAAAAGTCACCAACAATAGTAACAATGTTATACTGATGATGTTGTACATCGAGGTGTTTACATAAGCAGGAGAATATTACTGCTTAGATCATAAAGATCACAAGAAAGGTTAACCCAAACAACGTAAAGGAAAAAATTAGCAGATTAAACAGAACAATGGAAAGGAAAATGTGTTTAAACACAAATATTAGGAGTATATCCTTTCAAGGGCAAGCCGATGATGATATCCATAACAAGATAGTAAGTAGATTACCATTTGGGTAAAGAGGAGAGGAATGTTCATGACATTACCCATACCACAGTGTTTGGATAAGTGATTAAGAAACAATTAGCATTGCTCCTCAATGTTCTTGTTGATGTTTGAGTACCACAGTCATGCTTCGGGATAGCATCGACAAGGTCTTCAGGGAAAGGTCGGACTTCGGATACACAAAGGATCCATCAAGAATTTATAGGGCATCTCATGCAATTTTATCAAAAAAAAAGATGAGGATGTGGCCGATGGGTTCAGCGGCAATCCATCGACATGTCAAAAAAAGAAAAGGATGTGTTCCAAAATTGTATGAACAAGTTTGTGTTTGGGGGGGCAAGAATGTTTTCGATGATAACACAAATCATCGAGGGGCAATATGGTATTTCTCATCATGAATTTGATTGATATTCTGGAAGAGCTCAGAATATTGATAATTTTGTCGAGAGGTTTCATGAAGATGTTATCGATCGGCGATGACATCAATTCAAAGGACTTTTGAAGCAAAAAGGTTATAGGAACCATGGGTACGACACAAACTCTAAATTAAGCTTGCTGTTCAAGGCGAAATGATAAGATGAGGAAGATCGACGTAATCTTAGCTCATCGTCGGAAGTTGCTCCGGGCATAAGGACTAGGTAGCCCAGTTAAAAAGTTGACATGATAAAAATATAGCCGATCAGGCTAGGAATGATGTGATGAGGTATAAAGCTTCCCAGTATCAAGTACTAGGTGTAATGCCAGAAGGTAAATCGGAGTAGAGGTTGGACGGGGGAAATGATTTGCAGAGGATAAGTACTTTAACTTATCCAGTAAATGGAATCAAGGAGGAAATATGGTCGGAATCACGATAGCAAGGATCAATTCATGGATACAAGATGAGCTTGTACCAAAGAAATAATTATTTTTACGAGCAGCTTCCATGATAAGTTCTACATCGGGTCCATGGGCATGAACACAAAGGTTCAAGGACGACTCCCACTTCTTCAATGCATAACCTTTCATTCACTCCTCGTTCTCGAAGAAATTGTAGTGCAGAAGAATTATCTGGCGAAGTACCAGAAGAGTAAGACTCACATCTCTTTTGAGTTCACACGGATTAGGGAAGGAATATGATCAACCCGTAGGGGTATCTTAAGAACACCTACCACTAACTTCCAGAGCATATAACATCAACTCAATAGCAGAGCATGGTTGACAATAAGCAGAGGATACAATTTACCGAAGGCAATATGTATCAGGGGAAGAGTGCGTGAGATTTTGAATATGAAAGACATTGCTGGATAACAATCCAACAAAGGATTCAGCGGTCCTCAATGGATCTGATGTGAGTATCAGTACTCAATCAGAAGAGGGAAAGAATGCGAAGGCAACATATTATACAAACAGCTGAATAATTCGACGTTCAAGTTGAAGGGAACTAGGTGGACAATCATTACAACATGATTGGCCGAGATCCAACTCATGTCTAGAATGACCCATGAGCAGGAAGGTCAAATTTCAGGGTTCGGCTGATGATTGCGAGCAATCGCAACATAAAGAATCAATAGGATCGGGATGACAAGGACAAAGGATGTTAATGAATATTGCTAGACATATGGATTTAACCATAATGCAGGAAGACAAGACTTTCGGGAGCACTAGGGTGCAGAGGATCTTTGGCAGATCGAATTGCATTCGAAGAATTTTGTGAGACATAATATCAACTGGGGATGAACGAATCTCCGATAAGTGTGAGGAATTTTTCGTAGGGTTATTCAGGCGGAAAAGAGCTGCAAGGCGGTCGGAAAAAGGATTCTAGAAAGTCGAAGAATACTTTCGGGTATCTTGTAACAACAAGAATGACTAGGGATGGAAGTAAGAACGGCGAGGGTACATGTTTATCCATAAGGATTCAACGGTGTTAAGGGATTGCAAAAGAAATGAACACAAGTTGTCGGGAGTAGATCAGAGAATATCTTCGAATTCTTCTGGTGAAGCAGGCAACCATCAGGAATGAAGGGGCTCTTCGGGGAAAGTCGTTACAAGAACCTAATGTAGTTTAGTAAATTCATTTAAGCCTGAATAGAAGAGAGAACAGAGTCCCAGAGTATAGACGAGGAGTAAAAGATCCTAATACCACCCATATGGCGACGTGGGCCCGTAAGCCACACAACCATGTTAGTAAAAGTTTTGTAGTGACTAGACTCAACTTCGGCCAAGGAGTTGGAAAGGGGGCTACCTACAGGCAATCGGCTCTGATACCAACTTGTGACGCCCCCGATTTGACCGTACACTAATCATACACGCAAATGTGTACGATTAAGATCAAGGACTCATGGGAAGATATCACAACACAACTCTAGACACAAATTAAAATAATACAAGCTTTATATTACAAGCCAGGGGCCTCGAGGGCTCGAATACATAAGCTCAAAAACACAAGAGTCAGCGGAAGCAACAATATCTGAGTATAGACATGAGTTAAATAAGTTTGCCTTAAGAAGGCTAGCACGAAAGCATCATCGATTGAAAAGGCAAGGCCTCCTGCCTGGGAGCCTCCTAACTACTCCTAGTCGTCTGCGGTCTTCACGTAGTAGTAGGCACCCTCGGGGTAGTAGCAGTCATCAGTGGTGTCGTCTGGCTCCCGGGATTCGTCATCTGGTCGCAACAATCGTTTATGGGAGAAAAATAGGTAGCAAAGCAACCGTGAGTACTCATCCAAAGTACTCGCAAGACTTACATCAGATCTAAACTAAGTATGCATCTGTATCAAAGGAAATGAGTTGTATCTATGGACTAAACTGCAGAATGCTAGAAGAGAAGGGGAAAGCCTAGCCTAACGAAGACAAGCATCTTCTGGAGCCCACCATCTTGCAGCAACATGAGGGAGTAGAGTAGCATAAAGTAAAGTAGTAGAAGTGTTATCAACCTCGGCCAGAGATCCTTTCTCGACTCCCTGCGAGAAAGCAATCCCAGAGCCATACTATCCATTTCTCATATCCATTTCTCATCACAAACCATTTCTCATCTCAAGTATCCAGTTCTAGTTGTATCGATCGGGATACAACTCCAAGTGTCCATTACCGTAGGACAGGCTATCGATAGATGTTCTCTTCCCTGCAGGGGTGCACCAACTTACCCACCATGCTCGATTAACTCCGGCCGAACACACTTTCCTGGGTCATGCCCGGCCTCGGCCAAACAATACGCCGCAACCCGACCTAGGCTTAATAGAGAGGCCAACACGCCGGACTAAACCTATGCCCCCAGGGGTCATGGACCATCTCCCCAGGAACTCCTGCATGTTGCGTGGGCGGCCGGTGAGCAGACCTAGCTACCTCCTTAAACAAGGCAGGTGCTTACGCAGTCCAACCTGGCGCACGCTGCTCAGTCGCTGACGTCTATTAAGCTTCGGTTGATGTATACGACGCAGAACGCCCATACTATGCCCACGTGATGGTTAGTGCTATCAGGCCAGAGGCCCCTCGAATCAAATATCCAAATCGTAGTGGATTAGTAATGCGCGGTAACAAGCAGAGACTCACGAAAGATGTGACCCCGTCACCCCGTCTCGAGTACTTGCGGCAAGGGCTAAGAATGCCCTGCCACGCCTCGTAAGTATCTCGCGGGCACCGTCCAGGTCAACCCGACTCCACATCACTCGATATTAAGCTCGCGCAAGTACCCCTCAGGGCCGACCCGTCTTTAGTAACAGGGTTCAGTGCAAAGTCATAGTAACCATAGTAATTGTGTGTCTAACACCAAGGGGAAAACCCGAGGAATCACCCCCGGCGAATTCCACTCGATGTTGTCATCAAGGTGAACGTAAGAGGATCCACCCTCGAGGTTCACATTTGATGGGTTGCACGACAGAGCCTTATCGAAAGTGGTTAAGGAGGAGATCACCCTCGATGACCATGACCGAATAGCTACACTACAGAGGTCTCATCAGGAGTGATGTAAGAGGTTCCACCCTCGGCACTCGATGGTAACTTTGCAGAGTCATACAATTAGGGGGTGATGTGCGATGTCGGGGCTTGGACGTTGATCACGTTGATCAAGTCATCGAACATAAAGCGAGGCAACTGGGACAAGTTGGGGTCACTGATGGATCAGTAATCAACCTATAATAAGCAGTTTAGGATAAGCAGGTAAGGTATGAAAGCAGGTATCAACAACAGGCTATGCATCAGAGTAGGATCATACAGAAAGCAGTAGCAGTTCTAATGCAAGCATGAGAGGGAAAGAAATGGGAGATATCGGAATGCTCAAGTGGGGGGGTTGCTTGCCTGGTTGCTCTGGCAAGGAGGGGTCATTGTTGACGTAGTCGATCACAGGGGCAACATCAGTCTCGAGGTCTACCAAAGAGAAGAGGGGGAAGAAACAGTAAGTACATAGCAAGCAAGTGCATAACAGGACAACAGGCAGAGCTAGACGTGTTCTAACGCGATGCTACACGATACCGGTGAAAGGGGAAAATCAACCGGGAACGTTTTCCCGGTTCCGGACCTGTGTCAGATAGAGGACCGGAGGGGGAATGTTCCATGTTCAGCATGCTAGGGGCATGTGACATATGAACGGACCATGTATTCGGATTCGTCTCGTCGTTCTGAGCAACTTTCATATATAAAGTAGTTCGATCCGAGCTATGGTTTATTTTCTATTAATTTTCAAAGATTTAAACATTTTCTGGAATTATTTAAATTAACAGAAATTCATTATGACGTCAGCATTGCACGGGGATTACGTCAGCAGTCAACAGACTCGTTGACCAGGGTCAAATCTGACTTGTGGGTCTAGTGGGACCCACATGTCAGCCTCTGTTAGTCTAACAGTAATTTAAACTAAACTAACAGGCTAATTAGAGGGGTGGGCCCCTGGTGTCAGAGACTAACTAATTACTAATTAAGTAACAAATTTTAATTAGCAGATTTATTTATTTTTGAAACATTTTAAACAAGTGGGGCCCACAAGTCAGTCTCACTGGCAGCCCAGTCAGCATAGTTGACCAGGTCAACTGGGGGGCAAGGGCCCCATTGGCAGCGACCCAGGGGCAGGCCCCAGGGATGCCACGTCGGCGGCGTCGGGGTTTTGCCGCCGGCGACCATTCCAACGGCGGCACGGCTCGGGAGGTGGTCGGAATTCGTCCTCCGGCCACCAAATCGAGCGCGGAAGGGCGGGATCGAGCGAGCGTGGAGCGGTGCATCACGTGATGGTACTGGCCCGGTTGGAAGCGCACTAAAACGACAGCGGCGCGCACCGCAGTGGTCGCCGGAGTTCGGTCAAACATGGGCTCGGGGCTGCCGGGCTTGGGGAGGCAAGCAAGCAGCATCGTTCGGATGCGGGCGAGGCACCGCATCGAGCGGTGCAAGTGGCTGGAGCAGGGGAGGTCCCGAACATCGTCGGCGATGAGCAGAAGCGACAGTGGCTTCGGGCAAACGCGGGCGCTGGGCTGCGGTGCACGACGGGGCGGTCAGCGATCGTGGGTGGCTCCGTGGCGATGCACCAAGCATGACTACATTCTCAGTGGCAGACCATAGCGGCTGTGGCCGTGACGGCGACGCGGGTGACGACAACGAGCTCGCGGGTGCGGCGACAACTATCTAGAGAGGGAGGCGGCCTGCTTGAGAGAGGGGAAAGGGGGAGGAGCTCACCGGGTGGGCGCACGAAGGCCCAGCGAGCAACGGGAGCGCAGTGGCGATGAATCACGACGACGGCCTCGCGATGGCCGGAGAAGTGGATCGGGTCGCCGACATTGCTGTGCTGCTCCCCGACTTGATCCAACGGCGCTGGACGAAGGGGTCGATGGTGTTGGATCTTCCGGACAGATCGGCGGGGTCAGAGGGACCCGGTGGCCGCGGGCTCGACCGGCGCATGGCGACGGTGGCGCTCGGGATGAACGAGCGTGTGAGGGAGAGGGGAACGAGCGAGGGGGAGGAGGCGGATCTGGGTCTGGCTAGGGTTTGGCAGGGGCGGGTGGCCTTATCCGCCGGGGAGACGATGGGGAGGCGCGTGATGGCCGGCGCGTGGCCATCGCGGCCACGGGCGGCTGGCCGTCGTCCACCTCCCCTCTGTGAACAGATGAGGAAGGAGAGGGGGTAGGTGGGCTGGGCCTCACTGTAGTTAGCACGCCTAAGTGCACAGTGCACTTCGGCCTTTTTTTTCTTTCCGATCCTATTTTTCTTTTTATTTAATAAACAGAGACGGGTAAGAAAATGTTGGGCATGCTATTTACTTGGGAAAAATATGGGAAGTGCCCCTTTTATTCCCTGGTGGTCTTAGACTATGCCACAAATATTTTGGAGACTAGAAGAATTCATTTGGTATTTTTCATAATTAGGATAGCATTTAAAAATGTTGAATTGGTGCTGTTATAATTGCTAATGCTCATGTTTGCACAAAAGTGATGTTGTGTTCCTTAACAAATAATTTTTATGGAATTTTTGGAAAATGATGAACATTTTTCCAGCAACTTTTGAGCAACTTCAAACTTCACTTGAATTTGAATTGACTGGAATTTCAAATGGGATATTGAACAAAGGTGATTAAGCACTGTTTGAAAAAATGATTAGCTTAAACACAGAGGTTACTGTAGCATGATACAGGGGGTGTTACACTTTCCAACATATTGTGCTTGCCAAAGGATAAAGTGTAAAAAGGAAGGGTGAAAATCACCATGACTCTTATGCAATGTAGGTGATAAAAGTAAAAGATAGGCCCTTCGCAGAGGGAAGCAGAGGTTGTCATGCGCTTTTATGGTTGGATGCACAAAATCTTAATGCGAAAGAACATCACTTTATATTGCCCCTTGTGATATGGACCTTTATTATGCAGTCTGTCGCTTTTATTACTTCCATATCACACGATCGTATAAAGCTTATTTCCTCCACACCAATCAATCATACATATTTAAAGAGCAATTTTTATTGCTTTGCACCGATGACAACTTACTTGAAGGATCTTATTCAATCCATAGGTAGATATGGTGGACTCTTATGGCAAGACTGGTTTAAGGTTATTTGGAAGCACAAGTAGTATCTCTACTTGGTGCAATGAATTTGGCTAGCATGAGGGGGAAAGGCAAGCTCATCATGTTGGAAGATCCAAGACAATATAATTCATCTCAGATGTAAGAAAACATAACCCATTATGTTGTCTTCCTTGTCCAATGTCAACTCTTTAGCATGTCATATTTTAAGAGTGCTCACAATCATAAAAGATGTCCAAGATAGTATATTTATATGTGAAGACCTCTCTTTCTTTATTACTTCCCATTAATTGCAACGATGACCAAAACTGTGTTTGTGAACCCTAACAACTTTTATTCATCATACTCTTTCTATGTGAGCTCATTACTCTCCATAAGATTCATATGATCTCTTTGTTTCTTTTTATTTCTTTCTCTTTTCTTTTATTCACTTAGGATCATGGAAAAATAATCAAGCCCTTGACTCAACACTTATCTTTATTATATAGCTCATGGACTTGATTACATAGAAGGATAATAAAGCAAAACTCATGACTAGATCATACTAAGAACTTTTATTCTACTAGATCAAGATATTACCAAAAGGATCGAACTAAGAAAACGGTAAAGATAAAGTAATGGTGATACGATACCGGGGCACTCCCCCAAGCTTGGCAGTTGCCAAGTGGAGTGCCCATACCCATGTGATTATGTATCTCTTTTCGGGGATGGTGATGTGATATTCTTGGCGATGATGCCCCTCAAGATACGGTTCTCCTCCTCAAGCTTGTTGACTTGCTGCTTGAGGTCCATTATTTCCTTTCGGAGTTTTCCTGTAACAGCCAAAGCTCCCTGCACCCAAGGGTGCTGCATAGCTGCGGAGAACCAGTGAAACTCTTTTTCATATTCTCATAAGAAAGAAATCTAACATTGGAAGGGATAACCGAGTTTGGAATAGCTGAGCATTGCAGTTCTCCCATTGTGAATCCAGCTTGGAGGCAGGAAGTGACTTCTTGATCCTTTTCCATGGCATCTATCCTCTTCAAATAAGCCTCCATATCTTCCTCCGTTGCTGGCCCAAAGGGGTCAACATGATTGTTTGTCGTTGATCTCAGTGCCAGATGAGACACCCGGCTCTCCCCGACTGACTCTTGCGAAGACATCCTGCTCTAATCTGCAGGAGCAACAGCTCGAAACACAAACATGAGATAATTTTGTGATACGGGAGTAAAAACCCCCGGGAGATTATATAATGAATTTTTACCGACCAAATTACGTGTCGTGTACGAAAACGGAATCCGGAGAGCACATGAGGTGCCCACGAGGTAGGGGCACCCAGTAGGGTAGGGCGCACCCTCCACCCTCATGGAGCCCTCGTGTCCTTCCCAGACTGCTGCTTATTTTTCTATTTTTCTAAATATTCCAAAACGGAGAAATATTGCCTTAAGAACTGTTTTGGAGTCGGTTTACTTACCGTACCACATACCTATTCCTTTTCAGAGTCTGAAACGTTCCGGAAAGTGTCCCTTATGTATTCCTCCAGGGTTACGGTTTCGATAACACTGGTTTCAACATTTATGGGATTACCTGAGATATAGTGTTTGATTCTTTGACCGTTCACCACCTTCGGATTTGTGCCTTCGAAGTTGTTGATTTTTATGGCATTGGAACGGTAGACCTCCTCGATAACGTAAGGACCTTCCCATTTAGAGAGAAGCTTTCCTGCAAAAAATCTTAAACGAGAGTTGTATAGCAATACATAATCACCTACATTAAACTCATGCTTTTGTATCCTTTTTTCATGCCATCTTTTAACTTTTTCTTTAAACAACTTGGCATTTTCGTAGGCTTGGGTTCTCCATTCATCAAGTGAGCTAATATCAAATAACCTCTTCTCACCGGCAAGTCTAAAATCATAATTAAGTTCTTTAATAGCCCAATAAGCCTTGTGTTCTAGTTCGAGAGGTAAGTGACATGCTTTTCCATAGACCATTTTATACGAAGACATACCCATAGGATTTTTATATGCAGTTATATAGGCCCATAATGCATCATCAAGTTTCTTGGACCAATTCTTTCTAGACCTATTAATAGTCTTTTGCAAAATTAATTTGAGTTCTCTATTACTCAATTCTACTTGACCACTAGACTAAGGGTGATAAGGAGATGCAATTCTATGATTAACATCATATTTAGCAAGCATTTTACGGAAAGCACCATGAATAAAATGTGAACCACCATCAGTCATTAAATATCTAGGGACTCCAAATCTTGGAAAAATAACTTCTTTAAGCATTTTAATAGAAGTGTTATGATCAGCACTACTAGTTGGAATAGCTTCTACCCACTTAGTAACGTAATCAACAGAAACTAAAATATGTGTATAACCATTAGAGGAAGGGAAAGGTCCCATATAGTCAAAGCCCCAAACATCAAATGGCCCAATAACAAGTGAATAATTCATAGGCATTTCTTGACGTCTACTAATATTACCAATTCTTTGACATTCATCACAAGATAAGACAAACTTATGTGCATCCTTGAAGAGAGTAGGCCAATAAAAACCAGATTGCAGTACCTTATGTGCAGTTCTTTCTCCAGCATGCTGTCCTCCATAAGCTTCAGAGTGACACTTGCGTAGGATCTCTTCCTGTTCATGCTCAGGTACACAATGTCTAATAACACCATCTACTCCTTCTTTATAAAGATGTGGGTCATCCCAAAAGTAATGCCTCAAATCATAGAAGAACTTTTTATTTTGCTGGTATGTGAAACTAGGTGGTATAAACTTAGCAACAATGTAATTAGCATAATCAGCATACCATGGAGCAGTATGAGAAGCATTTATGACATTTAATTGCTCATCAAGAAAGCTATCATCAATAGGTAGTGGGTCATCAAGCACATTTTCTAACCTAGACAAGTTGTCTGCAACAGGATTCTCAGCTCCTTTTCTATCAACAATATGCAAATCAAATTCTTGTAGCAAGAGAACCCATCTAATAAGTCTAGGTTTAGCATCTTTCTTTTCCATAAGATATTTAATAGCAGCATGATTAGTGTGAATAGTTACTTTAGAATCAACAATATAAGGTCTAAACTTATCACAAGCAAATACAACTTCTAAGAATTCTTTTTCAATAGTAGCATAATTTCTTTGAGCATTGTCTAGAGTTTTACTAGCATATTGAATAACATTTAATTTCTTATCAACTCTTTGTCCTAGAACAGCACCTACAGCATAATCACTAGCATCACACATAATTTCAAAGGGTAAATTCCAATCAAGTGGCTAAACAATAGGTGCAGAGATCAATGCTTTCTTAAGTATTTCAAATGCTTCTACACAATCATCATGAAACACAAATGGTATATCTTTTTGTAATAAATTAGTCAAAGGCCAAGAGATTTTTGAGAAGTCCTTAATGAACCTCCTATAAAAACCGGCATGACCAAGGAAACTTCTTATACCTTTAATGTCCTTGGGACATGGCATCTTTTCAATAGCATCAACCTTGGCTTTATCAACTTCAATACCTCTTTCAGAAACTTTATGACCCAAGACAATACCTTCATTAACCATAAAGTGGCACTTTTCCCAATTCAAGACAAGATTAGTTTTTTCACATCTCTGCAAAACTCGATCAAGGTTGCTTAAGAAATCATCAAAAGAAGATCCATAGATGGAAAAGTCGTCCATGAAAACCTCAAAAATCTTTTCACAAAAGTCAGAGAATATAGCCATCATGCATCTTTGAAAGGTAGCAGGTGCATTACATAAACCAAAAGGCATACGTCTATAAGCAAAAGTACCAAAAGGGCATGTAAAAGTAGTCTTTGATTGATCTTTGGCTGACATGGGTATTTGAGATTAACCAGAATAACCATCTAGAAAGCAAAAATGTGTATGTTTGGAAAATCTTTCTAGCATTTGATCGATAAAAGGTAAGGGGTAATGATCTTTTTTAGTAGCTTTATTTAATTTGCAGAAATCAATTACCATCCTATAACCTGTAATAATTCTTTGAGGAATCAATTCATCTTTATCATTAGGAACAACAGTAATGCCTCCCTTGATCACAATGGACAGGGCGTACCCACTGACTATCAGCAACGGGATAAATTATACCTGCCTCAAGGAGCTTTAGTATCTCCTTTCTTACCACTTCTTTCATTTTAGGATTCAGCCAGTGTTGATGATCACGAACTGGTTTAGCATCTTCTTCCAAATTAATTTTATGTTGACATAGAGTGGGACTAATGCCCTTAAGATCATCAAGAGTATACCCAATAGCAGCGCGGTGCTTCTTCAGAGTTTTCAACAATCTCTCTTCCTCATGCTCTGAAAGGTTAGCACTAATAATAACAGGATATATCTTTTTCTCATCAAGATAAGCATATTTAAGAGTATCAGGTAAAGGTTTAAGCTCAAACACGGGATCACCCTTGGGTGGAGGAGGATCCCCTAGGATTTCAACAGGTAGATTGTTTTTCAGAATAGGTTCCTGTTTAAAGAATACTTCATCTAATTCCATTCTTTTATTCATAAACATATCATTTTCATGGTCTAGCAAATACTGTTCTAAAGGATCACTAGGAGGTACGGCAATAGAAGCAAGACCAATAATTTCATCCTTACTAGGTAATTATTCTTTGCGGTGTTGTCTACTAAATTTAGAAAAATTAAATTCATGAGTCATATCATCTCAACCGATAGTAACAACATCTCTTTTTCAATCTATGGTAGCATTAACAGTGTTCAAAAAGGGTCTACCAAATATAATGGGACAAAAGCTATCTTGTGGGGAACCAAGAACAAGAAAATCAGTAGGATATTCAGTTTTCCCACACAAGACTTCAACATCTCTATCAATTCCCATCAGTGAAATAGTATCTCTATTGGCAAGTTTAATTGTGACATCAATATCTTCCATCTCAGCAGGTGCAATATCATGCATAACTTCTTGGTATAAGGAAAAAGGTATTGCACTAGCACTAGCACCCATATCACATAAGCATGATAACAATGATCTCCTATTTTAACAGAAATAACAGGCATGCCTACCACAGGTCTAGGTTTATCTTTATCACGGAGTTTAGCAATTCTAGCAATTTCATTACAAAAATAAATAACATGCCCATCAATATTATCAGACAAGAGATCTTTAACGATAGCAATATTAGGTTCAACTTTAACATGTTCAGGAGGTGTGTATGTTTTAATATTGCTTTTACGAACCACAGTTGAAGCTTTAGCATGATCCTTTATCCTAACAGGGAAAGGTGGTTTCGCAACATAAGAAGTAGGAACAATAGGATCATTATAAGTAATAGTATTTTCTTCAACTTTAATAGGTGCAGCTACTTTTACTTCTATGGGAGGATGATATTTAAACCACTTCTCCTTGGGGAGATCAACATAGGTAGCAAAAGATTCACAGAAAGAATCTACTATCTCAGAGTCAAGTCCATATTTAGTGCTAAATTTACGAAAAATATCGGTATCCATAAAAGATTTAACACAATCAAAACTAGGTGTCATACCTGACTCCTTACCATTGTCGAGGTCCCAATCTTCAGAGTTGCATTTAATTCTTTCCAATAAATCCCATTTGAATTCAATAGTCTTCATCATAAAAGAGCCAGCACAAGAAGTATCAAGCATGGTGCAATTGTTACCAGAAAGTCGGGCATAAAATTTTTGAATAATCATTTCTCTTGAGAGCTCATGATTGGGGCATGAATATAACATTGAATTAAGCCTCCCCCAAGCTTGAGCGATGCTTTCTCCTTCGTGAGGCCAAAAATTATATATGTAATTGCGATCATGATGAACAAGATGCATAGGATAAAACTTCTAATGAAATTCCAATTTCAATCGTTTGTAATTCCAAGACCTCATATCATCACATAGCCTACACCATGTCGATGCATCTCCCCTCAAAGATAAGGGGAAGACCTTCTTCTTAACAACATCTCCGGGTACACCTGCAAGCTTAAATAATCCACAAATTTCATCCACATATATCAGATGTTCATCAGGATGTTTTGTTCCATCTCCTAAAAAAGGATTAGCTAGCGGTTTTTCTATCATACCCGCGGGAACATCAAAGAAAGCATTTTCATTTTCATTTTCATTTTCAGTGGGTTGAGGAGAAACTCTTTGCTCTACTGGTCGGGGTGAAGATACCCCGAACAAGCCCCTCAGAGGATTACTTTCCATAGTAACAAGTGACGGTAAATTTCAGCACACTAAATAAATTTTTCCTTACAAAATTCCACCTACCAAAGGCGCTTCACTCCCTGGCAACGGCGCCAGAAAAGAGTCTTGATGACCCACAAGTATAGGGGATCTATCATAGTCCTTTCGATAAGTAAGAGTGTCGAACCCAACGAGGAGCAGAAGGAAATGATAAGCAGTTTTCAGCAAGGTATTCTCTGCAAGTACTGAAATAAGTGGTAATAGATAGTTTTGTGATAGGATAATTTGTAACGAGCAAAAAGTAACAAAAGTAAATAAAGTGCAGCAAGGTGGCCCAATCCTTTTGTAGCAAAGGACAAGCCTAGACAAACTCTTATATGATGTAAAGCGCTCCCGAGGACACATGGGAATGTCGTCAAGCTAGTTTTCATCATGTTCATATGATTCGCGTTCGGTACTTTGATAATTTGGTATGTGGGTGGACCGGTGCTTGGGTACTTGATAACCCACAAGTATAGGGGATCGCAACAGCTTTCGAGGGTAGAGTATTCAACCCAAATTTATTGATTCGACACAAGGGGAGCTAAAGAATATTCTCAAGTATTAGCAGCTGAGTTGTCAATTCAACCACACCTAGAAACTTAGTATCTGCAGCAAAGTGTTTAGTAGCAAAGTAATATGATAGTGGTGGTAGCAGCAACAAAAGTAAAGACAGGAAAAGTAATGTTTTTGGTATTTTGTAGTGATTGTAACAGTAGCAGCGGGAAAGTAAATAAGCGAGAACCAGTATATGGAAAACTCGTAGGCACCGGATCAGTGATGGATAATTATGCTGGATGCGGTTCATCATGTAATAGTCATAACATAGGGTGACACAGAACTAGCTCCAATTCGTCAATGTAATGTAGGCATGCATTCCGTATATAGTCATACGTGCTTATGGAAAAGAACTTGCATGACATCTTTTGTCCTACCCTCCCGTGGCAGCGGGGTCCTATTGGAAACTAAGGGATATTAAGGCCTCCTTTTAATAGAGAACCGGAACAAAGCATTAGCACATAGTGAATACATGAACTCCTCAAACTATGGTCATCACCGGGAGTGGTCCCAATTATTGTCACTTCGGGGTTGCCGGATCATAACACATAGTAGGTGACTATATACTTGCAAGATAGGATCAAGAACTCACATATATTCATGAAAACATAATAGGTTCAGATCTGAAATCATGGCATTCGGGCCCTAGTGATAAGCATTAAGCATAGCAAAGTCATAGCAACATCAATCTCGGAACATAATGGATACTAGGGATCAAACCCTAACAAAACTAACTCGATTACATGATAAATCGCATCCAACCCATCACCGTCGAGCAAGCCTACGATGGAATTACTCACACACGGCGGTGAGCATCATGAAATTGGTGATGGACGATGGTTGATGATGACGACGGCGACGAATCCCCCTCTCCGGAGCCCCGAACGGACTCCGGATCAGCCCTCCCGAGAGGTTTTAGGGCTTGGCGGCGGCTCCATATCGTAAAACGCGATGATTTCTTCTCCCTGATTTTTTTTCTCATTGAAACTCAATATATGGAGGTGGAGTTGCAGTCGGAGACGCAACAGGGGGCCCGTGAGGTAGGGGGCGCGCCCTAGGGGGGGCGCCCCCCACCCTCGTGAGAAGGGTGTAGGCCCCCTGGTCTTCATCTTTGGCGAGGATTTTTTATTGTTTTTTCTAAGATGTTCCGTGGAGTTTCCGGTCATTCCGAGAATATTTGTTTTCTGCACATAAAACAACACCATGGCAATTCTGCTGAAAACAGCGTCAGTCCGGGTTAGTTCCATTCAAATCATACAAGTTAGAGTCCAAAACAAGGGCAAAAGTGTTTGGAAAAGTAGATACGACAGAGACGTATCAACTCCCCCAAGCTTAAACCCTTGCTTGTCCTCAAGCAATTCAGTTGACAAACTGAAAGAAAGAAAGAAAAACTTTTACAAACTCTGTTTGCTCTTGTTGTTGTAACTATGTCAAGCCAGCCTTCAAGTTTTCAGCATAGATCATAACTAACCACATTTGCAATAATTCTCAGGTCTCACAATTACTCATATCAATAGCATAATCAACTAGCAAGTCATAATAATAAATCTCAGATGACAACACTTTCTCAAAACAATCATAATATGATATAACAAGATGGTATCTCGCTAGCCCTTTCTGAGACCACAAAACATAAATGCAGAGCACCGTTAAAGCTCAATGACTGACTAGACATTGTAATTCATGGTAAAAGAGATCCAATCATAGTCATACCCAATATAAATTAACAGTGATGAATGCAAATGACGGATGTGCTCTCCAGCTAGTGCTTTTTAATAAGAGGGTGATGACTCAACATAAAAGTAAATGGATAGGCCCTTCGCAGAGGGAAGCAGGGATTTGTAGAGGTGCCAGAGCTCGGTTTTGAAATAGAGATAAATTGTAATTTTGAGTGGTATACTTTCATTGTCAACGTAACAACTAAGAGATGGCGATATCTTCCATGCTAAACACATTATAGGCGGTTCCCAAATAGAATGGTAAAGTTTATACTCCCTGTCGGATTTCGGGTTCCGGCAGACCCTTGAGGTTTGAACACTGGGGTGCGCGCGGAGATTTTGCCTCCTACCTACCTGCACCCCTCCGCCATGCTAGGATCTAAGCTAAGGAAAGAACAACACAAGAGACACAGGGTTTATACTGGTTCGGGCCACCGTTGTGGTGTAATACCCTACTCCAGTGTGTGGTGTGGTGGATTGCCTCTTGGGCTGATGATGATGAACAATACAAGGAAGAACAGCCTCGCGAGGGTCTGTTCTTGGCTAGGGCGATGAACTGCTCAGTGGAGTTCAGTCACCTTTCTCTCTCTCTCTCTCTCTCTCTTTCTTTCTCTCTCTAGCCAACCGACCGAACGACCGAACCCCCACCCCCTTGCTATGTGGGTGGCTGGTCCTATTTATAGAGGCCCTGGTCCTCTTCCCAAATATCGAGCGGGAAGAGAGCCAACATTGGCGGGCTAATTTGAAGGGGGACAACAAGTATCAGCTATCCTGACAAAAGTGGTCTTCGCCTGCGCAAAGCTCTGGTGATGACGCTGTCTTGGGCTCCACGGTGACCTCCGTCTCGTAGTCCTCCTAGTCTTGGTCTCGTTGCACCGAAATGGCAACCTTTGCCTGATGCCTCGGTACTCCGCGGCTGCGCTTGCCCCTTTTGCACCAAAGAGGAAAGGAGGACGCTGCGCGGCTGGCACCCGCCTGGCGCCCTGAGTCATCATGGCTTGCGTCACGGGCACCTCACGAGGTACCCCACCTTGATCTCTCCGCCTCCTCGTGAGCCAGCCTGATGAGGCCGTGCCTGAGGAAGCTCCGCGTCGTCCGTCCCGCGAGGCTTGGCCCCTCGCGAGGGTCTTGGGTTTGTGTTGGTGAAGATGGGCCGTGCTGGGCCCCCCTTTGAGCCACACCGCAGGCCGCAGGCAGGCAAGTCTGGGGACCCCCGTTCCCAGAACACCGACAATAGCCCCCGGGCCCAAGGCGCGCCCGGACTTGGCCGTGCAGGGAGGCGGAAGGGCAAGAGCAAAGCGCCGCGGGCCCTAATAGCCTGCGGCCTTGGGCGCCGCGTGGCGGTTGATTGGACGCGGGCGGCACTGTTCCCCCACGCCCTCCTTACTTTGCGCCATGCTAGGCGGACCCGTAGTCGTACACAGCCGTTCCCTTTTCTGTTGCTCGAGTGCCCTCTGTCCTTACTCCGCTCGAACTCCAGCTTCTATTTTCAACCTGATCTCGAACCTTCCTCCCCCCTTCCCATCGCCATGGCTCCGACGAAGAAGGGGAGAGGTAAAAAACCCGTGTCTCCGCCTTGCCCGCCGCCGTCGGCGGCCCCCGCCGAGGGCTTGGGCAAGGTCAGCTTGGCTCTGGCCACCATCTTCAATGAATGCGGGAGGATGACGGCCTGGCCCGCGTCCCACTTCTCCATCGACAGGACAGCCACCGAGGTCCCGTATCTTGCCGACGCCCTGTGGGCGGGTCTGGTTCCTCCCTTTTTTGATTTCTTCAACGCCGTGCTTTCCCACTATCAGATCCACATGATGCATCTGGGTCCTGAATCCATCACCCTCCTTTCGGTCTTTGCCTTTGTTTGCGAAGCTATGGTGGGCATCCCTCCTTCGGTTGCCTTGCTGCGCCACTTCTTCTCGTTGCATCTTGTCGACCCTACCCAATGCTGGGCTTGCGTGAGCTTCGTTTCCGCGCCTGAGACGGCGGCCTCTGGGATTGACTTCAAGCTCCCCCTGCCCGCGGTTGGGTTTCGCGAGCGGTGGCTGTATGTGGACGTAGGGGTGCCCAGCCCCCTGCTATTGGAGCCGGCCTCATCTGCTGTCCCCAATTCGGGCTGGGGCCAGGAGACGCTTGTGAGCCCCCGGCTCGTCTTCGTCTGGCGCCGCTTTGCGCTCTTGAGGTCGCTTGGCGTGACAACGCCCAAGGTGGTGAAGGAGTTCCTGCTATGCCGCGTTGCTCCTCTTCAACGCCACTCTCGCCGGGTGTGGGCCTTCCGTGGGCGCGAGGATCGTATGAGGCTCCAGGAAGAGGACCTGACTCCTGAGGTGCTAAGGACGGCGCTCTTTTACCCTGGCTGGGGACCCCAACCCCGGCAACGTCCGGTAGGGAGGGGCCTTGCTGTACCTCTGCCAGAGCAGGGGCGACTTTGTGAAGCAGATGCCTGTCTTTGATGAGTGGGGGCCGCACCCTGCCGGCCTTCAGGGGCCTCGTGAGAACCCAGTGGTGGTGACTGCCCTTCCAATCGGCCAAGGCGACTCATCCTCGAGCGGTGGAGCAGGGAGGCATGAGGCGCCAGAGGCCGAGGGGGCTCCTGGCGTGGTGACAGCGCCGGGCGAGGCTCGTGAGGAAGCAGCTCTTGGGGCCCGTGCCGCTGAGGCTAAGGGTGACGAGCAGCTGCCCTCAGTGCCTGCGACTGGGGCCCCTGAGGCTCCAGCTGCTTCTCTCGGGGAGGTGATTGGCAGCGCACATCAGACAGGCGCCCCTGCCCCAGATCGCCTTGACGCTCCGTCTTTGTCGCAGGTTGATCCATGTGCCCAACTCTTGGGCTGCTTCCGCGTGAACTTTGAGGCTCTCCGGAAGAGAAGGGAGGCCCTGTAAGCCTTCTCCTTTCCCAGCCCCCGATCCTTCTGTTGCTCTTACTGACTCTTGCTTCGCAGGCCCCTTCCAGCCGAGCTTGCGGAGACAGCTGAGGAGCCGTCCCTCTTGACCTCGCCCCCTCCACCGTCCTCAAGCGCTCCGAGCAGCGGAGCCCTTGTGGTGAGGGCGATTGAAGAGGCGAACCATCCCGAGGCATATCGTGGCCCCGCGCACCTCGCGATCCTCCTTCGCGGGCCTTCTCGTGGCATAGCCAGCCTGCCATGGGCTTCTCGCCTGGTCGTGGACTGCGATTGGTTGAGGTGCTTCCTGTGCTCTTCTCCTGAGGACGGGCTAGCCCCAGGCCGGGTTTCTGATGCGGCGTGCCCGGCCGTCACGAGGGTGCCAGCCCCCAGCCCCCAGCCCGGAGGGGGAGTGCTGACTCGCGGCCCCCGGCGCTTGCTTGGGGCAGATGATGGTGTGGAAGACGTGCTCGAGCGCGCTCGGGAGCATCGCGCTCTTCGCCAAGGATTCCTTCGAAGGGCGACTAACGCAGTGAGCCTGCTTGGTGAGGAGCTTGCTGATGAAGACGCGTGCCTTGAGGCCGAGGGCCTGCGCCTGGCTGTAGAGAGGCGTGAGCTGGAGGGCACCATCGCCCTTGCGCGCCGTCAGCGTGATCTTGATGAAGCAGAGGCCAAGGCGTCGTTGGTGGCCTCTCGGGAGGCCCGGTCTCGGGCCGCTGAGGAGGCTCAGGAAGCTGACTGGCGACGAACGGTTGCGGTGGAGCGGGCTCGGGAGCTTCAGGCTTGGTGCCACTTGCTGGAGGAGCAAGTGGAGCTGCGCGAGGCAGCCCTCGCGTCGATGAAGGTGGCCTCTGGCGACTCAGCAGAGCTCCAGAAGCGTGAGGAGGCGCTGACGCTGGAAGCCGCCGAACGTACCCGCGAGTACGAGTGTCTGGAGACGAGGGAGCGCTTGGTGACGCAGGCGGAGGATGATGTTGCTGCACAGGAAGCCCGCGTCCTGGAGGAGGTCGGACGTTGAGTGGCGATGGCGCATTTGAACCTCGAGCACGAGTTCGAAGAGAAGCTGGGGTTGATCCGGGCCGAAGCTGAAGGCAGGACTGCCACCTTGAGGGCCAAGCTGGAGGAGGTGACGCGGTGGGACGATGCTTCCCGGGCCGCCCTTGAGGTGGCGCAAGGTGAGTTAACCGCTTCCCAGGCCGAGGTGCTCCTTCTTCGCCAGTGGGTGGACGAGGCTGAGGCCGTCGCGCGCCAGAATGCGAACGAGATACGTCAGCGGCGGATCCTGGAGCACGAGCACGGCCCCATGCTCACCACGCTCCGGGAGAGAGCCAATGCGGCCTTAGGCAACATCTGTGAGGAGGCCGTCGGCGAGCCGCACGCAGTCAACTATGCTAGCAATCTTCAGTTCTTCACTGACGTGGTGACGCAGCTGGAGGCGCGGTCGACCAGGGCTGACAGGTTGGTGGAGGAGAGGAGCCGCGCCCTGCTCAGGCGCGCCTTTTCTCGCGTCTTCAGCCACCTCCAGAACATGGATCCCCACTTTGATTTTGACGCCATCATCGCCCCAGTCCCCCAGGTCGTCCGAGGCGAGCTGGCACACTGGGTGGAAGACAATGTGGACGCTCTTGTCAGGGCCTTTGCCTCGGACAACGACGACGTGATCGTGGCGGCTGACGAGGGCGGCGTGATGGACGGCTCTGACGCCGTTGGCGGCAACGCGGACGGCGATGGCGAGTTCAGCGATGCCAGCAACGGCTCTGGTGGTGCTCCTGAGGACGCATTGGGGGATTCATCCGACTGATTGTGCATCGTTCCTGCTTCCTTACCCTACATGAATAGAACTCAGGTTTTGGCCTGATAGCTGTGAGAGCATTTTGGAGGGGGAGCCCCTCATGTAAAACTTGTGTTTATCGTATCAGTAGAAGCTACATCGCCCATGCGCCCGCGCCAAGTGGCTGGCTTAAGCGACACGCTGGTCGGCTAGTTTACCTTTGTTCCGTGCTCGCCCTGAGGCAGCCCGCGGGGGGTTGTGGTGTCCTGAGTGTCCCCTGATTGAATCCGTAGGATCTGCAGTAAAACACCCTCCTGAGAGGACGCGGCGGCGGCAGTCTGGGTTGCGCGCAAGCTAGGCCTGACCCGGCTCGCGAGGGGCTCGCGAGGGGAGGCGGCTGAGGTGAAGTGGTAACCAAAACGCGAGAAATTGCTCGAACGAGACTAAGCACCCCTTCCCCGAACACATGCAAATCTCAAATTCGAATCCAACTTGAATCCAGCGGGGGAAAGCGACAACCAAAGGGAAGAGCAGCGAAAGCAAACAAAAGGCCGCGTCCGGCACCTAGTCTAGTCTTGGACGTCTTCTCACCAGCGCGGAGCTAAGTGCTGCCACTGGGCGTGGGAGGGAGCCCCAGGGCCTGAGGCCGGCACCCCTGAGACTCCGGGGCGTGTACAGCCCCACTCATTATTACGTGAGAGTGTCACGGGGCGGCGAGCTTCACAGGCACTGGGCCTTCTTCACACGTACTGGCCTTGCTTCATATCGCCAGATGAGGGCCCTGCCTTGCGCCACACTCTAGTGCCATCAACGACGACCGGAAACCAGGACGCCACCGATGGGGTAGAGCGGTCGCCAACGGTTCCCCCGACGACCACGAGTCCTCCGTCGGAGGCAGGCCCAGGGGCACCTCCCCAGCGGAGGGCCTACCTCCTGAGAACACCTTGCTCCGAACGCCGCGGTGGTGATGTTGAATCCCTGCCCCTCTCCTGCAGCCCCCTGCGCCCTCCTCCCGAGGGGTAGGAGACTGTGGGAGCGGGGCAGCTGCCCGCTGTGGCAACTTGCACCTCCTGCGATCCATGGTTAGTGTATGTCTGCTGAAGAATTAGCGGTACCCGATAATCGTTGCCTCCAGCGTGCCAAGTGGGACCGTCCCGAGACTCCTGGAAGGGCTCAGCTTCTGGCGCCTTGTCCCCCCAGCTTGGGTTGAGGAGCGAGCCTTGTTCGCCCTCGTGTGGGTGTCCTTGGTCCATCATGTGGGGCACGTACTCCTCAGGCGCCGTCATCCCGAAGGCCACGCCGTAGTGCTCTGCGTGCCATGCGGTCCTGCCTGACGCGCCTACCGTGGGTTGGCAGCGCGGCTGTCCACTGGGGCCGCGGGTCGCGTCGAGCCCTTCTTCTTCGCGGACCAGGAGCCGGGGCAGCGCCGCTGCCGGTCCGGCGCTGACAGCCTCGCTGGTGTTGGAGTAGCCTTGGAGCCCACGGGTGCGCGCGGGGCCCCCGCGCGGGCCGCCCTGGGTTGGAGATGGGAGCTGGGTGCAGAAGGGGTGAGCCCCCGAGGTGGCGAAGCCCAGGAGCTCTGCCACCCGCTCTAGCAGCACGTCGTGGCCGCCCTCCAGCAGTCTGCACTGCAGCAGCTCTCGGGCCACTGTGAGCGAGGCCCTCGAGTACGCTTGCTCCCGGCGGGTGTACGGTGTCGTGGTCGTGACGTGATTGGAGGCCCTTGCTGCCGACTGCGCCTGCCGCGGTGTGAGAGCTGTCGAAGCCTGTCCGCGTCGCCCGCGGCCCGCAGCGCCCTGCGGACCGCGAGCTGCCTGGGGCACGGGGTCGCCCGAGGTGAGCGGCTTTGCGCTGGCGGGCCATGCCGCCCATGGGTCTGGGTTGCTCTCCTGGTCGCCGGGCATGGTGATGACGATGCGATGGGGCACGGAGTGGTGGAAGACGAATTCCGGCGCACCCCTACCTGGCGCACCAAATGTCGGATTTCGGGTTCCTGCACACCCTTGAGGTTCGAACAGTGGGGTGCACGCGGAGATTTCGCCTCCTACCTACCTGCACCCCTCCGCCATGCTAGGATCTAAGCTAAGGAAAGAACAACACAAGAGACACAGGGTTTATACTGGTTCGGGCCACCGTTGTGGTGTAATACCCTACTCTAGTGTGTGGTGTGGTAGATTGCCTCTTGGGCTGATGATGATGATGAACAATACAAGGAAGAACAGCCTCGCGAGGGTCTGTTCTTGGCTAGGGCGATGAACTGCTCAGTGGAGTTCAGTCACCTTTCTCTCTCTCTCTCTTTCTCTCTCTAGCCAACCGACCGAACGACCGAACCCCCACCCCCTTGCTATGTGGGTGGCTGGTCCTATTTATAGAAGCCCTGGTCCTCTTCCCAAATATCGAGCGGGAAGGGAGCCAACATTGGTGGGCTAATTTGAAGGGGGACAGCAAGTATCAGCTATCCTGACAAAAGTGGTCTTCTCCTGCGCAAAGCTCTGGTGATGACGCTGTCTTGGGCTCCAAGGTGACCTCCGTCTCGTAGTCCTCCTGGTCTTGGTCTCGTTGCACCGAAATGGCAACCTTTGCCTGATGCCTCGGTACTCCGCGGCTGCGCTTGCCCCCTTTGCACCAAAGAGGAAAGGAGGACGCTGCGGGGCTCGCACCCGCCTGGCGCCCTGAGTCGTCATGGCTTGCGTCATGGGCACCTCACGAGGTACCCCGCCTTGATCTCTCTGCCTCCTCATGAGCCAGCCTGACGAGGCCGTGCCTGAGGAAGCTCCGCGTCGTCCGCCCCACGAGGCTTGGCCACTCGCAAGGGTCTTGGGTTTGTGTTGGTGAAGATGGGCCGTGCTGGGCCCCCCCTTTGAGCCACGCCGCAGGCTGCAGGCAGGCAAGTCTGGGGACCCCCGTTCCCAGAACGCCGACACTCCCCGTCCACCAACAAGCATCAATCCATGGCTTGCTCGAAACAACGAGTGCCTCCAACATACATCAGGTCCCAGGGGGAGTTTTGTTTGCAATTAATTTTGATTTAGTTTGCATAAAGCATGGGGCTGGGCATCCCGGTGACCAGCCATTTTCTCGTGAGTGAGGAGCGGAGTCCACTCCTCTTGAGAATAACCCGCCTAACACGAAAGATAAGGACAGCCTTTGTTGATACATGAGCTATTCGAGCATACAAAACAGAATGTTTATTTGAAGGTTTAGAGTTTGGCACATACAAATTTACTTCGAACGGTAGGTAGATACCACATATAGGAAGGTATGGTGGACTCATTTGGAATAACTTTGGGGTTTAAGGGATTGGATGCACAAGCAGTATTCCCGCTTAGTACAAGTGAAGGCTAGCAAAATACTGGGAAGCGACCAACTAGAGAGCGACAACAGCCATGTACATGCATTAAAATTCATAAACATTGGATGCAAGCATGAGTAGGATATAATCCACCATGAACATAAATATCGTGAAGGCTATGTTGATTTGTTTCAACTACATGCGTGAACATGTGCCAAGTCAAGTCACTTAAATCATTCAAAAGAGGATACCACCCTATCATACCACATCATAATCATCTCAATAGCATGTCGGCATACGAGGTAAAGCATTATAACTCGTAGCTAATCAAGCATGGCACAAGCAACTCTGATCTCTAATTGTCATTGCAAACATGTTTATTCATAATAAGCTGAATCAAGAACGCGGGACTCATCATATTTACAAAAACAAAAGAGGTCGAGTTCATACCAGCTTTTCTCATCTCAGTCAGTCCATCATATATCATCATAATTTCCTTTCACTTGCACGACCGAACGGTGTGAATAATAATAAGAGTGCACGTGCATTGGACTAAGCTGGAATCTGCGAGCATTCAATAAACAAGAGAAGACAAGGCAATATGGGCTCTTGGTTAAATCAAAAATAATGCATATAAGAGCCACTTCAACAATTTAATTATGGTCTTATCCTACTGATCCCCAAAGAAGAAAAGAAATAAAACTATTTACACGGGAAAGCTCCCAACAAGCAAAAGAAGAACGGGAAATATTTTTGCGTTTTCTTTTTAATTATTACTACTACAGCAGAAAAATAAACTACTACTATTTTTTTGGTTTTTCTTAAGGTTTAACAAACACACAAGAAGAAAGCAGGAAAAAGGAAAATAAACTAGCATGGATATTACAGTGAAAAAGTATGAGCACCGACATCTAGCAATGAGTGTGTGTGAACATAAATGTAATGTCAGTGACAAATACGTACTCCCCCAAGCCTAGGCTTTTGGCCTAAGTTGGTCTATGGCCACGGCTGGCCTAGCGGATATCCATAATAATAGTTGTTGGGGTCGTACTTTGATGAGGAAGAAGAAGGCTCCGATTGCCACTGGCTGGAAATCATCTCTGGATCCCAAGAATAAACAGATTGTCGTAGAGGTTCATCTTGTGGTTCCTGTTCTGGCTCCTCGACTGGTGCAGGGTTCCGGTAGGCGTGAATAGCCGTCAACGGAACAAGGTACGTACCTGCAGTCAAATCAAACAAAGAAGGAGCAGGCAAGGTAATAGTCTCAGGATGATGTTTATTAAAGAACAATTGATATTTAAGCTCCCCTGCCCTATTTTTAACAATAAAATCATGTGCCACCATACTTTTATGATCTAGATAAACACGGGGCAGCACCTTTTCTTCCTTCTCAGCATGCCTAATAGGTATGTTAAAATGTGCGGCTAGGCGTGTGGCATAGATGCCTCCAAAGATGGGGCCCTTAGTATGGTTCATATTTAACCATCTAGCAATAATACCACCCAAACTAAAAGTGTTATCACTGTATAAACCTTGGAGCAGAATAATTAAATCAGGGATGCTAAGGCTTCCAGAATTTCCGCGTCCAATTAAACAACGACTAGCAAATAATGCAAAGTAACGCAAAACAGGAAAATGTATGCTAGTGATTCGTGCATCAGAAACCTTCCTGGTTTCTCCTACAGTGATATTATCAATAAACCCAGCCACATCAACATGATGTGGTTCTTCTGTCTTGCCCTCAAAAGGGACTAAACAAATCCGACAGAAATCGTAAAGTGACATTTCCTTATGCTCATCATATAAATGAAACTCCACCGTTGGTGGTGAGTCCCTAGAATGAAAATGAAAGTTTTGCACAAAGGTATTTGTGAGTAAGAGATACTGATCGCATTGGTCATGGAGGAAAGCGGTGAGGCCTGCATTGTGAGCCAATTCATGAAAATCTTCATAGATACCGGCTGCTCTCAGGAAATCATCAGAAGGCCATTCACACGCCCGAATCTCCGCGGTGCGTGGCAAATTATACTTAGGCTTCGGTGCCTTTTCCTTCGAGCTTTGGCTCGATGAGCCCCTCAATAATCTCCTCATCATTTTCTGAAAAATTCTGAAATTTTTAGTAACTTCAAAGTAAAAGTGAACCAAACTCAATAAAACTGATAGCAACTACTCCTACAAGTGCCTAGAGCCTATATCAAGCATTACAACTACTTGGAACCATATAAATTTGACATGCAAGCTCAAGAACATGGTCACCTATGAAGCACAAATTTGCAAAGAATAAAGCACTAGAACAAAAACTAATTGGACCAATGGAGGAGTCACATACCAAGGGACAATCTCCCCAAGCAGTTTTGCGAGAGGTGCTTTGAGCAAGGAGATCGAAAATCACAGCAAAAGTGGCTGGAACTCGTGCTTGAGTTGGTTTTTCGGGTTTGTGTGAGATAGAGGAAGAAGATGGGTGCTGGGATAAGTGGAGGAGGGCCACCATGGGCCCACGAGGTAGGGGGCGCACCCTATAGGGGGAGGGCCCACCACCCTCGTGGCCAAGTGGCAGCTCCTCCCGTGGTAATTTTTGCACAGCAAATCCTAAAATGTTCCCGAAAAATCATATTAAATTGGCATGGCATTCTGAGGACTTTTATTTTCGAGATATTTTTATATTACACAGATAAGTCAGGAAACAGACAGAAAAATACTATTTTTACTTTATTTAATATAAATAACAAAAAATATAGAGAGGGTATAGAAGTTTGTGCTTCTAGTTTCATCCATCTCATGCTCATCAAAAAGAATCCACTAACAAGGTTGATCAAGTCTTGTTAACAAACTCATTCCGATAATCATGAAACCGGAGAAATTTTGAATAACACTAAGTTACCTCAACGGGGATATGCACATCCCCAATAATAAGAATATCATATTTCTTCTTGACAGTGGGAAGAGGAAATTCAAAACCTCCAAATATAATCGATGGAATTTTTCCAATAGAGTTGATACTATGAACTTGAGGTTGTTTTCTCGGAAAGTGTACCGTATGCTCATTACCATTAACATGAAAAGTGACATTGCCTTTGTTGCAATCAATAACAGCCCCTGCAGTATTAAGAAAAGGTCTTCCAAGAATAATAGACATACTATCATCCTCGGGAATATCAAGTATAACAAAGTCCGTTAAAATAGTAACTTTTGCAACCACAACAGGCACATCCTCACAGATACCGATAGGTATAGCAGTTGATTTATCAGCCATTTGCAAAGATATTTCAGTAGGTGTCAACTTATTCAAGTCAAGTCTACGATATAAAGAGAGAGGCATGACACTAACACCGGCTCCAAGATCACATAAAGCAGTTTTAATATAATTTCGTTTAATGGAGCAAGGTATAGTAGGTACTCTGGGGTCTCCAAGTTTCTTTGGTATTCCACCCTTAAAAGTATAATTAGTAAGCATGGTGGAAATTTCAGCTTCCGGTATCTTTCTTTTATTAGTAATGATATCCTTCATATATTTCGCATAAGGATTTGTTTTGAGCACATCAGTTAATCGCATACGCAAAAAGATAGGCCTAATCATTTCAGCCAAGCGCTCAAAATCCTCATCATCCTTTTTCTTGGATGGTTTCGGAGGAAAAGGCATGGGTTTCTAGACCCAAGGTTCCCTTTCTTTATCATGTTTCCTAGCAACAAAGTCTCTTTTATCATAATGTTGATTCTTTGATTGTGGGTTATCAAGATCAACAGCAGGTTCAATTTCTACATCATTACCATTACTAGGTTGAGCATCATCATGAACATCATCATTAAAATTTTTACTAGGTTCATGTTCATTACCAGATTGTGTTTCAGCATCAGACATAGAAATATCATTTGGATTATCAGGTGGTTCAGCAATAGGTTCACTAGAAGTTTGCACAGTTCTATCATTTTTCTTCTTCTTCTTTTTAGAAGAACTAGGAACATCAATATTATTTCTTTGAGAATCTTGCTCAATTCTCTTAGGGTGGCCTTCAGGATACAAAGGTTCCTGAGTCATTCTACCAGTTCTAGTAGCCACTCTAACAGCATAATCATTTTTCTTTCTATTCATTTCATCAAGCACTTCTTTTGAGCTTTAAGTACTTGTTCTACTTGAGTGGTAACCATAGAAGCATGTTTGCTAACAAGTTTAAGTTCAACTTTAATATTAACCATATAATCACCCAAGCGTCTAATCATATAAGCATTTTGTCGGTGTCAAAACCGGCGGATCTCGGGTAGGGGGTCCCAAACTGTGCGTCTAGGCCGGATGGTAACAGGAGGCAGGGGACACAATGTTTTACCCAGGTTCGCCGGTTTTGAATCCAACATTGGTGCTTTCATTGAGAGTTCCTCTGTGTCGTCACTTTTAGGCCCGATGGCTCCTCCGATCATCAACGACGATGCGATCCAGGGTGAGACTTTTCTCCCCGGACAGATCTTCGTATTTGGCGGCTTTACACTGCGGGCCAATTCGCTTGGCCATCTGGAGCAGATCGAAAGCTACGCCCCTGGCCATCAGGTCAGATTTGGAAGTTTGAGCTACACGGCCGACCTCCACGGAGACTTGATCTTCGACAGATTCGAGCCGCAGCCGAGCGCGCCGCACTGTCACGATGGGCATGATCTAGCTCTGCCGCTGAACAGTGCCCTGGAGGCCGCACCCGCATCAGCTCCGACCCTTAATTCGGAGCCAACTGCGCCAATCAAGGATGGGTGGTTGGACACCACCTCGGGGGCTGCAATCTCTACGGCGATCGAGCCGAACACCAGCCCTCTTCTCGGTGAAGCCCGTGACTCCAAGGAGACGGACTCCTCTCCTGACTTCGAGCCCTCCGCGCCCCTATCGATCGATTGGGCGCCGATCATGGAGTTCACCGCCGCGGACATCTTTCAGCACTCGCCCTTCGGCAATATTCTGAATTCACTAAAGTCTCTCTCTTTATCAGGAGAGCCCTGGTCGGTCTATGGTCAGCAAGGTTGGGATGCGGATGATGAAGAAATTCAAAGCCCTCCCACCACCCACTTCGTAGACATTGTCGATGATTTAACCGACATGCTCGACTTCGACTCCGAAGACATCGACGGTATGGACGCCGATGCAGGAGACGATCAAGAACCAGCGCCTATAGGGCACTGGAAAGCCACCTCGTCATATGATATATATATGGTGGACACCCCAAAAGAAGACAATGGCAATGAAACAGCGGAGGATGACCCCTCCAAGAAGCAGCCTAAGCGCCGGCGTCAGCGGCGCCGCTCTAAATCCCGCCAAAGCAAAAACGGTGATTCCGGCACGAGATAATAACACCCCGGACAGTGCCGAAGACAACCACCTCTAGCAAGATTCAGCACAGGAGGATGGAGAAGCCAGCCCTCATGAGAGAGCGGCAAATAGAGAGGTCGAGGACGATAATTATATGCCTCCCTCCGAAGACGAGGCAAGCCTCGACGACGACGAATTTGTCGTGCCGGAGGATCCCGTCTAACAAGAGTGTTTCAAACGCAGGCTTATGGCCACGGCGAGCAGCCTCAAGAAAAAACAGCAACAGCTTAGAGCTGATCAAGATTTGCTAGCTGACAGATGGACTGAAGTCCTTGCGGCTGAAGAGTATGAACTCGAACGCCCCTCCAAGAGCTACCCAAAGCGCAGGTTGCTACCCCAATTAGAGGAGGAAGCACCTAAACCTACAACACCAGCGCATGATGTGGCCGACCGGCCACCCCATAGCCGCGACAGAGAGGCCTCTCGGCCCTCCACTCAAGCCGCACCCCGGCGCCGCTTAAAAATACCAAGGAACGGGAAAACGCGCCAGACCTGCGAGATATATTGGAAGACAAGGCAAGGCAAACAAGATCGATCTACGGATCGCGTGGGCGCCCCACGGCACGAGACGGTACTCGTCACGCCGGATACAGTAAATCCGGCCGGGCCGAACACAGTAGACAAAGCTCGTTTGAGCTGCGTCGTGATATAGCCCAATACAGAGGCGCCGCACACCCACTATGCTTCACAGATGAAGTAATGGATCATCAAATCCCCGAGGGTTTCAAACCTGTGAACATCGAATCATACGATGGCACAACAGATCCTGCGGTATGGATCAAGGACTATCTCCTTAATATCCACATGGCCCGCGGTGATGACCTACACGCCATCAAATACCTCCCACTCAAGCTTAAAGGACCAGCTCGGCATTGGCTTAACAGCTTGCCAGCAGAATCAATTGGTTGTAGGGAGGACCTGGAAGCCGCATTCCTCGACAATTTCCACGGCACTTATGTGCGACCACCAGACGCCGATGACCTAAGCCACATAATTCAGCAGCCAGAGGAATCGGCCAGACAATTCTGGACACGGTTCCTAACCAAGAAAAATCAAATCGTCGACTGTCCGGACGTAGAGGCCCTAGCAGCCTTCAAGCATAACATCCGCGACGAGTGGCTTGCATGGCACCTAGGACAGGAAAAGCCGAAATCTATGGCAGCCCTCACGACACTTATGACCCGCTTTTGCGCGGGAGAAGACAGCTGGCTAGCTCGCAGCAATAACATGACCAAGAGCCCTGGTAATTCGGATACCAAGGACAACAGTGGCAGGTCGCGTCACAACAAGCAAAAGCGCCGCATTAACAGCGATAATGCTGAGGATACGGCAGTTAATGCCGGATTCAAAGGCTCTAAACCCGGTCAGCGGAAAAAGCCATTCAAAAGAAATACTCCGGGCCCGTCCAGTTTGGACCGAATACTCGACCGCTCATGCCAGATACATGGCACCCCCGAAAAACCAGCCAATCACACCAACAGGGATTGTTGGGTGTTCAAGCAGGCAGGCAAGTTAAATGCCGAAAGCGGGGACAAGGGGCTGCATAGCGATGACGAGGAGGAGCCCCGGCCGCCGAACAACAGTGGACAGAAAGGTTTTCCCCCACAAGTGCGGACGGTGAACATGATATACGCAACCCACGTCCCCAAGAGAGAGCGGAAGCGTGCGCTAAGGGACATATACGCGATGGAGCCAGTCGCCCCAAAGTTCAACCCATGGTCTTCCTGCCCGATCACTTTTGATCAAAGGGACCACCCCACTAGCATCCGTCATGGCGGATTCGCCGCATTGGTTCTAGACCCAATTATTGACGGATTTCACCTCACTACAGTCCTTATGGACGGCGGCAGCAGCCTAAACCTGCTTTACCAGGATACAGTGCGGAAAATGGGCATCGATCCCTCAAGGATTAAACCCACTAAAACGACATTTAAAGGCGTCATACCAGATGTAGAGGCCAACTGTACAGGCTCAGTTACACTTGAAGTGGTCTTTGGATCTCTGGGTAATTTCCGTAGTGAGGAGTTAATCTTCGACATAGTCCCGTTCCGCAGTGGCTATCACGCACTGCTCGGGCGAACCGCATTTGCTAAGTTCAATGCGGTGTCGCACTACGCATACCTCAAGCTCAAGATGCCAGGCCCTCGAGGAGTCATCACGGTCAATGGAAACACCGAACGCTCTCTCTTAACGGAGGAGCATACGGCGGCTATCGCAGCGGAAGTACAAAGCAGCCTCTCAAGGCAATTCTCCAGTCCGGCCATTAAACGCCTGGACACCGTCAAGCGCACCCGGAGTAACCTACAACAAGACCGCCTGGCACGTTCCGAGCAAGCGTAGCAATGCGGCCCCAACCCCAGCCCTCACGAACTTGCGAAACCAATGATGCGCGTACATAACTACGCTCTGGAAATACCATGGGCACAGGGGGAGGGTCACCATCACGGCACGCCCGAAACGCGGCTTAAACCGCAGTAGGGGCTGCCGATTTCTTAATTTTCTCTTATTTTTAGGACTCCATTCTTCGGAAGGCTTGTCCGGCAGTACAATTGCCGCACAAACGATACAACCAGGGAAGCAGAAAGCTACACCGCACTATGGAACTCTAAGGTGGTCTCTATAACGAGCAGTATACCTGTTTCAAATACCATTCCGCAGCTCGCCCCTGGAAAGGACATGTTAAATAGTCCCATCTTTTGCTTATTGCACTATTTGTATCGTTCTACTTTGATCGCGGCTTTTATAAATAAACAATGCATAGCTTCCGTGTATTATTGCATTACTCTTTTTTACGAATATATGTTCATTAATGACATGTTGCACCCGTACACTTTGGTATGGCCAACACGCCAGGGGCTTAAGTACCCCACAATACGGGGTGAGAAGTCCGAACACTTTCACAAGTGCGGCACCCCGAACTTATAGCATTATATGCATCGGCTCCGAATCATGTCTTGGGTCAATAGTTGGGTTTGCCCGGCTCCTATGTTTTGGTACCTTACGTTCCGTTATATCGGCTAAGGTAGCACTAGGAGAACTACTGCGATTGTGCCCCAGTTGAGCTGGGCTAAGCACCTCAGTAGAGAAAGCTAAAACTGACCGTCATGATGAGCCGAGAGCTGGTCGCTGTTCGAGAGGTTTTCGAGTCCCTAAAGACTTATGCCGCTTAGAGCGAGGAGTCGGCTTTGTCCGGCCTAGGCGTGGATAGCGCCCCGAACTCGGTCTTCCGAACACTAGGGGCTTCGCCGAAATTTAAAATTATAGAATTCTATGGCTAAGTGAGAGTGTTCAAGCATTATAGTCCGATTTCCTTGTTCGTTGTGTTGAGCGCCTCCCTCGAAGGACCCAAGAATGGGAAAAAGAGCGCTCATGTTTATCCCAAACACCCCAGCACTCGCGGCATGGGGGCAGAAGCCGACGACTCGCCATCTCTCAAATTTGATAAACGGCCGCACAGAAGGTAATATTTTAAATTCAAAAGCGTTGCTTAGCGCATATGAACAAGTTTTCAGCGTACAGGATCACAAATGCGAGTTTACTCAAAAATTACATCTTTGGAGCATTCATCCGCTATAAGGCGGGCACCCTTCAGGACGCCCTCATAATACGCTTCCGGGACGCGATGCTCCTTGCCCGGCGGCGGCCCGTCCTTCACCAGCTTCTCCGCATCCATCTTGCCCCAGTGCACTTTAGCATGGGCAAGCGCCCTACGGGCACCTTCGATGCAGACGGAGCGCTTGATTACTTCAAGCCGTGGACAGGCATCCACCAACCGTCTCACCAGCCCAAAGTAGCTCCCAGGCGGAGCCTCCCCAGGCCAAAGCCGAACTATGAAGCCCTTTATGGCCTGTTCGGCCACCTTGTGGAGCTCGACCATTTGCTTCAGCTGGTCGCTCAAAGGCACCAGGTGTCCGGCCTCAGCGTACTGAGACCAGAACACCTTCTCCGTCGAGCTCCCCTCCTCGGATTGGTAGTAGGCGGCGGCATCAGACGCAATGCGGGGCAAATCCGCGAATGCCCCTGGAGAGCTCCGGACTCTGGTAAGTAACAAGTAATTCACTTTCACGTGCTTGCTTTGCATAATGAATGCCTTACCCGCCGCTATCTTCTTCATCGCTTCAATTTCTTGGAGGGCTTTCTGGGCTTCGGCCTTGGCAGACTTCGCGCTTTCGAGGACCGCCACAAGCTCGGACGCTTGCATCTTTGAGTCAAGCTCCAAACTCTCGTGTTTTTTCACGAGAGCCTGGAGCTCTTTCTGCACCTCCTCCACCCGTGCCTCTTGCTTCCCTCTCTCTGTGCGCTCCGCGGCCGCTCCGTTTTCGGCCTTGGACAACGCTTTCTTAAGGGTTGCCACCTCGGTCGTGGCCCCTATAATAGCACGTTGATCCTGTCATTTTTTGCAACCATATTTTCTCTATATACTTGCGCAAGGTATTACTTACCTTCCCTCTCCTTGAGTTGCCTCTTGGCATGGCCGAGCTCGTTCTCGGACCGCATGAGGTTTTGCTTCAACGTATCCACCTCCGCAGTCAATGCGGCGGAGGCCAGCGGCAAAGCCTGCATACGCATATTGACTTGATTATGTTAGACTCCTGTGAACGTTATTAGATCCTCTATTCGGCTTTTCTTTCCGAACGCCGAATAGAGCATCAGGGGCTACTGTCTATGCGGTAATATTTTTACATATTCTTTACTTACCTCAAAGCCTATTAGAAGGCTGGCACAGGCTTCAGTCAATCCGCTCTTGGCGGACTGAACCTTCTGGATCACCGCACTCATAATAGTGTGGTGCTCCTCGTCGATGGAGGCGCCGTTAAGCACCTCCAGCAAATTGTCCGGTGTCTCCGGTTGGACGGAGGTCACCGGCTCGGTAGGATTGCTCCTCTTGGAAGGAGGCTGCCTACCGGAGTCCGGAACCATTGAAGGTTCCGGCGCGGTGTCTGGCTCAAGGCCGGACTTGGAGCCCTTGGGGGTTCTATCCCCTTTACGCCTGGAGTCCGGGAGGTCGCCTTGCGGCGCCTCCAGGACAACCTCCTCCTGGCTTGGAACCTGTTGGGACGCGACCTCGGCGTCATCCGTAGGGTGGGGGGGGGGTAGCCGTCGGAAGAGAATTCACATCCGACGAATCCAGGGAGCCGCTTGACGACTCGTCGAGCCCGGCCTTGGGCGGACTGCACAGTCATATTCGGCGTAAGGAGGAGCTGTGCAAGAAAGGAACACTATGAATTTCTCTGGTGTCCGAATACTTACGATCTTGCCAGGGGCTTGGCCCTGTGCGGCCACTCCTCTTCGCCGTCGTCGGCGTTGGTGGAGCAGTCCAGAGGAAGGGTCTTCCCCTTCTTGGACCCTTCGGCCTCCCCAGTTGGGGCGGCCTTCCTTTTCTTCTCTCCCCCCGCTGGAGGGGGAGAGGTCTCTTCTTCCTCCTCCTCGCCTTCACGGGAGGAGTGCGTCTTGGAGTCGTCGGATGATGAATCCGACACCGCCAGGCGCCGGGCACTCTTTCGAGTCCCCGTGGCCTTCTTCTCTGGCACCACATAGGGTGCCGGAACCAGCAGCTTCGCCAAGCGAGCATCCGCGGGGCCTTCGGGCAAAGGAGCCGGACAGTTGATCTGTCCGGACGTCTCCTGCCAATCCTGTCAAAGGTAAGGGAGCTTAGATCCCACATGGAGTCAAACTATGAAAAACTAATACCCTGTAAAAGGTAAAAACGGCTTACCGCACTAGCGTGACGCTGCGTGTTGAATCCGCGATCCTCGATAGCGGATGCGGGGGCCTCGGCGCCCTTGAAAAACACCTTCCAGCCATATTCGTATGTTGTGTCGAAGAGCCTGCTCAGAGTTCGGTGCTGCGCCGGGTCAGACTTCCATAGGTTGAAAGCCCGTTGTTGACACGGGAGGATCCAGTGGATGAGCATAACCTGGACTACGTTGACAAGTTTGAGCTTCTTGTCCACTAGGGTTTGGACGCATGTTTGGAGTCCGGTCAACTCTCCTTTTTTACCCCACGACAGGCCCGTCTCTTTCCAGGAGGTGAGCCGCGTAGGGGGTCCGGATCGGAACTCGGGGGCTACGACCCATTCAGGGTCGCGCGGCTCGGCGATGTAAAACCACCCCGATTGCCACCCCTTTAGGGTCTCCACGAAGGAGCCCTCGAGCCATAGGACGTTGGGCATCTTGCCCACCATGGCACCTCCGCACTCCGCCTGGGTGCCGCGCACCACCTTCGGCTTGACATTGAAAGTCTTGAGCCATAGGCCGAAATGGGGGCGGATGCAGAGGAAAGCCTCGCACATGACGATAAACGCCGAGATGTTGAGGACAAAGTTCGGGGCCAGATCGTGGAAATCCAGGCCATAGTAGAACATGATCCCTCGGACAAATGGGTGGAGAGGGAAGCCCAGTCCGTGGAGGAAATGGGGGAGGAACACCACCCTCTCATGGGGCCTAGGGGTGGGGACGAGCTGCCCCTCTTCGGGAAGCCGGTGCGCGATGTCGTTAGACAAGTATCCAGCCTTCCTTAGTTTTTTGATGTGTCCCTCCGTGACGGAGGAGACCATCCACTTGCCTCCCGCTCCGGACATGGCTGGAGAAGGTTGAGGTGAGGTGTGCGGACATGGGCGCTGGAGCTCGAGTGCGCGGAAATGGATAGGCAAAGGAGGAAGAAGGCATGGATGAAAAGGTCGATCCTTGTCCCCTTATATGGGCGGACGCGACTATGTGTCCCCACCAGCCTGGTAAAACTCGCTTATCTCCCAAGCGCCATAATCAATGGCGCGGTTGGGTTACCCATGCCTGTATTGATGAGAATCCCGGAATAAGGGGACACGATCTCTGCTTTGACAAGACGTCCCAAGGGAATCGCCTCGCTAAACGCGCTGAGGTGGGACAGTAAAACGATTCGAATAAAGACTTGGCCGTGGTGTGATGTCATGCTACGGAATACGTCGGTAGATTAGATTTGTGTAAATATTATTCTCTCTATGGCAATATGTGGAAACTTATTTTGTAGAGCCGGACACTACCTTTGTGTTCAAAATCTTCTATGAAGTACTTGGAGGAGGAACCCGCCTTGCAATGCCAAAGACAATCTGCGCGCCGGACTCGTCGTCAGTGAAGCCTGGTTCAGGGGCTACTGAGGGAGTCCTGGATTAGGGGGTGTCCGGATAGCCGGACTATACCTTCGGCCGGACTCCTGGACTATGAAGATACAAGATTGAAGACTTCGTCCCGTGTCTGGAAGGGACTTTCCTTGGCATGGAAGGCAAGCTTGGCGATACGGATATGTAGATCTCCTACCATTGTAACTGACTCTGTGTAACCCTAGTCCTCTCCGGTGTCTATATAAACCGGAGGGTTTTAGTCCGTAGGACGAACAACAATCATACCATAGGCTAGCTTCTAGGGTTTAGCCTCTTTGATCTCGTGGTAGATCTACTCTTGTACTACCCATATCATCAATATCAATCAAGCAGGACGTAGGGTTTTACCTCCATCAAGAGGGACCGAACTGTAACACCCCGGATATGACTTTCCCAATATGTACTCCAACTCTTGCCGTTTCCGGCGTTAAGTTATTTTATTTTCTCGGTTCGGGTTTTTGTCTCTGTGTGTTGTTGTCGTTGTCATGCATCTCATATCATGTCATCATGTGCATTGCATTTGCATACATGTTCATCTCATGCATTCGAGCATTTTCCCCGTTGTCCGTTTTGCATTCCGGCGCTTCGTTCTCCTCCGGTGGTAATTTCTACCTTTCTTTCATGTGTGGGGATTAAACATTTCCGGATTGGACCGAGACTTGCCAAGCATCCTTGGTTTACTACCGGTAGACCGCCTGTCAAGTTTCATACCATTTGGACTTTGTTTGATGCTCCAACGGTTAACCGAGGGACCGAAAAGGCCTCGTGTGTGTTGCAGCCCAACACCCCGCCAATTTGGCCCAAAACCCACCAAAAACCCTCTCCATCATCTAGAGCGTTCGATCACGATCGCATGGCCGAAAACCGCACCTCATATGGACTCTCCTAGCTCCCTCCACCTCTATATAAAGACCCCTCCTCAAAAATCCGGATCTTCCCCGTCCAAACCCTAAAAAAAAGGATCCCCTCGTCGCCGGACGTGTCCGAATTGGGCCGGACACGTCCGCCTGATCCGCCGCCGCCAACCCGCGCCTGCCACGTGTCGCCGCCGCCGCCCCCGCGCCACCGGCCCGGCGAGCCCGCGGGAGGCCCTCTCGGCCCGCGTCTTCGCCCCGCGCCGCCTCCTTTCGCCCAACCGCCGTCGCCTCCATCTCCGGCGGGAAGCCCCGCGCCGGCCGCCACGCTCCATCGCCGGTCGGGCCGCCCCTCGCCGCCCCGCCGTGGATTTCCTCGTCGCCCGACTCCGGCGAGCGTCCGGCGAGCTCCGGTCGCTTCTCCTCCTTCCCCCGCCCACGGATCCGCCGGCCGCCGTCTACTCCGTCAACTCCGGCGAGCTCGGGCCGGTGATCCTCGAAGAACGCGCTGCTACAGTACCGGCCCAGATCCAGATCCAGATCCGGATCGGGTTGACTTTTTGCCCGAAACCCTAACTTTTTGTCTATGTTCATCGCATCGTAACTCCTCATCCGTAGCTCCGTTTTGGGCATATAGCATATCAAATTGTTTGTCTCAGAGAGTACATCATTTCATCTCATTACATCATTTTTATTTGAGTTCATCTTGATGCCCGAAATGCTGTTAGAAGAGTGCTACTTGAGATAATTGTCAGATCTGCTGCTCCATTTAGATATTTGTCATTTTTGCCATGATTATTGTGTGCATGATATGCCCATGAGTTCTACATATGTTTTGTTAAGGGTTTTGCCATCTTTCTAGAGGCGCAATCCATGTATTTTTGTGATGTGTGTGGTGACTAGCACAAGCTTGCAAAGTGAGGCACTTGGTAATGCGGATTTCAGGGACTTAGCATTTCCACCAAGTCCTTGACCTGTTTATCTCATATGGCCATATGTTCGTGTTGTTTCCTAGTGATCCGTGCCTCTTTTGAGGATGATCAGTAAGAATGTTTTGTTAATCTTGTAGTGCTCTATCCATCCATGTCTTTGTTTGTAATTATGGAGCACCCTAGCTTGAGTCAATCGAGCTCTACTTTTGCTATTTCGTGAATTTGGGCAGATTGTCTACTTGTTAGCAATTTTGCCGAGGATGTTGTAGTTGATCCGTGCATGCTATGCTATTGTTCTTGCCATGTCTAGCTTGCATTTTTGTGTATTCTTGATGGGTGTATGCTTATATTATCATGACTTGCTCCGTAGTGAGTGCATCGAGCTCGTAAACATGCCTACTTGATATCTGTTTCAGCATGTTCCAGTTTTCACTAAGTCTGAGAACTGAGTATGTTTTTGCCATGTTCACATGCTTGCAATTGTATTTTCTGATCCCTTTTGGCTCAAGGTCACTAAGGGACTTTTGTTAAGCTCTTTGAGTAGCTCCATGCCATGCTTTACTTTGCCATGTTCAGGTCCTGTAGCATATAGTTTTCATCCTCCGAAAAGTGCTACCTGATCTGAAATTCCAGACAAGTGTTAATTTAACTAAGTCTGAGATCTGTTTACCATATGCATTTTTGCCATGCTTGTTTGAACCTGTTAATGGATGAATTGGCCGTAGCTCAATGCTAGACTTTTGTTAAGCATCATGAATTCATCCCTGCCATGTATTTTTGTTGTCATGTTTGGGTGCTGTAGCATGTTCATCTTGTTGCATTTAGATGACTACTTGCTGTAAATCGCAGAACGTGGTCATATTTGAATTGCTTGCCATTTCCATACCGTAACTCCGATTCTGGCGTTCTTTATATCGTTTTCAAGCGATTTCATCTCATCTTTCCAGTGGCACACTTGGATTTCCAAGTTGAGGCCAGGTTCATTCATTCCTTGTCAAATCTTGCATATGCATCACATATTGCATCCCGCATAGCATACCATCCTTGCATCATGTTGTTTGAGTTTGCACGTGGTTCATTGGTCCTTGTTGCTTGTTTGTCTTATTTGGGTAGAGCCGGGAGACGAGTTCGCTAACGAGGAGCCCGTTGAGTTTGCTTTTGAGGATCCAGTCAACTCTGACAACTTTGCAGGCAAGATGATCATACCCTCGAAATCACTACTATCTTTGCTTTGCTAGATGATCGCTCTTTTGCTATGCCAATGCTACGATGCCTACCACTTTCTTTCAAGCCTCCCAAATTGCCATGTCAAACCTCTAACTCACCATGTCCTAGCAAACCGTTGATTGGCTATGTTACCGCTTTGCTCAGCCCCTCTTATAGCGTTGCTAGTTGCAGGTGAAGATTGGAGACCGTTCCTTGTTGGGAACATTATTTACTAGTTGGGATATCATTATATTGTCATGCTATCTTAATGCATCTATATACTTGGTAAAGGGTGGAAGGCTCGGCCTCTCGCCTAGTGTTTTGTTCCACTCTTGCCGCCCTAGTTTCCGTCATATCGGTGTTATGTTCCCGGATTTTGCGTTCCTTACGCGGTTGGGTTATAATGGGAACCCCTTGACAGTCCGCCTTGAATAAAACTCCTCCAGCAATGCCCAACCTTGGTTTTACCATTTGCCACCTAGCCTTTTCCCTTGGGTTTCGCGGACTCAAGGGTTATCTTATTTTAACCCCCCCCCCCCCCCCCCCGGGGCCAGTGCTCCTCTGAGCGTTGGTCCAACCTAGAGTACCGTGCGGGGCCGTCCCTTGGAAACTTGGGTTATGTTGGCTCCCGTACGCTTAGCTTATCCGGTGTGCCCTGAGAACGAGATATGTGCAGCTCCTATCGGGATTTGTCGGCACAGCGGGTGGTGTTGCTGGACTTGTTTTACCATTGTCCGAGTTGTCTTGAAGAACCGGGATACCGAGTCTGATCGGAACGTCTCGGGAGGAGGTCTATTCCTTCGTTGACCGTGAGAGCTTGTCATGGGCTAAGTTGGGACTCCCCTGCAGGGATTTGAACTTTCGAAAGCCGTGCCCACAGTTATGGGCAGATGGGAATTTGTTAATGTCTGGTTGTAGATAACTTGAACCTTAACTTAATTAAAATGAATCAATAGTGTGAGTTACCGTGATGGCCTCTTCTCGGCGGAGTCCGGGAAGTGGACACGGTGTTGGAGTAATATTTGCGCAGGTTGTCCTCTAGTTTCTCGTTCGCGCATTGCCTCCTCTTCTCGCTCTCTTTTGCGAACAGGATAGCCACCATATATGCTAGTCGCTTGCTGCAGCTCCACATATATTTACCCTACCTTACCTATTAAGCTTAAATAGTCTTGATCACGAGGGTGTGAGATTGCTGAGTCCCTGTGGCTCACAGATTACTTCCAAACCAGATGCAGGGCCTGATGATTCCGCTCCAGGTGACGCGCTCGAGCTCAAGTGGGAGTTCGACGAGGACTCTCAACGATACTACGTTTCTTTCCTTGATGATCAGTAGTGGTGCCCAGTTGGGGTGATCGGGATCGTGTCGCATGTTGGGTTATCTTTTATTTTGGCATCGTAGTCGGGCCATGAGTGTTTGAATGATGTAATGTTATTTATGTACTTTGATTAACGTGGCGAGTGTAAGACAACTATGTTATCTCCCCTTTTATTATATTTATTACATGGGATGTTGTGAAGATTGCCTAACTTGCGACATATGCCTTCAATGCGATTATGTCTCTAAGTCGTGCCTCGACACGTGGGAGCTATAGTCGCATCGAGGGTGTTACACGAACCTGGGTAAAACATTGTGTTCCCTGCCTCCTGTTACCATACGGCCTAGACGCACAGTTTGGGACCCCCTACCCGAGATCCGCCGTTTTTGACACCGACACATTTTCTTTTAATTGTCTACCCAAATAAGCATTGAAGTCATCTTGCTTATTCATAAAGTTATCAAACTCATCCAAGCATTGACTAGCAATTTTAGTAGGAGGGACTTCGGCTTTATCATATCTATAGAGAGAATTTACCTTTACTACCTGTGTCGGGATATCGGGATCAGGAGGTTCTTCAGTAAATAAATAATTGAGATCATAGGTTTCTTCAACAGGCGATGAATTAAGACCATGTATTTCGTCAATAGGAGGTAAATTCTTAATGTCTTCAGCTTTAATACCTTTCTCTTTCATAGATTTCTTTGCCTCTTGCATATCTTCGGGACTGTGAAATAGAACACCTCTCTTCTTCGGAGTTGGTTTAGGAATAAGTTCAGTAATTGGAGCAGGAGTTGGCTAAGGAGCTGGTTCAGGAGGTGCCCAATTATTTTCATTTGTCAACGTATTATTTGATATAATTTCATCTTCATTCGGTGTTCTTTCCCTGAAAAGAGAACCAGCACAACTATCCAGGTAATCTCTGGAAGCATCGGTTAGTCCATTATAAAAGATATCAAGTATTTCAGGTTTCTTAAGAGGATGATCAGGCAAAGCATTAAGTAACTTGAGAAGCCTCCCCCAAGCTTGTGGGAGACTCTCTTCTTCAATTTGCACAAAGTTGTATATTTCCCTCAAAGCAGCTTGTTTCTTATGAGCAGGGAAATATTTAGCAGAGAAGTAATAAATCATATCCTGGGGACTACACACACAACCAGGATCAAGAGAATTAAACCATATCTTAGCATCACCCTTTAATGAGAACAGAAATATTTTGAGTATATAAAGGTAACGCGATCTCTCATCATTAGTGAACAGGGCAGCTATATCATTTAACTTAGTAAGATGTGCCACAACAGTTTCAGATTCATAGCCATAAAACGGATCAGATTCAACCAAAGTAATTATATCAGGATCAACAGAGAATTCATAATCTTTATTAGGAACACATATAGGTGAAGTAGCAAAAGCAGGGTCGGGTTTCATTCTATCTCTAAGTGATTCTTTGTTCCATTTAATTAATAACCTCTTAAGCTCATATCTATCTTTGCAAGCAGAAATAGCAGCAGAAGATTCCATATCAAAAAGATAACCTTCAGGAATAACAGGCATATTTTCATCATCACTATCATCATCGTATTCAGATTCAATAATTTCTTTTTCTCTAGCCCTAGCAATTTGTTCATCAAGAAATTCACTAAGGGGCACAATAGTATCAGGCATAGAAGCAATTTCATCATAAGTATCATGCATAGCAGAAGTGGCATCATCAATAACATGCGACATATCAGAACGAATAGCAGAAGCAGATGTAGGTGTCGCAAATTTACTCATAACAGAAGGTGAATCAAGTGCAGAGCTAGATGGCAGTTCCTTACCTCCCCTCGTAGTTGAGGGATAGATCTTGGTTTTTGGATCTCTCAAGTTCTTCATAGTGTCCAGCAGATATAAATCCCAAGTGACTCAAAGAATAGAGCTATGCTCCCCGGCAACGGCGCCAGAAAAAGGTCTTGATAACCCACAAGTATAGGGGATCGCAACAGCTTTCGAGGGTAGAGTATTCAGCCCAAATTTATTGATTCGACACAAGGGGAGCCAAAAACTATTCTCAAGTATTAGCAGCTGAGTTGTCAATTCAACCACACCTGGAAACTTAGTATCCGCAGCAAAGTGTTTAGTAGCAAAGTAATATGATAGTGGTGGTAGCGGCAACAAAAGTAAAGACAGCAAAAGTAATGTTTTGGTACTTTATAGTGATTGTAACAGTAGCAGCGGGAAAGTAAATAAGCGAGAACCAGTATATGGAAAACTCGTAGGCACCGGATCAGTGATGGATAATTATGCCAGATGCGGTTCATCATGTAACAGTCATAACATAGGGTGACACAGAACTAGCTCCAATTCATCAATGTAATGTAGGCATGTATTTCGTATAGTCATACGTGCTTATGGAAAAGAACTTGCATGACATCTTTTGTCCTACCCTCCCATGGCAGCGGGATCCTATTGGAAACTAAGGGATATTAAGGCCTCCTTTTAATAGAGAACCGGAACAAAGCATTAGCACATAGTGAATACATGAACTCCTCAAACTATGGTCATCACCGGGAGTGGTCCCGATTATTGTCACTTCGGGGTTGCCGGATCATAACACATAGTAGGTGACTATATACTTGCAAGATAGGATCAAGAACTCACATATATTCATGAAAACATAATAGGTTCAGATCTGAAATCATGGCACTCGGGCCCTAGTGACAAGCATTAAGCATAGCAAAGTCATAGCAACATCAATCTCAAAACATAATGGATACTAGGGATCAAACCCTAACAAAACTAACTCGATTACATGATAAATCTCATCCAACCCATCACCGTCCAGCAAGCCTATGATGGAATTACTCACGCACGGCGGTGAGCATCATGAAATTGGTGATGGAGGATGGTTTATGATGACGACGGCGACGAATCCCCCTCTCCGGAGCCCCGAACGGACTCTAGATCAGCCCTCCCGAGAGGTTTTAGGGCTTGGCGGCGGCTCTGTATCGTAAAACGCGATGATTTCTTCTCCCTGATTTTTTTCTCATTGAAACTCAATATATGAAGGTGGAGTTGGAGTCGGAGACGCAACAGGGGGCCCACGAGGTAGGGGGCGCGCCCTAGGGGGGGCGCCCCCCACCCTCGTGAGAAGGGTGTGGGCCCCCTAGTCTTCGTCTTTGGCGAGGATTTTTTATTGTTTTTTCTAAGATGTTCCGTGGAGTTTTAGGTCATTCCGAGAATATTTGTTTTCTGCACATAAAACAACACCATGGCAATTCTGCTGAAAACAACGTTAGTCCGGGTTAGTTCCATTCAAATCATACAAGTTAGAGTCCAAAACAAGGGCAAAAGTGTTTGGAAAAGTAGATACGACGGAGACGTATCAACTCCCCCAAGCTTAAACCCTTGCTTTTCCTCAAGCAATTCAGTTGACAAACTGAAAGAAAGAAAGAAAAACTTTTATAAACTCTGTTTGCTCTTGTTGTTGTAACTATGTCAAGCCAGCATTCAAGTTTTCAGCATAGATCATAACTAACCACATTTGCAAAAATTCTCAGGTCTCACAATTACTCATATCAATAGCATAATCAACTAGCAAGTCATAATAATAAATCTCGGATGACAACACTTTCTCAAAACAATCATAATATGATATAACAAGATGGTATCTCGCTAGCCCTTTCTGAGACCGCAAAACATAAATGCAGAGCACCTTTAAAGATCAAGGACTGACTAGACATTGTAATTCATGGTAAAAGAGATCCAATCATAGTCATACCCAATATAAATTAACAGTGATGAATGCAAATGACGTCTATGCTCTCTAGCTAGTGCTTTTTAATAAGAGGGTGATGACTCAGCATAAAAGTAAATGGATAGGCCCTTCGCAGAGGGAAGCAGGGATTTGTAGATGTGCCAGAGCTCGGTTTTGAAATAGAGATAAATTGTATTTTGAGCGGTATACTTTCATTGTCAACGTAACAACTAAGAGATGGCGATATCTTCCATGCTAAACACATTATAGGCGGTTCCCAAATAGAATGGTAAATTTTATACTCCCCCTCCACCAACAAGCATCAATCCATGGCTTGCTCGAAACAACGAGTGCCTCCAACATACATCAGGTCCCAGGGGGAGTTTTGTTTGCAATTAATTTTGATTTAGTTTGCATAAAGCATGGGACTGGGCATCCCGGTGACCAGCCATTTTCTCGTGAGTGAGGAGCGGAGTCCACTCCTCTTGAGAATAACCCGCCTAACACGAAAGATAAGGACAGCCTTTGTTGATACATGAGCTATTCGAGCATACAAAACAGAATGTTTATTTGAAGGTTTAGAGTTTGGCACATACAAATTTACTTCGAACGGCAGGTAGATACCGCATATAGGAAGGTATGGTGGACTCATCTGGGATAACTTTGGGGTTTAAGGGATTGGATGCACAAGCAGTATTCCCGCTTAGTACAAGTGAAGGCTAGCAAAAGACTGGGAAGCGACCAACTAGAGAGCGACAACAGCCATGTACATGCATTAAAATTAATAAACATTGGATGCAAGCATGAGTAGGATATAATCCACCATGAACATAAATATCGTGAAGGCTATGTTGATTTGTTTCAACTACATGCGTGAACATGTGCCAAGTCAAGTCACTTAAATCATTCAAAAGAGGATACCACCCTATCATACCACATCATAATCATCTCAATAGCATGTCGGCATACAAGGTAAAGCATTATAACTCATAGCTAATCAAGCATGGCACAAGCAACTCTGATCTCTAATTGTCATTGCAAACATGTTTATTCATAATAAGCTGAATCAAGAACGCGGGACTCATCATATTTACAAAAACAAAAGAGGTCGAGTTCATACCAGCTTTTCTCATCTCAGTCAGTCCATCATATATCATCATAATTGCCTTTCACTTGCAGGACCGAACGGTGTGAATAATAATAAGAGCGCACGTGCATTGGACTAAGCTGGAATCTGCGAGCATTCAATAAACAGGAGAAGACAAGGCAATATGGGCTCTTGGTTAAATCAACAATAATGCATATAAGAGTCACTTCAACAATTTAATTATGGTCTTCTCCTACTGACCCCCAAAGAAGAAAAGAAATAAAACTATTTACACGGGAAAGCTCACAACAAGCAAAAGAAGAACGGGAAATATTTTTGGGTTTTCTTTTTAATTATTACTACTACAGCAGAAAAATAAACTACTACTAATTTTTTTGGTTTTTCTTAAGGTTTAACAAACACACAAGAAGAAAGCAGGAAAAGGGAAAATAAACTAGCATGGATATTACAGTGAAAAAGTATGAGCACCGACATCTAGCAATGAGTGTGTGTGAACATAATTGTAATGTCAGTGAGAAATACGTACTCCCCCAAGCTTAGGCTTTTGGCCTAAGTTGGTCTATGGCCACGGCTGGCCTGGCGGATATCCATAATAATAGTTGTTGGGGTCGTACTGTGATGAGGAAGAAGGCTTCGATTGCCACTAGCTGGCAATCATCTTTGGATCCCAAGAATAAACAGATTGTCGTGGAGGTTCATCTTGTGGTTCCTGTTCTGGCTCCTCGACTGGTGCAGGGTTCCGGTAGGTGTGAACAGTCGTCAACGGAACAAGGTACGTGTCTGTAGTCAAATCAAACAAAGAAGGAGCAGGCAAGGTAATAGTCTCAGGATGATGTTTATTAAAGAACAATTGATATTTAAGCTCCCCTGCCCTATTTTTAATAATAAAATCATGTGCCACCATACTTTTATGATCTAGATAAACACGGGGCATCACCTTTTCTTCCTTCTCAGCATGCCTAATAGGTATGTTAAAATGTGCGGCTAGGTGTGTGGCATAGATGCCTCCAAAGATGGGGCCCTTAGTACGGTTCATATTTAACCGTCTAGCAATAATACCGCCCAAACTAAAAGTGTTATCACTGTATAAACCTTGGAGCAGAATAATTAAATCAGGGATGCTCAGGTTTCTAGAATTTCCGCGTCCAATTAAACAACGACTAGCAAATAATGCAAAGTAACGCAAAACAGGAAAATGTATGCTAGTGATTCGTGCATCGGAAACCTTCCTGGTTTCTCCTACAGTGATATTATCAATAAACCCAGCCACATCATCATGATGTGGTTCTTCTGTCTTGCCCTCAAAAGGGACTAAACAAATCCGACAGAAATCGTAAAGTGACATTTCGTTATGCTCATCATATAAATGAAACTCCGCAACTACAACAAAAGTATTAAGGTAAACCTAACCATGGCATGAAACATGTGGGTCCAAATCAACCCCTTACAAAGCAACGCATAAACTAGGGTTTAAGCTTCTATCACTCTAGCAACCCATCATCCACTTATTACTTCCCAATGCCTTCCTCTAGGCCCAAATAATGGTGAAGTGTCATGTAGTCAACATTCACATAACACCATTAGAGGAGAGACAACATACATCTCATCAAAATATCGAACGAATACCAAATTCACATGACTACTAATAGCAAGACTTCTCCCATGTCCTCAGGAACAAAAGTAACTACTCACAAAGCATAAACATGTTCATAATCGGAGGGGTATTAATATGCATATAGGATCTGAACATATGATCCTCCACCAATTAAACCAACTAGCATCAACTACAAGGAGTAATTAACACTACTAGCAACCTACTAGCACCAATCCCGGACTTAGAGACAAGAATTGGATACAAGAGATGAACTAGGGTTTTGAGATGAGATGGTGCTGATGAAGATGTTGATGGAGATTTGCCTCTCCCGATGAGAGGAGCCTTGGTGATGACGATGGCGATGATTTCCCCCTCCGGGACGGAAGTTTCCCCGGCAGAACAGCTCCGCTAGAGCCCTAGATTGGTTCCGCCAACGTTCCGTCTCGTGGCGGCGGAGTTTCATCCGAGAAGATGGCTTATGGTTTTTTTTTCCATCGAAAGACTCCATATAGCAGAAGATGGCCACCGAAGGGCCACCAGGGGGCCCACGAGGTAGGGGGCGCGCCTAGGGGGGTAGGGTGCACCCCCACCCTCGTGGGCAGGGTGTGGCCCCCCTGGTGAGTTTCTTCCGCTGAGTATTTTTTATATATTTGGAAAACATCTTCCGTGAAGTTTCAGGACTTTTGGAGCTGTGCAGAATAGGTCTCTAATATTTGCTCCTTTTCCATCCCAGAATCCCAGCAGCCGGCATTCTCCCTATTTATGTAAACCTTGTAAAATAAGAGAGAATAGGCATAAGTATTGTGACATAATGTGTAATAATAGCCCATACTGCAATAAATATCGATATAAAAGCATGATGCAAAATGGACGTATCACATCGCTGCCCCGAAATGTATTATGACAGTGTCCTGAAGGGTTCCCGCCTTGTGGCGGATGAATGTGCTAGAGATGTAATTTTTGAATGAACATGCTCATGTGATCCTGTAATGTGAAACGAGTTCATTTGCGCTATGCAACGCTTTTTGAATTTAAAATATTACCTTCTGTGCGGCCGTTTATAAAATCTGAGAGTTGGCCAGTCGTCGGCTTCTGCCCCCCATGTAACTAGTACTGGGGTGTTCAGGATAAACCTGAGCACTCTTTTTCCCAATTTTGGGTCCTTCGAGGGAGGTGTTCAGCACAACGAACCAAGCAATCAGACTGTAAGGCTTTATTGCTCTCACTTAGCCATAGAAGTCTACAATTTTAAATTTTGGCGAAGCCCCTAGTATTCGGAAGGCCGAATTTGGGGCGCTATATACGCCTAAGTCGAGCAAGGCCAACTCCTCGCCCTAAGCGGAAAAAGTCTTTAAGGACTTGAGACCTCTCGAACAGCGACCAGCTCTCGCCTTATCATGACAGTCAATTTTCGGCTTTGTCTACTGAGGTGCTCGTCCGGAAGAACCGAGACACAATCGCAGTAGTTCTCCCAGCGCTACCTTAGCTGATATAGCGGAACGTATGGTACCAAAACATGGGAGCCGGGCGAACCCAACTATTGACCCAAGACATTATTCGGAGCTGATGCATATAATGCTATAAGTTCGGGGTGCCGCACTGTCGAAAGTGTTCGGACTTCTCATGCCGTATTATGGGGTAAGCGAAAGCCCCTGGCATACTGACCGTACCAGAATGTACGGGTGCAACTTGTCGTAAATGAACATATAAGAAAAAAGGATGGGTAATGCAATAATAGAGTAATGCTATGCATTGTTATTTAAATAATACGTCGAAGCGTACTGGTACGAGTAGTGTAATAAGCAAAAAATAGGACTATTTGACATGTCCTATCCAAGGGCAAGCTGCGTATGGGTAGTAAAAAGCGGGCGTATCGTTTGTTATTAGAGACCACCTGGGGGTTCCCTTGTACGTCTTAGTTTCTTGCCTCCTTGGTTGTTCCTTCCCATAATGTGTCCGGCAATCATACTGCCGGAAAGGGCTTCCAGAGAGTAAGGTCCTGAAAGAGAAAAAAATGATAAAGGTATGCAGCCCCTAGGGCGGTTAATCCGCATTGCAGGACGTGCCCTGATCATGCCCCCGCCTATGCCCATGGTATTTTCAGTGCGTAATTATGTACGCGTGGTACGGATTTTGTCGCTTGACTGGGACTAGGACGGGGGCAGAATTTCTAGGCGAGCTCTGAATGTGCCAGGCGATCCTGTTGCAGGTTAATCTGGACTCGCTTGACGGTGTCCGGGGGTTGTATCGCCGAATTGGCGGTTTGCCTTAAAAGGCTGCTTTGTGCTTCTACTGCGAGGGCCGCAGTGTGCTCTTCCGTGCGGAGCGAGCGTTCTCTGTTTCCATTGACTGTTATGACCCCCCTAGGTCCTGGCATCTTGAGCTTGAGGTATGCGTAATGCGGTACCACATTGAACTTTGCAAATGCGGTTCGCCCGAGCAGTGCGTGATAGCCACTGCGGAACGGGACAATATCGAAGATTAACTCCTCGCTTCGGAAGTTGTCCGGAGATCCAAAGACCACCTCCAGTGTGATTGAGCCCGTGCAACGGGCCTCTACACCTGGGATGACGCCCTTAAAGGTGGTTTTGGTGGGTTTGATCCTCGAGGGATCTATACCCATTTTGCGCACTGTATCCTGATAGAGCAGGTTCAGGCTGTTGCCGTCGTCCATAAGGACTCGAGTGAGGTGAAATCCGTCGATGATGGGGTCTAGGACCAATGCGGCGGATCCGCCATGACGGATACTAGTAGGGTTGTCCCTGCGATCGAAGGTGATCGGACAAGAGGACCATGGGTTGAACTTTGGGGCGACGGGCTCCATCGCATAGACGTCCCTTAATGCACATTTCCGTTCCCTCTTGGGAATGTGGGTTGCGTATATCATGTTCACCGTCTTCACTTGTGGGGGGAACCTCTTCTGTCCTCCTGTGTTCGGCGGCCGGGGCTCCTCCTCGTCATCACTATGCAGTCCCTTGTCCTTGTTTTCGGCATTCAACTTGCCGGCCTGCTTGAACACCCAGCATTCTCTGTTGGTGTGATTGGCTGGCTTGTCGGGGGTGTCGTGGATTTGACACAAGCGATTGAGTATGCGATCCAAACTGGATGGGCCCGGAGTACTTCTTTTGAATGGCTTTTTCCATTGACCGGATCCAGAGCCTCTGAATCCGGCATTGATTGCCGTATCATCGGCGTTATCACCGTTGTTGTGGCGCTTGTGTCTGTTATGACGTGGTCTGCCGTTGGCATTTTTAGTATCCGAAGTGCCCGGATTCCTTGATGTGTTGTTGCTGCGAGCCAGCCACCTATCCTCGCCCGCGCAAAAGCGGGTCATGAGTGTCGTGAGGGCTGCCATAGACTTCGGCTTCTCCTGGCCGAGGTGCCTGGCGAGCCACTCGTCACGAATGTTATACTTGAATGCCGCTAAGGCCTCTGCATCCGGACAGTCGACAATTTGGCTTTTCTTAGTTAGGAACCGTGTCTAGAATTGCCTGGCCGATTCCCCTGGCTGCTGAGTTATATGGCTCAAGTCATCAGCATCCAGTGGTCGCACATAAGTGCCCTGGAAGTTGTCAAGGAATGCATCTTCCAAATCCTCCCAATTGTCGACGGAGTCTGTTGGCAAGCTATTCAGCCAATGCCGAGCTGGTCCTTTGAGTTTTAGTGGGAGGTACTTGATGGCATGCAGATCATCACCGCGAGCCATGTGGATGTGGAGGAGGAAATCCTCAATCTATACAGCGGGATCTGTTGTACCATCATACGAGTCGATATTTACGGGTTTAAAACCCTCCGGGAATTCATGATCCATAACTTCATCCGTGAAGCATAGGAGGTGTGCGGCGCCTCTATGCCGGGCTATATCACGACACAGTTCATATGAGTCTTGTCTGCTGTATTCGGCCCGACCGGATTTATTTTTAGTGTATCCGGCATGACGGTCATCGTCCCGCATTGGCGTGCGTCCCCGTGACCGATATATCGACCTTGCATGTTTTTCCCTGCTTTCTAATACGTCTCGCAGGTCCCGCGTGTTACCCCGGGCCTTGGTATTTTTGTTTGAGTGGCGGCGGGGTGCAGGCTAAACTTCAGGCTGAAACGCCTCTCTGGCTCGGCCACGAGGTGGCAGGTCAGCCGCATCGTACACTGGTGATGTAGGTTTCAATGCTTCCTCCTCGAGGTGAGGTAGCAACCTGCGCTTTGGGTAACTCTTGGAGGGGCGCTCGATTTCGTAGTCCTCGGCCGCAAGGACTTTGTTCCATCTGTCTGCTAGCAAATCTTGATCAGCTCAAAGCTGTTGTTGTTTTTTCTTCAAGCTATTTGCTGTGGCCATAAGCCGGCGCTTGAAGCGCTCCTGCTCGACGGGATCCTCAGGCACGATAAATTCTTCGTCGCCGAGGCTCACCTCGTCTTTGGATAGAGGCATGTAATTGTCCTCCTCCGATTCTCCATCTGCTGCCCGCTCTGGAGGGCTAGCTTGTTCACCCTCCCGCTCTAAATCGTGCTGGAGGGGATTGTTGTCTTCTTCGGCACTATCTGGAGTGTTAGTGTCTCTTGTGTCGGTATCACTACTTTTTCTATGGAGGGACTTAGAGCGGCGTCGCTGACGTCGGTGCTCGGGTTGCTTCTTGGAGGGGTCATCCTCCACTGTCTCGTCGCCATTGCCTTCTTTGGGGGTGTACACAGTGTATATATCATATGATGAGGTGGCGGTCCAGCGCCTTGTGGGCGGTGGTTCCTGTTCGTCTCCTGCATCGTCGTCCATACCGTCGATGTCTTCGGAGTCGAAGTCAAGCATGTCGGTTAAATCGTCGACAGTGGCTACTAAGTGGGTGGTGGGTGGGGAGCGAATTTCTTCGTTGTCCGCATCCCATTCTAGCCAGAAATAGTTCGGCCAAGGTTCTCCTGACAAGGAGAGAGACCTTAATGAATTTAGCACATCGCCGAAAGGTGAGTGCTGAAAGATATCCGCGGAGGTGAACTCCATGGTCGGCGCCCAATCAGATTCGATAGGCATGGACGCAGGCGGCTCGGAGTCCGTGGCCGGAGACGAATCTAGTGGTTCAGCAACACGGCTCTCGTAAGGGGTGAAGTCAGGTATCCGGCTCCATCGCCACTGAGAGTGCGGCCTCCATGGTGGAGTCTACCCCCCATCCTCAGATGGCGCAATTTGCTCCGGATTGAGGGCCGGACTAGTTGCAGGTGTGATCTCCCGAACACTGTCCGACGGCAGAGTTACGTCACGCTCGTCGTGATTGTGCGGTGCACCTGACAAGGGCTCGAATCCGTCAAAGATCAAGTCTCCGTGGATGTCAGCAGTGTAGTTTAAGTTTCCGAACCTGACCTGATGGCCAGGGGCGTAGCTCTCGATCTGCTCCAGATGGCCAAGCGAGTTGGCCCGCAGTGCAAAGCCGCCGAATACGAAGATCTGCCCGGGGAGGAAAACCTCACCCTGGACCGCATCGTTACCGATGATCGAAGGAGCCATCAAGCCTTATGGTGACGACACAGTGGAACTCTCAATGAAAGCACCAATGTCGGTGTCAAAACCAGCGGATCTCGGGTAGGGGGTCCCGAACTGTGCGTCTAAGGTGGATGGTAACAGGAGGCGGGGGACACGATGTTTACCCAGGTTCGGGCCCTCTCGATGGATGTAATACCCTACGTCCTGCTTGATTGATCTTGATGATATGAGTATTACAAGAGTTGATCTACCACGAGATCATAGAGGCTAAACCCTAGAAGCTAGCATATGGTCTGATTATTGTTGTCCTAGGACTAAACCCTCCAGTTTATATATACACCAGAGGGGGCTAGGGTTACACAGAGTCGGTTACAAGGGAGGAGATCTACATATCCGTATTGCCAAGCTTGCCTTTCACGCCAAGAAGAGTCCCATCCGGACACGGGACGAAGTCTTCAATCTTGTATCTTCATAGTCCAACAGTCCAGCCAAAGGATATAGTCCAGTTGTCCGAAGACCCCCTAATCCAGGACTCCCTCAGGAAACAAAGAGTTTGCATTGCAAACTCGGTGGGACCGATTGCTCATCTTGGTTGGACCGAAACTTTATGAAGGTAAATAGAGAGTTTGCAATCCCATTTCGATGAGACGAGATCCCTATCGGTGAGACCGAAAAGACTAGGGTTTCTGGCAGTGGCTATGTCAAAAGAACTCGGTGGCGCCGGATAGATCAAATCGGTGGGGCCGAGTTTGACTTTTGGTTTGGGACATATGTGGATATGAGAAAGTGGTTGAGGGTTTTTGGAGCATATCACTAAGCATTTTGAGTAAGCAAGCCATTAAGCAACACCTCATCCACTTTTAATAGTATTGCCTTTTCCTATGGACTCAATGTGATCTTGGATCACTAAAATGAAAATGTAGAGTCTTGAGCTTGAGCCAATGTGTCTCCTTAGCATTTTGAGGGGTCCACATTTCTAATCCATGCCATGCCAATCATTGAACTTTCTGAAATGATCATCTTGAAATAGCATTAGTTCAATGAGCTATATGTTGTTAGGAATTACCAAAACCATCCAGGGATAGTTGCACTTTCATATGGGCCATATGGGCCATAGGAGGGAGGCTAACCAGCCCACAAGGGGCTGGTGCGGCCCCCACAAGGGAAGAGGCCTAATTGGACTAGGGAAGGGGGCGCCACCCCCCTTTACTTCTCCTACTCCCTCTCCTTTCCCCCTTTCCCCCTCCGTGAGAAGGAAAAGAAGGGGTGGCCGAATCCTACTAGGACTAGGAGTCCTAGTAGGACTCGCCCCTTATCGCGCGCCCCCTTGGGCCGGCCTCCTCCCTCTCCCTCCTTTATATACGTGGACAGGGCACCCCTTGGAGACACAAAAATTGTTCCAAGCTGTGTGTGGACTCTCTCTCCACAGTTTGCTCCTCCGGTCATAGCGTCATAGTGCTTAGGCGAAGCCCTGCGCGGATCACATCACCGTCACCGTCACCATGCCGTCGTGCTGACGAAACGCTCCCTCGAACCTCTGCTGGATATATCAAGAGTTTGAGGGACGTCATCGAGCTGAACATGTGCAGAACTCGGAGGTGCCCTACGTTCGGTACTTGATCGGTTGGATCGCGAAGACGTTCGAATTGTAAGTGCATCAAGTGCCACCCCTAGTTGGTTTTGGAGTATTGACGACAAACCTGGTTGAGGGACTAATGTGTTTGTGAGAATTGCAGGATAACACAGGTAGAAGTCCCTCATCGTTTCGGCTTTCCTACCAGAGATGACCCCTAAAAATGTATGAAGACATTGAAGTCAAAGGTGGTATGTGAAGACATTCACATTGAAGACTATGACAAGAGAAGACATTGCGTGAAGACTATGGAGCACGAAGACTTAGTTGTTTCATCGTTCTTTTTCTTCTTTGTTGAGTCATAGGAACCACTGTACTGTTAAGTGGGGTCCAGGTGAACCAGTCAGAATGACTGAAGTGATGCTTAACCAAAATCCTATGTCTTCGAGCAAAGACAATGAGAGAAAATCTTATCCAGAGCTGGATAAGTCAGCTTTGCTTGTAGCCCAAGTAAAGTTGACGTGTGTGTTTGAAATCTGACCGTTGGAACACGTGTCAGTTCCTTAGTGACCCAGGGTCATTTCGGACAAATCAGGTCGGGTTGCCTAGTGGCTATAAATAGCCCACCCCCTACAACCATAAATGCTTGGATGCTCAGAGTTAGTGTACGGCTTTTGTCGCTTGAGAGCAACCCACCTCGAAGCCTTTGAGAGAGAATTCCTTGCGATGACAAAGTCCTAAACACCCAGAGCCAAAGAGTGTTAGGCATCACTTAAGTCTTCCTGTCTGTGTAATCTGAAAACTTATTACACTTGAGGACTGTGAATCCTCCAGCCGGTTAGGCGTCGCGTTCTGAGCATCCAAGAGTTATTGTGGATCGCCGACGAACGAAGTCTGTGAAGGTTTGGAAGTCTACCTTGAAGACTTACCAGAGTGATTGGGCGAGGACTGGGTGTCCTTAGCTCAAGGGGAATAAGGTGAAGACACGGTCTTCTGAGTTGAATCTCAGCCTCCCTAACCAGACGTACAGTTGTCACAGCAACTAGAACTGGTCCAACAAATCATTGTCTTCAACGAGCCACTAGTTCCATCCTTCCCATCTTTTTATGTGCTGATTGGTCCTTGTGAAGTCATTGCCTGTTTGCATTAGTTATTTGTCTTCACTGTATGACTGCTTGCTCTGATTGGCTTCATACTATCTTCCATCCTGATCTATACTGCCTAGCTGCTATTAGTCTTTATGCTTTCATTTCATTGAATACTTGACTATGGCTAGCTTAGTGTAGTCTACCTTCCGCTGCATGGTAATAGGTTTATTTCTATCTTTTGTCTTCAAAACTTCCAAGTTTTGAAGACTTTCATAAAAATCGCCTATTCACCCCTCCTCTAGTCGATCACTAGCACTTTCATGACTACATCAACCGTGTTAACCTAACGCTTCCGCTTTCGGTCTACGCGGGTACGTGGACACACTCTCCCCTCTCATTGCTATGCATCTCCTAGATAGATCTTGCGTGATCATAGGAATTTTTTGAATTACTACGTTCCCCAACAGTTATAAGTAATCATGTGAATTTGGTATTCATTCGATATTTTGATGAGATGTATGTTATCTTTCCTCTAGTGGTGTCATGTGAACGTCGACTACATGAGACTTCACCATGATTTGGGCCTAGGGGAAGGCATTGGGAAGTAATAAGTAGATGATGGGTTGCTAGAGTGACAGAAGCTTAAACCCTAGTTTATGTGTTGCTTCGTAAGGGCCTGATTTGGATCTATATGTTTCATGCTATGGTTAGATTTATCTTAATTCTTCTTTTGTAGTTGCGGATGCTTGCGGGAGGGGTCAATCATAAGTGGGAGGCATGTCCAAGGAAGGGCAGCACCCAATCACCGGTCCACCCACATATCAAATTATCAAAGTAACAAACGTGGATCATATGAGCATGATGAAAACTAGCTTGACAGTAATTCCCATGTGCCCTCGGGAGCACTTTGCTTTATATAGGAGTTCGTTCAGGCTTGTCCTTTGCTACAAAAAGGATTGGGCCACCTTGTTGCACCTTAGTTACTTTTGTTACTTGTTACCTGTTACGAATTATCTTATCACACAACTATATTTTACCGATAATTTCAATGCTTGCAGAGAATACCTTGCTGAAAACCGCTTGTCACTTCCTTCTGCTCCTCGTTGGGTTCGACACTCTTACTTATCGAAAGGACTATGATAGATCCCCTATACTTGTGGGTCATCAGACCTACAGGTCCATAGTGGTAGCTAGATCTCTCTCTCTCTCTCTCTCTGATCTTCAATACCATGTTCTCTCTTAATATCATTCCGATGTAATTCTTGTGGTGCGTTTGTTGGGATCCGATAAATTATGGATTTATGGTTTGATTGTTCATTGATTTATATTGAATCCCTTGAAGTTTCTTTGTTGCATAATTAAATAGCTTTGTATTTCTCTTTGGTATATCTGTCAACTTTGGCCAAGTGTGATTGATTTATCCTTAGTGGGAGAGGTGCTTTGTAGTGGGTTCAATCTGGCAGTGACAGAAAGGGACAAGAACGGTCTTTATATTATTGCCACTAAGGATATAACGATGGGGTTCAACCTTATTAATAAATTTTATCTTGTCTGTATTATGTCATCTTGCTTATTGCATTACTTTGTTTATTTCAAAATTAATAGTTTGATATGCATCCTAGATAATGCTCTTGGGGTGGAGTAATAGTAGTAGACGTCAGTAAGTTTAACGATCTACTTATCACGGATGTAATGCTTATAGGACATTATGCCATGAATGATCATGGTTATAAATTGCTACTTTTGTGTCAATTTCCCAACGGTAATTTGTCTACCATGCTACTACTTGCTTTCGAGAGAGATGTCACTGGTGAACCTATGGCCTCTGGGTCCATTCTCCATTAATACAAAGCTCTTACAATTTACTTTGTTATTTCCCTTTTCCTTTTTCTGTTTACCATTACCATTACCTATTTTCTTTTAATTTTGTAACTAGCAAGACAAGGGGACTGACAACCCCCTTGCCAAGTTGGGTGAAAGCATTTGTTCTGTGTTTGTGTGTGGGTGATGTTTACATTTTTAGCTTGGTGACTCTTACTGGTTCGATAAACCTTGGTTATTAACTTAGGGAAATACTTTCTGCTGTTGTGCTACATTGCCTTTCCTCTTCATGGAATCCAACAACTCCAACGGGAGTAGTAGTGGTATTTGTTTTTCCATGTGAAAGTTCATTCCGGAGATGCCAAATTCGTTAAAACACCATGATGATCATATGTCTCACATGTTCTTGTGAGCCGTTGAGTAGATGAAATAACCTCATGTCGTTCATCCAAGTGATATCCATACGGTTTGGGAGTGGCCATTGATCTTGCATTGCATCCCAAAGACATCATGCATTAGGGAAGGAAACTAGCATGAAAAGATATTTCCTTCTCCCGACCGCACAAAGTGCAAAATCTGTTCAAACCAAGATGGTGACGATTCTTCTCTAAGTTGGAGGCCAGCAATCTGGATGCCACCTGCCATGCTAACATCTTCATTTTTGGTGGAGCCAAGGCGTTCCAGACTTGTTTCCACATTGCCATGTCTCCAGACGACCTCGAGCTAGATGCACTAGGGAGAACTACTCGGTACATTCAACCATGGCTAGGTGGTAGGCGCTGATAATGTCCCGGTTAAGGGGCCTCTCACCACGTAGACTCCTTGCCTAGTGGGCCGGGCTAAGGACCCCTAAGTCGGTTCCGGGGCCACTTCGGGCGGACCATGGTGGATCTTGTGAAGATTCCAAGAGACTTGGCGTGCAAGACAAGAAGATGAGATCCTAGAGGACTCTGCCTCCCCGTATGTATCCTACTAGGATTTATGCCCCTAGGGCCCTCGGTATGTTATATAAGTCGGGGTCCTGGCTCATAGATAGACACATTACAACCCCTCGGTACTTTTTACTCTATATACACCCTAATGCAATAAACAAAGCGCAGGTGTAGGGTATTATCTCCGCCTTGAGAGCTCGAACCTGGGTACAATCCTTGTACTTGTTACCATTGTGTCAAGTGGCCTAGCCAGGATACCCTATCAAGGGATTTGCCTTATTTAGCTCCTACAGTGGTGGACCATGAAGGTCTTGGTGAACGTCACGGCTCAATCTCAGATCGGCTTTAGTGTGATCTTCCCGCAGGGGAAGATGTTCCCCTTTGGCGGCGTCATCCTCATCACCAACTCAACTGACCACCTCGGCTAGGTCGAGGCCTTTGCTCTAGGACGGATCATAAGATTCGGCTACACAAAGTACAACACATATTGCCGCAGAGATCTGGTCTTCTCAGGTTTGGCACCTTGCAAATCCAGGAGCAACAGTCGCTGGATCTCCCGATATCGTTGTCATATTGGATATGGGAGATGGCGGAGGAAGTTAATTTTTTCAACCCACCCACGGCCCATCTTGTCACCAACGTCAAAGATCTCACCGACTTCTTCAAGAGGGCCTCCAAGGAGACAAAAGACAAGGAAGGGGAGGTCGGCAAAACTACGTGTAGCTAGCCGTTAGCCATGGTGCCCTTACGCAAGTGGCAGTCGACCTCGTCCTACGAGTGTTACATGGTGAACACACCTACTACGAGTTCGGGGCAACGACAACGTCAATGGCAAAGACAATGCCAGTGGCACCGAGGACGATCCTGACTACAGTCACGAAAGAGAGAGCCCGCCGGATGATAGATCATGTGACAAGGAGGAACCTTGATTGTTAAGAGTGTTTGGCCCCTACGACGAGGACATATTAAACGATTCATTGGGCAGTCCTCGACATAACGACGCTCGTTTGAGACTGCTCGTGTCAGCACGTAAGGTGGCCACGGACAACAATTGGTTGCTCGGGCGAATTCCAGACCTCGGAGATAACATGTCCTCCAATATGAGGAGAACTTGAAGGGTGATCACGAACGGAGTAGGCCAAGAAGGAGTGAAGTCTATTTTAAACCCTAAATTTATACGGGTGGTTGAAATCAAACTTCAACATCTTAATCCCTGAAATCCATACCCTGAACTTCTAATTCCCGGTCGCTACTGACCTTGGCTCGTTTTAGGCTGGGATTGCTGACGTGGGAATGGTCAGTGCTAGGATTGACTGCAAAGAAGCAACCCGTTAGCGCACGGGATTGCAGTTCAGGTTCAGTGCCGGTACACTGGGAAAGAAGGAGCACTCGAGGTGGGGAGCTGGGCGTGGGCGGTTGTCGGGTCACCGGCGAGCTCGCCGGCCGCAAATTAATCAAGCTCCCAAGGCAACCATGTGCGGAACAAATGGGCACACACATATCAGATGGGCTTGGAAGTAGGCTTCGTTGGTGACAGGGGCGATGTCCTTGTCCTCCGTTGACAGAAGCGCGTACTCGTCGTTGGAGCAGCCTTAATCCTCCTCCTACAGTGTTGGCTCCACGGTCTGCGCGAGTGACAGCGGCGCATACTCCCTGTGGTGCTGCTGTCGTGGACGGCGCCGGCGACAGCGCGCGCCGCTTTGCGCAGCAGCGGCCGCGCTCATCACGCAGCACACCGCACACGACGTCGAAGGGGTTCACGGCGTCTCTTCGCGGGATCAACCAATACCGCTGCAGCCGAAGCAACAACTGCCACGGGAGTCCTCTCACCGGAGAAGAAGCTACCACCGACGTGGCAGGCGCCCAACGGAAGTGGCTGACTTTTTGCGGGCGTATTAGTAGGCGTTGAGCGGCACGAGCACGACATTGGGGTGGAGGGGACGGGCGAGCAGGGCCATGTGGTTCTCGAAATCATTCTTACTTGGTCGACGCCGCCACCGGCGCCGTGTCGCGGAGCCGCTACAGGGGCATGACGTTGCCGTCGTGGAGCACCATCATACGCCGTGATGCAGCCGCCTTTGCCGAGAAACTCGGCGGACACGCGCAACAGTCCCCCAGCCCGCCACAGATGCCGATGGCTAGAGAAGATGGAGATGACACATGGGTCCATCTCGTCAGCGAGAGTAGATGCTATCCAAGGTGGGTTGACCTTTTCCACATGCAGTAGCTGACTCGGTCATCCCGGCCTTTCCTAGGTAAACCATGTTTGGATGCGGCATCAAGGTCACAAACGACCGGGATCAGAGAAGACGGGGTATGAATTTCAGGAATTCGAAGGTCGGGGTTCATTACTGACTATGCATACAAAGGTAAGGTTTAAATTGGACTTCACTCGCCAAGAAGGCACCAATCAGGCACGATCAAGGCCTGATAAAAGTCTTTGACACTGTCGTGGACAACAGTGCGGTCTCTATACGCATGTGGGCAAAGAATCTGCACCCTAACATAGGATCGGCCACCCATCACGAAAATTGAAGGACTAGGGCATCTCCAGCCGTTGGCCCTCCAGGAGGGGCAAAAAATCGCCCCCTGGGGACGAACCGGCGCTAAATCGCGCACTGGGGGCGTGATGTCCCCCAGTCGCGACCCCCCACGGGTTTTTAAAATGTTCAAATTCGGCGCAAACACAACGCAAATACGGGCGAGTTCGTTTAAATTTAAACATATTTTACAAAAAAAACTACCGCGGGCTACCCTTGCCGTCTCCCTCGCCGCCCGCCTCGCCGCCCGCCCATGCGGTTCTACATGCCGAGGAGGCTGTAGAACCGCGTGTAGTCACCGCCGTCGTCGTCATCATCGTCGTCATCGCCCCCGCCTACGCCTCCGCCGTTCCTGCTGCATCCCTCCCCCGGTTGGCGCGGCGAGTTGGACGGTCCGGGGGCGTCGTCGTCGTCGCTATCGAGGACGACGACACCGTCCTCGTCCTCGCGCCCACGTTTGCGGGCGGCGATCTCCTCCAGGGCCTGGCACCGCCGGACCATCTCCTCGCGCACGTAGTCGTCACGCGACCACCGCATGGCGTCCTCGTCGGAGAAGCCGCGCCGGGCTATCTCCTCGTACTCCCGGGGGAGGCTGGACTCCACCTTGGGCTCGACGAGGGCGCCGGAGCTGCGGGTACGCGCGCTGACAGGCGTGTCCTGGGGCTCCGGCTTGACGGGGCGGAGGTGGAGGTAGGGAGAGCCGCCGGACGAGGAGGAGGACACCCCGGTCTCCATGCGCCTCGGCGTCCAGTAGCTTCCCCGGCGGCGTGAGAAAGACGGGAGAGCGGGGTACTCGAGGCGCAACGTGTTGCCGCCCTCGATGTACTCGAGGACGGACTCCAACGTGCACCCGGGCACGCCCCACCACCGACGCCGGCCGGCGGCGTTGAACCTGCCGGAGGGCACGACGTCGTTGGTGGCCTCGAGCTGCTCGTCGTGCCAGCGGCGGAAGTACAGCTCCCAGATTGGGTTGTCGGGGACGTACCGGGGCCCCTCCCTCGCCGCACGCGGCAGGGACGAGCGGATGTGTGCGATCTCCGCACGCCGCGCCGCGCCGGTGGGTACCGGGGGCACCGGCACGCCGCCGGCGCTGATCCTCCACGCCCCGGGCACCCGCATGTCCGGCGGGACCGGGTACTCGGCCTCGAAAAGGAGGCGAGCCTCGTCCTCGTGTAGATGACGGCGCCCGAATCCGTTCGCCGCCGCGCCGTCGCCTGGAAAACGCTCGGCCATGCTTTCTCAACTGGTGACGGTGAGAGGAGGAAAGGGGAAGAAATGAGCGCGTCGTCGGTGGATGATCGGGGTGAGTCTCTCCGGCGCGCTTGCAGTCGGCTTTTATAGGCGGAGACGCCGCGTGGTAGGCTTGGCCGGCGCGTTACGCGTGGCGTGATTGCGTGGCGGCCGAGGGACGCGTCGCTCAGCCTTCACTGCGCCGCCCGTGAGGCATCAATGGAGGCTGACCGGCGCGGCAGCGCGCGGCAGCTTTGGCATTGATTCGCCGCGGGAAACGAGGCGATGAGGACGACGAAGGGGCGAGAAGAGAGTAGAGTAGCTGACGCGGCGGGCCCGCGGCTCTTCGCGCCAAAAACGATTCGCCCGGCGCCCCCGAGCGACCCCAGCGCGCCGGATTCGGGTTGGGTCCGCCGGCGCCAATTTCGCCCTGAGCCGACGAAAACTGGGCTTTTGGGGGCGCGACCGGACCGATTTTTTGACACCGGCGGACGAAAAAACGCCTGAAGAACCTTCTTGGGACACGGCTGGAGATGCTCGGCAAGCATGTTCCACAAGGTGAGGGGTCATTGCACGAAGCACCACGAGGTAACGCAAGGAGCAGTACGAGGAGGAACAAACGTGAATACCGAAGGTGGAGTGATACGCCCTAAACAAGGCATGACTTTCGGTTCGGACGGAGGCCTAACCATCCTTTCTAAGCGAACCCGGTGAATTGTGACGATTTCACAACATGTGTTGTCGCTGTGACGAATATACATTTATAAGGTGCTAATACTGGATCAATATTGTACTCACATTGGTAATTTAAATGCCCTTAGGATTCACAGTTGCCGCATGTTACTGGGTATGCACTGCATATTATCGATGACCACTTTAAGCAGATGTAACCATTCTTTTATCTTGCCAAATGTGGTAGACTTGTGTCTCCACTTGTCCTACATTGCCGTTTTTGTCTATTCATGAATAGTATTCTCAGAAGACATGATCAGCAAATTTTCAGAACTGATGTCAACTAAAGTTTGAGAAAGCTACAACTTATCTATTTTATATTTGGTTTGAAAAAAAATATCTACTCTGAATTTAAAACTGATGTCAACAGTCTTGCAAGATACAGGTCACTCGAAAAAAAAAAGACACGCAATCAGCCTGGTTAGTTACGTGGTCATTCAGACCCTCACGCGCCTCTCTGTTCTGATTTGTCAGCATCACACTCCAACCGATTATCGCTCCTCCACCATGTTAAGGGTGCATGACGCAAAGCGCGAAGACTGCAAACACGTCGATCGCGATAAGAGCGGTCTGCAAGCAAAGAGAGTAAAAGATCGCATGGGTTTTCGTAGAACCAAGAAGAAGAACAATGGTGCGGGGAAGAAGAGATCGGGGAGCCGAGGACGTACGGCTCCGCATGACAAGAAAAAGTTGATGACGGCGTCGCTCTCGCAGCAGGACGGCGTCGCCGTCGGCCTGGACTCAAGGAGAGGCTCGTCAGCCACGCCGGCGTCGTCGTCGTCCCCCGTTGGCTCCAACGCGATCCTGCATACCAGGCGGTACGGCGGCTGTTGCTGCTGCGGCGCGGCACGCGTGGTGCCACTGCTGCTCGCCGGCGTCATGTGTCGCTGGGCGGCGCCGCTTCTCCGATTTGAGGAGGTTACGGCGAGGCGCAGGAGATGTCGCTGACGGGTTAATCTGTTGACACGGGTGGCGCGGACATGTGAAGAATAAGTACGCGGTATTCATACACACGAGGGCCACCCCGTCTAGGAAACGTTCTCTCTTCCGCAATACGAAACTGATTCCTCCAGCTAGCGTGTTCAAATTGAACCCTCAAAGGAAAACCGTGTTCAAAGGAATTGTGTTTTCTTCCGTGCGATGATTCGATACTCTCTCCGGTTCATATTAATTGTCCATAAAATGGATATATTTAAATGTATTTCAATGCTATATACATTTATTTGAGCGACAACAAATATGAATCAAAGAAAATATTTTTTTTTATGAATACACAAAACTTACGTATCATTTCATGGACGCGACTAGGGAGCAAACAGATGCTCCCTAGTGTTCCCTGGCACACACCCCATTTAAGGAAGGATATCTCCCCCCGTTCAAAAAACGATAAAAAAAGGAAATGCCCAACACCTGGTGCCCTGCCCCGATCAGTTCTCGCGCAGCAACCAACACCCCTCCCCCTCCTCGATCACGTGCAGGAAAAAGGACGTGAGTTCTTGAGTTCCCTTCTTCCCCGTTCCTCCACGCCAGTAGCAAAGATAGGGCCGATTCATGACACAAGCAAGCCATATAGTTACTGTACGCTACAGTGTGATTTCTGCTACAGTCAACAAAGGAAAACTTCACCATGCCACAGGCCGACGCCCTGGCTGCCTGGGCCTGGCGCCGCCCCTGCTCCACGCCCCACATGCACACCTCCGTCCTCCCAGATCTCGATCCATATGAAAGCTCCATCTCACCCCTATCTCCATTGATGGCCATGAACATAATGCTCTGCACGCAATTGATGGTATTGGAGTAAGAACATAACCTAAATTCTTAAAAAGTGCAGCCAACATAAAACACAGGCAAGTCACATCCTAAACATTGGCAAGTCAAATTCAAATGTCAAGCAAGTCCTACTAAAAAACTAACTCAACAGGCAAAAACATTCTGAAGAAATTTCTGTGTAATTCATCGTAACTTTGCTATCTAGAAAAAAATTGCATTGTGCAGTGTTGGCTTGAAAACACACAGTTCAAAACATTGTTATTTGGATAACATGAATACTAAATGTTGTGTTGTTATGAATGGATCATCCCTCCCTGTATATCAGGTTGCATTTGTCTAGAATAAAAAAATATAGACAAGCGACATGTGTGTGATTTTGGGCAAATTTAGTGGAATCAACAGACAAAAGTTTTGTGTTTTTAGGCAGGCTGCCTTGATTTGTACTCCCTCCGTCCCACAATATAAGAACATTTTTGACACTAGTGTAGTGTAAAAAACGCTTTTATATTATGGGACGGAGGGAGTAATTAATAAAATAGAACAAGTTGATGGTTCATGCTTTCCTATGCTGATCTGTGGTTGCGTATGCAAAAATTAGAAGAAAAAAAGTCAAAGCAAAAACCCAATTATGTGTAATAGGCACTCCAACCAGCACCTAGGGGTGATCTTTTATTCAAGTTTGTGTTGAGACGCAGGGAACTAATGAATTTGTGGTAAACTAGAAAGAAACACAAAGAAGGCCTTGGGAGCAGATGTTTTAGGTTGTTTTTCTTTAGGGTTTTTTGGGCTGGTTTCCATTTTGGGTTTGTAAGTTGTGGGGTGCATGAGCAGCTGGGTTGGTGTAGGTATTTTGATTTTTTTAGGCGAATTGTGTTGAGATGTAGGCAAGTATAGAATACTTTGCAGGCAACTGATGGTTTTAGGGGAAAAACCAAACCTAAATTCTAAAAAGGAATAAAAGCCCTGGGAGATCAGTTTTGTGGATGTTGTCCATCGGTGTTTTGGGCTAGGTTATGCTGGTTTTTAGTTGCATGAACTACTGGGTTTGTGTTGTGTGTAAAAACTATATATTGATGGGTTCAAGCTTCCTATCCTGATTTGTGGTTGTGTATGCAAAAACTACACATAAAAAAATTAAACAACTATTGATGTTCTATTCCAGGCAACTTTTAGTGCAAAACGACAAAATAAAAACAACTGATATGGCTTTCTTCCGGGAAAATCAGTGCACTCAGTGGGAAAAAATCACATCTATGTTGCTGTCGACCCCCGGGTATAGAAAATAAAAGATGTTTTTGCTTTGCATTTTTACTTGTAACATGCAAATGCTTTGAAGAAAAAGGCATTGAGAAAAACAACTTAGTCGCAACAAATTTGGTTTGCGTGAAGCATACCTAGAAAAAGTGAGTGGTGGAGTTGCTTTCTTCAGCATGATTATTTTGTTGTTCAGCTCTGTAGTTTGCATGAATTCCTGGTTTGGGAGGAAAAAAGTAGGTCCAGGAAAAAGAAATCAAAAGGCAAGTCATGTCAGGGAATGTAAGCAAGTTACATAGTAGCTTCAGGCAAGTTGTGGTTTTATCCAGAAGTATGTGCTGAAAAGGTTGGCTTCATTCAGTTTGAGAATTTGTCAGTGGGCCTGCAAAAAACAATGAAGAAAAACACAGCGGAGACGCATGGTATAAACAAAACACAAACACCCCGCAACCAAAAATGTATTAGGCATGACCCGTTAGTAGTAAGCAAGTTTTCGAAGGTTAAAAACAGAAGATACTAGTGTTGGGTGCATCGTCAAACAACACGATGATGGACAAAACCCACACAAGAACACAAAAAGGAAGTACTGTTCTTTGATACTGCTAGTTGTAATTGTGAGCAAAACATTTGAATACCCCCCCCCTCCCCCAAGTCTGTGCCTAACATTTGTGTGTGACCTGCCATTTTTAGTTCCGCTAGCTTGCTCTATGTGTGTAAGTTGCCTAGTCTAGTAGTGTGGACTTGCATAACCCCTGGTTTTTAGCGCAAGTGAGTAAGCGTGTGTGTGTGTTCGTGAACTTCGAGATATGTGTGTGAGGTGCCAGCAAAAACGAAGCATTTGACTTCTAAAAACAAGAGGGAAAAGAGAAGCTTACCCGCAACTACCCCCATCCCCCCCCCCCCACCCAATTAAAAATCCCAATGTAGCAAACAAAGAGATAAAACATACATTGATAATGTGTTATCACATTCAAAATTCAATTATAAAATTGGCCCCAAAATTATGATGAAATGACAAGGAAAATAACAGAAGAGCAAAGTTCATGTGTTACCTGAGGCAACTACCTAGCTACAGAGTGTTGGCCAACTTTTGGCAAAGCTAAAAACCACTAGGATTGAGTTTCATACAAGGCGCTTGTGTGAAAGCTTCCAGAGCACTAACTGGAACAACTAGTAAAAGAAGTCCTGGAACCATATCAAGCATCCTAAGTAACAAAACTGACGCCCATTTAGGCAAATTCTGGACCATATCAGGCAAGTAAGTAACAAATGTTAGGCAACTCGTATGCGACAACTCCATACCGCAAATCTGGCAACTCGTGCACAAAGTTCTGGCAACCTGAAGCCTCTGCCCCCTGCCATCTTTCCCACCTCGCAAAAACCTCTCAAACTCTCCCCCAACGGCAACAATCGTCAACAACTTACCTATAAGTGATGTTGAAGCTTCTCGCTTGGGCGTGTGCACAAAACCTCAAAAACGTTGCTTTCACTTCATTTCAGAATTAATTTAGTAAGGCCCTGCAAACACAGCAAAAAATTGTTTAGGCAAGAATATCAATAAAAGCATATTTACGAAACTTAGGTGATTTAGGCAAGTATTATTTACATGTAGACAACTTATCCTATTGGAAATAGCAACTTCTGTGCAAATTCAATCAATTTGTTGCTAAAACAATATTTGGGCAAATCGCGCCAGCCTCCCTAGCAACTAATTATCATGTGTTGGGCAAGTTTTGGGCGAAATAAAAACCAGCGCTCTTGGGAGCGGATCTTTGGGCAACTCATGCCAGCATCTCTAGCAAATAACTATCATGCATTGGGCAAGTTTTGGACACTTTCGGCCCAAATCATCGACGATTCCAACACCCGCATCGCAGGAGCGGTTGGGCAAGTCATGCAAGCATATCTGGCAACACACCATCATGCAGTGGGCTGTTTTGGACACTTTTGGCTCAAATCATTGACGACTCCAGCCCCCGCATCCCCAAGTCGTAAAACACCGCCGCGCTCAAAATCCTCTATTTGCCCAAAAAGCCGGGACCCCGCACACCGCTCTTCAACCTCCCTATCCTGCATCAACCGCGTAGAATCGTAGATTTGAGTAGAAAAACACATGCTTATGGGGTCAATTTCGAGATACTTACCCGCGGTTTGCGGCCCATTCCTCGACCACTGCCGACAATGTTTTCCCGGCTCTAGCTCCTCCCCGCTAAGTGGTCGCGCCCCCCTTGGCTCTTGCTCTTGCTTCGCTTCCTGGCCGCCGGCACTCCGACACCCATCTCCTCCCTCCGCTTGCTAATTGCGGCAAATCATATGCCAAAAGAATATGGGAAAATATTGTAGGCAACTTTCTGACATTATTAGGCAAGTTAGTGTAGAAACCATTGAATAGAAGAAAACATATTTTTTGGCAAGAACTCAATGGTCAAAAAGGTTATAAATTGTAGGGTGTTATCCTTTTGCAGCAAAGGGATACAAAACCATCCCCTAGCATGTTATGAAATAGCGTTGGAAATCTCAGGTAGAACAGAGAAACTACAATGATGGAAAACAGTCTAGTCCTCAAAAAGAGAAGGAATTTACCTTGTGAAGATGAACGGACATGGTGTCGCTATGCCAGCTCCAGCTTCTGGTTCCTTCCATCTCCCTCTCACAACAGCCAACAAGTCCTCTTGCCTCTCCTTCTCACCACTGCTTCTCTGTGTAACCCTCACCATGTTCAAAAATAGCCATCAACGCCAGACATTCAACTGAGTCTCTCTAATTGTCATTTCAACACCTATATAATTGAAGAGCTTGGCCAAATGCACCAAGGTAATACTACTCATTACGTATTGGTATCACCATCACTCTCAGGAAGGCAGCAAGTCAATATCAAGGTATTCTGATGACAATTACTAGCATCAAAGAAAATGACAAGGGATTCGGTTCCAAATTCACCTACTACATATATTTGTGAACATGCAGACAACATCACCCAAATGTGTTAGACTACAACTCACGCCGGTCCAGAAGATTGAAAAGAACAGGAAAACATGACAAGAATAATCATATGCAGCATGATAGATGTAAGACTACATTTCTATTTGCAAATACAGAGCATATTTCAGAATTTCAGAATAATCAGGGCCCGCGGGCAGGGGCGCCGACACCGGTTGGAATCCGCGGACGGGCGGCCGGAGCAGCCGCTGCCTTCTTTACTGTCGTCGTTGGACGAAAAGGGTTCAAATCCCATGGGGATCGAAGCACGCAGTCGCGGGACGCACTGACCCAGCGAGGGATCAATGCGGTGGGGCACAGGACGATGCCGAGAGGGAGAAGTGGGGCGGGGGGCGCGTCTTCGCCGGTCTGGAGTGGGGGCGCGTCGGTCACTGCTGGTCGAGGTGTGTGGTGTGTCGTCCTGGATCTGGTCCAGGCCCTAGGGAGGTGCTGTACCGGGTGGGCGGGTGGTGGAGGCGGTGTGTGAAGCTGGACGGCCGGTGCTGGTCGGAGGCGGGGAAGAGAGTTCGCCGGGGCTTGTAGGTGGTTGGTCAGCGAGGGGGAGGGGGGGTGGCCGTGGCATGGAGGGAGGTGGTCGGAGTGTGGAGGAAGATGCGCACGGGGAGAGAGAAGGTGAGGCCAGATTCGTTTTGTTTCAGTATGACCAACCGACACCTGACAGCACAAGATCAAGATCCTACGGCTCAGAAGGGTGTGCGCTCGGGACGCCTAAGCAGCACAGCTGCACTTTTTAGAATTTAGGTCATTTCATTAATAGAAGGAGTTTGAAAAGTACAAGGGGAAGCATAACACATGTCACGTGCGCAAGGAGGCGTAAACACGGTGCCCCGAGCAGATGGCTAAAGGATTGCTCAGCCCCCGAAACACAACAGGATTTCGGCAGAATGTTTATTAGTCCTTTGGCGCATGCTTTAGTCCACAAGCATGCTTCGTCACGAATTCCCCGAAGGTGACTTGCCATTGAAGATGCAGGTGTTGCGGTGGCACCAGATGGACCACTGTGAGCATGATAATGAAGGAGAGGCCTCGGTGGTGGATGTTGGGGCCATTGCAGCAAGCATCGACCCACCAAAAGGCGAAGCGCGTCGCCTAGTTAGGCAGGAGCCTCTCCTTCGAGTGTGCGTGGGTGGCGCGGGGCACCCGAGCGGGCGGAAGTGCACCACCAGATTCGAGCCTCCGCGGCGGTGGATCGCTCCCGGAGGCGAGCGGCAGCGGATGACTAGTGGTAGAGCTGCTGCATCTGGCCGCGGCACTACGGCGCCTCGGATCGGCGGCGGCGTGGAGGGCTGGTCAGCTGCCGGTGTGGTTGGCCCTCCGGTCAAATCTGATTTGTCCAGAGCGGCTTGCTCGTTTCGCGGCGGCAGAGATCGGTGGTGCTCCGTGCACACGATGTGAGAGGGAGGTTCCTCGAGCGGATCCGGGTGAAAACCTCATTCTCGACTTGTTGCCAAGACCGGCGATGGCAGCACTCTTTTGTGCCCTTACCTTCTTGAAGACATCGTCGTGGAGAAGCTCCAGAGCTCTATCCGCTACGTCCGGGGAAAACTCTAGATCGGTAGATGATGATGGCGGCGCTTTGGTATCGTTTCCCCCTTGGGGGCGTCATTCTTCGAGGTGTACACGGGCTCGAGGGACCAGTGGACGGCTTCTTTGGTGGAGCGGTGTTCATCTTACTCATTGTTGGCGGCGGATCTCGACGGCCTGGCGCAGTGGAGACTCGGTGTCCGATGCGCGGAGATGGACTCGCGCAGGGGAAGGACGATGTCTGGCGTCATGGTGGCGTCGAAGGCGGAGAAGCCTGGCAAGGTTTGTGTGTTAGTTTCTGCTCCGAAGATGGATTGGTGGAAGACGGCGGCGACGGCACATGAGAGTGCGTTGGACTGGTTTTTACCCCAAACTCAGTATGTGGCTCGGTTGGAGCCTCCGGCTTTAGATGTTAGGCTTTGGTGCGATGTCTGTTTGGTATTAGGCTCGGACTATCGGCATCCATTCATTGAATGGTTAGGAGTAACGACAGTTGTTGCTAAGACGGTGGCTTCGGACAAACTGATATATTACTTTATAAGGTCTTTGTGAATAATTAATAAAATGGCCGTATGCATCGTCCAGATATAGAGCCCCGGGATAATCCTCCTTTTTAGAAAAATAAATAAATGTAGTGGAGCAACACCAAGATTGAACCTCGTACCAAATTTGCCGGGAAAAAGAACATCCAGCAAGCAGGTGCTGAAGATCTTCGGGCACTTGGCTGCAAAGAATGCACCAGTCGTCATGAGGGAGGCCACGTCATGCATGCCTATCGGCAGCCCGACATATTTCTTCGAAGGCAAGCCAGGTGAGGTCGGCAATGGAGCTTCCATTGGTCCACACATCGGACAAGAAGAAACAAGTTTTCTCATCACCAATGGTCCATAATGTAGACGCGTGGATCTGCATGGCCTCTACACTGACGGAAAGGTGAAGGTGGCTCCAAGGGCGTACGAGGTAGGTGTGCTTGAGCCATTGCCAGAGGGTGGGGAGCGCAATGACCGCACCATAGAGATCCTGAACGTCGAGGCCATGGAGAAATGTGGGTCAACAGACCTTGGCCCAGTTGACCTTGAATTGACCTTCTCTGGCATCTTTGCAGCCTGCCCAAAGAAAACAACAAATGGTCCGGTTGACTTTGGCAAGGATGGGTTTGTTGAGGATGACGATGACAAGGAGATGAATTGTCATGATCTTCACTATCTTAATTCTCTCAACGTACACACATGTCACCTCATCACTTTACTAATTATTTCTCTTAACATGCATCAAAAAATGATATTTATATTTTCTATCAACATGCACACATCCCAACTCATCATACATGTCATCACATCAATCATATAAGTAAATTGTTTGGGGCACCTAGTAGTGGCGGAGCTTCAGCCAAATTGCTAGGTGGGCCGATGGGGCCAACCTGAAGGAAATTACTACTGGAATGTTATTCCATGGCCTAATAGTAGGTGTACATCATATAAATTTGCATGTGTTAGGCGGCTCATGTTACGGGTTGGCCCAGCCGTAGCTCCGCCACTGGCACCTAGGCCCGTTATGGAAAGTCATATTCATTAGTGTATGGCGTACAATCAACAAAATAATGGGTTTTCATGTTTTGTTTGCATGTACTAGTATCCTAAGATGGTCAATGGTTGCTTTCCAAAATAAAAATAGTCTGAACACTTATACTTGAGTAAGTATACATGTACATGTATCCCAGATACCCACGTGTACATGTATTTGACTGTGATGCCAGTTAGTGGGCATTATACACATAAAGTCATATAAGACTAAACTGTGTGTAGTGTCTATATATTCAACTATATAATGATCAAATACAATATATTATATTGATTTTAATTTTTAATTAAATTTCATAAAAAATATTGCAACCAAACTTCACAGTAATGCGCAGGGTATCATCTAGTTTTTTCGACAAATGGTGGATTTTATGTGCTCAAATGAAGCATTAAGAAAATACAAAACACAATGAGCACACACCCGATATTTACATAGTTATGATGCACACAACCAACATCAACTCACACACAATCAAAAACATGTCGGCAATTAGCAAAGTCATATGAGACCTAAGTTAGTTATTCATGGGCAAGAAAAAAGAAAAAGAAAAGCCCAAAAGCGTTCATATATGCGATCGACAAACTACCACAATGACCATATCCGCATCAACCATCTCATGACACCACATGGACGATGAGATTCTTCGACGGCAACGCCTTCAGGAAAAGAGCGAAATTCAAGCGTCGTCGTCACCGGATCCAAGCACAAGGCAAGAATTTAGGTTTTCAACCCGAAGAATCAATCTGAGCATATCTGAACAATGCCTACAACAAGGTAATGACGTAAGAAACCATCGCCATTGCCAGGTAGAACCCATTTGGTTCAGACCTACACTTTCACCTTGGACCGCGAGGCCGGGTGCTGAGTAGCACCACCATTGAAGTCACTCAAGTTCTGTCGCCACCATATTTCCGCAATCCCAGCAGCTACGTGTGATGCCCGCCACCGCTGCACAACCAACCCTCTCCGTCAAATCATCGTCCATAATTTGCATCTCACCGCCAAAGTAAACCACTAGATCTTTAGAGATGACGCTCCTGAAGATCATCTGATGACCACCACTGTCGTGGAGCCATCGAAGCTTACTGTAGCACAATCTACAATCACTCGGACCCTAGCTGACCAGATCTGAATCACCACCACTAGGCCATGGACCGTCGCACCGTTGGCCGACCAGCGCTGCGTGGAAGTCCATCAGCTCGCCGCCGCGGTCCGCCACCAAGCAGAGAGCCCGATAGGCCCAACCTTCTGTCACCGTCGCAAGAAGGACACCGCAGCTACCTACCGTGGCTCCTGGGCAGGGCCATCTAGCCTAGAGTGGACACCGCCACCCTGCTAGAAAGAATCCCATGGCCCGCCTTGCTATGGATCCGCACCGTGGGAGCACCACACGAAGAGCAGGCCCAAAGTCGATCGGTCAAAGCATCTAGGGATGATTTTCATCGAGCCTTCGGAGCCGCTACTGGTAGTGGCTGGCGGCGGCAAGAAGGGCTGATGAACGAGGGGCTTAAGGTTTGTGCGGCGGGGGGGGAGGGGTCCCTCCGGACTCGCCCGAGAGCGAACCGGGAGGCGGCTAGGGTTTGTGTTCCTTTTTTTCTTAAAATGACTATAAAGGTTTTTTTAGCATTGATTATAAAGGTTCAGGGGGTATCATCAAGTTATCATACCTTGGCATCCAAATTCCATTTTGGGTGATCTTTCTATCTGTTTTGATCATCTCAGAAGGGGGCATCCAATGATAAACTCCAATACACAATTTGACTTCATTTTATTTGGATTCAAGCCATTCCATTTCCTTGCGATTGTGTCATTTTGAGCGCCAACAGCTTGTAGTTGCAGTGGTCACCCTTTGGAGCACCCCTTGCAGCGCCGGATTCAACGAGCAACGGCCTCCTTTCAACGACAGTGCCCACCTTTTTTTAACACAGTACAGATGCAAGCGCTCATGTATACACACATCTTTTTTTACTGAAAGCGCATCGCTGGATATCCTGAAATAAATTCAAGAATAATACGAGCATTAGGACTTGAATCTTGGTGGACTGGGGATATCATTGTCCCTCTAAACATCCAACCACAAGTTGGTTCTCGTGTCAGTGCGCACCTGTAACGCCCTCAATGCGGCTATATCTCCTACGTGTCGAAGCACGACTTAGAGGCATAACCGCACTGAAAGCAATGTCGCAAGTAAGGTAATCTTCACAACAACCCATGTAAATAGATAATAAAGGGAAAGGTACATAGTTGGCTTACACTCGCCACGTCACACAAAGTACATAAATAGCATTACATCATCCAATCACTCATGGTCCGACTACGGTACCAAAATAAAAGATCAACCCAACAAGCGACATGGTCCCGATCGCCCCAACTGGGCACCAATACTAATCATCAGGGAAAGACACATAGTAACGGCGTGAGTCTTCATCGAACTCCCACTTGAGCTCAAGCGCATCATCTGGAACGGAGTCATCAGGCCCTGCATCTGGTTTGGAAGTAATCTATGAGCCACGGGGACTCAGCAATCTCGCACCCTCGCGATCAAGACTATTTAAGCTTATAGGTAAAGGCAAGGTAATGTGTGGAGCTGCAGCAAGCGATTAGCATATATGGTGGCTAACCTGTTCGCAAAAGAGAGCGAGAAGAGAAGGCAAAGCACGAACGAAGAACTAGAGAACAACCTATGGCAAACATTACTCCAACACCGTGTTCACTTCCCGGACTCCGCTGAGAAGAGACCATCACGGTAACACACACAGTTGATTCATTTTAAATAAGTTAAGGTTCAAGTTATCTACAACCGGACATTAAAAAATTCCCATCTGCCCATAACCGCGGGCACGGCTTTCGAAAGTTCAAATCCCTGCAGGGGAGTCCCAACTTAGCCCATGACAAGCTCTCACGGTCAACGAAGGATATACCTTCTCCCGAGACATTCCGATCAGACTCGGTATCCCGGTTCTACAAGACAACTTCGACAAGTTAAAACAAATCCAGCAACACCGCCCGAATGTGCCGACAAATCCCGATAGGAGCTGCACATATCTCGTTCTCAGGGCACACTCAGATGAGCAATCCGTACAACTAAAACCAAACCTCGAGTTTCCCCGAGGGGGCGCTGCACAGGGCTCAAGTTTGGACCAACACTCAGAGGAGCACTGGCCCGGGGGGGTTTAAATAAGATGACCCTTGGGCTCCGGAAACCCAAGGGAAAAAGAGGCTAGGTGGCAAATGGTAAAACCAAGGTTGGGCATTGCTGGAAGAGTTTTATTCAATGCGATTTGTCAAGGGGTTCCCATTATTACCCAACCGCGTAAGGAACGCAAAATCCGGGAACATAACATCGATATGACGGAAACTAGGGCGGCAAGAGTGAAACAAAACACTAGGCAAAAAGGCCGAGCCTTCCACCCTTTACCAAGTATGTAGATGCATTAAGATAACAAGATAATATAGTGATATCCCAACAAGAAAATAATGTTCCAACAAGGAACGATCTCCAATCTTCACCTGCAACTAGCAACGCTATAAGAGGGGCTGAGCAAAGCGGTAACATAGCCAAACAACGGTTTGCTAGGACAAGGTGGGTTAGAGGCTTGGCTTAGCAACATGGGAGGCATGATAAGCAAGTGGTAGGTATCGCAGCATAGGCATAGCAAAAGAGCGAGCAACTAAGCAAGCAAAGATAGAAGTGATTTCGAGGGTATGGTCATCTTGCCTGAAATCCCGCAAGGAAGAAGAATGAGTCCATGAAGAAGACAAACGGGCGTAGTCGAACGGGTCCTCACAAATGCGACGTTATCGGAACCAACCCGAAGAAGCAACATCGGAAAGAAGCACACAACATAGTAAAACAACCATCACATAAACATGGCATGATGCACAACCAAGTATGAAGCATGTCCGGTTTAATGAAGCATGGCAAGAGGTGAAGCATAATGAAACTATCTATCTCGGCAAGTTTAAATGAGGCCGGAAGCAACGAATAACAATTCCGGTAAATCCCCATATACATATATTAGGTTTGGTACTGTTCTGCCCTAAACCATATTTTAGAGTTGTTTAACATGCAAAGTGATGCCACCAAGTTAAACTAGGCATTTTTCTACCCCATTTACATATAAAGTTTATTAGAAACCGAGCTACGGTTATTTAGTTATGAATTAAAGCATTTTAACATGGCATAGGGGCAAATTTAAACAAACCGCTTTTTAAACATTTTAAACATAGATGAAAATGGCAAAATATTAATCTAAACAAAATTCTAAGCAAGTTTTATATATAACTTATTTTAATCCGATGCATGGTTTGTGAGATATTAAATGCATGAACATGAGGGTCTTTTATGTAAAACTGCGTTCTCTAAAACAAATACTAAATTCGCAGATGCTGGAAAAATACATGATATGGGCCGAATCTGAAGGCTGGCCCAACAGAGAAAGAAAAAAAAGGAGGGCGCTCGGGGGGGCGGCCTGACCCATGGGCCAGGCCCAGCTCGAAGGGGAAGCAGGCCGGCCCACTTGGGTATTGGATCGGTCGTGCCCCTGCCGATCCCACTGGATCGAGGCAGGGATGAGCGCGGTCAAGGAGGCGGCCGGATGCGTCGTCTACCTCCTTCGAAAGAAACAGAGGAGAGGCAGAGGGGCATGGCGCGGCGACTTCAGGCGAGGGGACGGCAAGGAGGTGCTGGGATGGCGGGATCTGGCGCGTCTGGGTGCGGGGATGGATCTCTCCGGCGAGGTAGGCAGGGGCTCGTCCTCCTCTGTCTGCTCCTAACAGAGGGATGTAGCGTGACGTGGAGGAGACCAGGAAGACAGGGATGAGCGTTGTTCCTGTGCTCGGACTAGTCGAAGATGAGCCCTGAAGGGCAGCGTCCATGCGTCGAGGCGGCGTGATTGGAGCTCGGTAACCTGCGAGGACGGCCATGGCGGGTATTAGAGAGAGAGAGGGAGGAGATGATGCCATGGAGAAAGGAAAAAGGAGAGGGGCGCGAGGGGCTGGCCTGGCGACAGCTCCGCTGCTGCTGCTGGACGACGAGGAGGAGACAGGAGCGGGGGGCCTCGGTTGATGTTGCTGCGGTGGCGCTCGACGGATCGGGAGGAGCTGGAGTGGTGGGATTGGTTCGATGGGACAACGAGGAGGAGACCAGGGGAGGTTTGAGGTTGGTTGTGGGTGAGATCCCGATGGGGATTTGGGGAATAAGTGCGGCGGCGGCGGCAGGGACAAGTGCCTAGAAGTTAGGGTTTGGCTAGTTTAGGTAGGGTTTCATCTGCTATAAATAGCAGCTAGGAATTGGGTAGGGGCTATAACGTCCCTACGATCGCAATCGGACGGTCGCAAAAAAATAGTTAGGGAGTCCGAATAGGAAAACGGTGATGTTTTATAGACGTTTGGGGATGATCCGGATCCAACGGTGACGACTATCCGGGTCGGGTCCGGGACAATTTTCGGACGCGCGCGAGGAGGGCCGCGGGCTGACAAGAGAGTTTAGGTAGGGCCTGACGGTGAGTGGTAGTGAGCCGTGTAGACGGTCTCGAGCTGAGAGAAGAGAAGAGAGGGAGGCCCGCAACTGTTTCCGGAGACCGAAAAACGTCCGACGTGTGACCGGCTATACTGCCGCTATAGTTTAACGGTTGGGCTATCAAACGAACTTCGAATGCGATGAAACTTGACGGCGGTCTATCTACACTAAAATAAGACCACACGCCAACTTTCAACCCATTCCGAGAACATTTTTCGGCCATTTAAAAAATAATATTTTGGACATGCCGCGGGCGCGTGCAAGTGTGGTTGAACTCAGAACGGACAACGGACGGAACTGGGGGAACCCGGACGGATGCAAGTTTTAAAACATGATGATGCAATGCACATGATGACATGATAATATGCAACACGCAAGCAAATGACAAGGCAACAACAGCGAATAACTGGCGGACACCTGGCACATCAGTCTCGGGGCATCACAACACTCCACCACTACGAGAGGATCTCGACCCGAGATCCTAGGGATGGCACCGGAGGGAAAACGGGAGAGAAAGAGAAGAGGTAAAACTAAGTTGCTTCTTTGACAAACGAGTGAAACCAAAGAACCTTGTGAGGTTGAACAAATTCGAGAAAAGAATACAATGAAGGTGAACAAAGTTGAAACCTCCGTTAGGGAAGAGGAACAAGGAACCTTACTAGACCCTTGTAGGTTGAAATACATAAGAAAAGTGTTACGATGGACAATAGGTACATGCAAGCACTCCGATTGAAAGAAGAAGCACACGGAACGATAGAGATCAAATACGACAACACTCCGGTTGGGAAAGGAAGGAATTTAACATAATCTTGACAAGATGAGAGGATACTTGAAAAGAGGACGCGACACTCCGGTTAAATGGATAAGCCTAAAAAGAACAAGGTCCTGACAAGAAAAGGAAGAAGGGTTGAAGATAGCAACATCACAATGCCTCCGGAACAAAAGAGTAGAAGATAGATAATTGAAATAGGAGAATGGAGAAGAAAATGCCAACTTCTGCCACAAAAGAGTTTGAAAAGGCATCTTTAGGAGAAGGATCGAACGGAATTGTTGGAAAACCAACCATGAAAAAAATAAGCTTGTAGTGGGCTTATGGAAAACATCTCAAAACTGAGTTGAAATTCTGCCACTGACGGAAATGATAGATTGGGTTGATATCCACAAGGAGACGAGAAACTATTTCACCGGGAGGATAAATGAAGAACTTGGGTCATTTATAAGCACCATAATTAGCAACAATCCTTAGGGAAGGCTTTAGGTGAAATATAACCCAAGATAACTCCAATGACGAGATTGATGGATTTACAATATCTCATTCTTAACAACGTGTGAATCATGGAAGATGAACTCAAATTATCAAGAATGACATAATACCACCTCCAATAATATGGTAGAAAGAATTGTACTCCGGATTGCAAGATGAAGAAACTTAAGCTCCTTAGAAAAGAATCTTGATGAACGCTTCGAGAAGGAAATAAATCCTTGATGAACCATCATGTATAGCCTCCATGAAGAAACTCCGGTGACAAAAGAATAAAAAGAAAGAGAAATTGAAAACACAAGGTGAATCCTTGCAATGATTTAGATGGATCTCCGTGATAATTAGAGCTTGGAACTCCGGGAAAGAAAAGATAAAGCATTTCAAACTGAGAATATGATATGATGAACCACTCCGGAAAAAGGAATTAATCACTTGGATGGAACAAGAATAAGAATTATGTTATGCGTATCCTTCAACAATTTAATTGCTGACAAGCAACAGATTTGGCATACTACTTATCCTCATAGAAATATTAAGATAGATATAGCGCAAACTTGAGAAAGTCTTCAATGATCCACCGGTAGAATTTGAAAAGCATGAATGCATAGATATGATACACAAAGGAAGAAAACTCTTGAACGAACCACCGTAAGAATTGGAAATGAATGAAGTAAAGATAAGGAAACACCGGGAAGAATTATATAAAGAACGAAGATACTTGAGAGAATTTAGATCCATGAGAACGAAGAGATTACGAGCTGGTTAGAGAATCCTTGATTTAAGCAGCGGTATGATTTAGAGTATGAGAGCTGAAAGCTGGAATGAATAACTCTGAGATGATGGGCTCCGGATAATCAAACTGAAAAGACTCCTGAATTGCTCCGGATGGGTGAAAAGAATTCTCACAACCGAAAATAATTATGAGAGAATGGCATAAAGCTAGAATCACGAATCTTGAAGAGAAAAGAGCAAGATTGAGAGAGAAAAATCTTCTTCGGTCTTTAAATGTTGAGAATGATAATGAGAAACACCACCATGAATTGTTGAGACACTCCAGAATGAATATTAGAAAAGGTTGAGCCAATGATGGAAGAATTTGATAGATCTTGGAGAAATACATATGACTGATGATGAACCATTCTTACGTCAAACTTTGAAGAGGATTTGAGAATCACTCCGGAAGGATTAGAAGAGTCAGGTAAGATCCTGAGAAAAGACCTGTGGGTTAGGGCCCACTGAAAAGAAACACCGTTGAAATGATTGCTTGAAAAGAGAGATTACACCGGTTGACTTAAATGGCTTGAATGAGAGAACATCCTCGAAAGATCTTGAACGAATGCAGAGTGGAAAACACAAATCTTCGAGATATCTTGAGCACTCCGGAACAATTGAATAGCGAGAGGTCACTGATTAAGAATTGCACTGGCATGAGAAGGTATTTGAAACGAGGAAAAAGGGATATGAGATCAACACTGAAAGCTTGATTTGAAACCACCGGAGATGAAAAGAATGAAGAATGACAAACTTGAAGCTCCGTTAGCAACTGCACGATAAATCACCGGATCGAAACTTGAAAGAAAAGGATGAAGAGGCTTCACATGAATAACATGGATAGTTGATTTAGAAATCTAAGTCCTCGAATAAAAAGGGTGGGAGGGTGGGAAAACAAAGACAACTTGAAGACAGATGAAACAAACACCGTTGAGAAGAACTGATACTTGATCTTGCGGATGTTGAAATGTTCGGATCCACTTGAAGAGAAGCACACCGGTTGAAAAGGATTGACATGACAGTCTCGATTATCATGAAGGTTTGGTATTCACATAGGAGTATGAGAACACCGTTTAGGAAAGGTATGGAATCAACATTTGACTTCCAAGCAACTCGAATACCACAACAAAACAAAACAAAGGATTGGCTTGCAAAATAAGCCGGAACAAACATATGATAGATGTTTCGTCCGAAGTTTTCGTGGTGGGGCCTACACGGGCTCGATCGTACAGCACCATCATGTACAAGGCAGTGCAAATGACATACGAAGCGTCCCCGAGTCGGCATAGCCAAGGACTCTTTAAGACACAACGAGACCACTGTAAAACCAACTGTGGATAGGCGGACCACTAGACGTCGAACCCCAATTTCGTATCATACATCTGTCGGAAAGATATCCTAAGAGCTACTTGAATTCCCACTTATAAACTCCCGAAATTTTCTGGTTATGCAATCAGGTGTTGGGGATACAGGGGAAGCATAATATCTCACCCAAAACTAGTAAATCCTACATCCAGCTGTATCCATCCTTCAACACATAACCAAGAAACCTTTGGAAATCATCTACCTCAACCTTTGAAAAGCGTCCGATATACGAGTTATGGCAATACTCCCGAACTCCCGCCCCAGTATTGGGTGGCGTCGAGGTTATCTCACCAACAACTGCATAAAAGAGATTTTCGATGTCGGGAAACTAAACTCGGGTATTCCAGAACTGCAACGATAAAATTGTGACGACAACACCTCGGAGCTCAACTCCCCGGGACACTGCCACAACCCCTAAATGACAGGAGGCACCAAGAACAATGTTCTCGTCACAAAACCATCGGAACGATTCCAAGATACCCGTGTGATCCTAAAAAAAATGTGAAAATTTGAGAAGAGAAGAGTCAAAACACTACGTCAGGATGCCTCACCAGAGCGACGAAGGGACTGAGGAGTAAAAAGAATTCCTAACTCTCCGATATATATAATCCTAAATGACTCAAAACATTTTTCTAGACTCAACAATGCCAGCTATTCGATCAAGCAGGGGGCTCCTAAGGTCGGGGAAGGCTCTGATTACCAACTTGTAACGCCCTCGATGCGGCTATATCTCCTACGTGTCGAAGCACGACTTAGAGGCATAACCGCATTGAAAGCAATGTCGCAAGTAAGGTAATCTTCACAACAACCAATGTAAATAGATAATAAAGGGAAAGGTACATAGTTGGCTTACACTCGCCACGTCACACAAAGTACATAAATAGCATTACATCATCCAATCACTCATGGTCCGACTACGGTACCAAAATAAAAGATCAACCCAACAAGCGACATGGTCCCGATCGCCCCAACTGGGCACCACTACTAATCATCAAGGAAAGACACATAGTAACGGCGTGAGTCTTCGTCGAACTCCCACTTGAGCTCAAGCGCATCATCTGGAATGGAGTCATCAGGCCCTGCATCTGGTTTGGAAGTAATCTATGAGCCACGGGGACTCAGCAATCTCGCACCCTCGCGATCAAGACTATTTAAGCTTATAGGTAAAGGCAAGGTAATATGTGGAGCTGCAGCAAGCGATTAGCATATATGGTGGCTAACCTGTTCGCAAAAGAGAGCGAGAAGAGAAGGCAAAGCACGAACGAATACTAGAGAACAACCTACGGCAAACATTACTCCAACACCGTGTTCACTTCCCGGACTCCGCCGAGAAGAGACCATCACGGTAACCCACACAGTTGATTCATTTAAAGAAGTTAAGGTTCAAGTTATCTACAACCGGACATTAACAAATTCCCATCTGCCCATAACCGCGGGCACGGCTTTCGAAAGTTCAAATCCCTGCAGGGGAGTCCCAACTTAGCCCATGACAAGCTCTCACGGTCAACGAAGGATATACCTTCTCCCGAGACATTCCGATCAGACTCGGTATCCCGGTTCTACAAGACAACTTCGACAAGTTAAAACAAATCCAGCAACACCGCCCGAATGTGCCGACAAATCACGATAGGAGCTGCACATATATCATTCTCAGGGCACACTCAGATGAGCAATCCATACAACTAAAACCAAACCTCGAGTTTCCCCGAGGGGGCGCTGCACAGGGCTCTAGTTTGGACCAACACTCAGAGGAGCACTGGCCCGGGGAGGTTTAAATAAGATGACCCTTGGGCTCCGGAAACCCAAGGGAAAAAGAGGCTAGGTGGAAAATGGTAAAACCAAGGTTGGGCATTGCTGGAAGAGTTTTATTCAAGGCGATTTGTCAAGGGGTTCCCATTATTACCCAACCGCGTAAGGAACGCAAAATCCGGGAACATAACACCGATATGACGGAAACTAGGGCGGCAAGAGTGGAACAAAACACTAGGCAAAAAGGCCGAGCCTTCCACCCTTTACCAAGTATATAGACGCATTAAGATAACAAGATAATATAGTGATATCCCAACAAGAAAATAATGTTCTAACAAGGAATGATCTCCAATCTTCACCTGCAACTAGCAACGCTATAACAGGGGCTGAGCAAAGCGGTGACATAGCCAAACAACGGTTTGCTAGGACAAGGTGGGTTAGAGGCTTGGCTTAGCAACATGGGAGGCATGATAAGCAAGTGGTAGGTATCGCAGCATAGGCATAGCAAAAGAGCGAGCAACTAAGCAAGCAAAGATAGAAGTGATTTCGAGGGTATGGTCATATTTCCTGAAATCCCGCAAGGAAGAAGAACGAGTCCATGAAGAAGACAAACGGGCGTAGTCGAACGGGTCCTCACAAATGCGATGTTATCGGAACCAACCCGAAGAAGCAACACCGGAAAGAAGCACACAACATAGTAAAACAACCATCACATAAACATGGCATGATGCACAACCAAGTATGAAGCATGTCCGGTTTAATGAAGCATGGCAAGAGGTGAAGCATAATGAAACTATCTATCTAGGCAAGTTTAAATGAGGCCGGAAGCAACGAATAACAATTCCGGTAAATCCCCATATGCATATATTAGGTTTGGTACTTTTCTGCCCTAAACCATATTTTAGAGTTGTTTAACATGCAAAGTGATGCCACCAAGTTAAACTAGGCATTATTTTTCTACCCCATTTACATATAAAGTTTATTAGAAACCAAGCTACGGTTATTTAGTTATGAATTAAAGCATTTTAACATGGCATAGGGGCAAATTTAAACAAACCAATTTTTAAACATTTTAAACATAGATGAAAATGGCAAAATATAAATCTACACAAAATTTTAAGCAAGTTTCATATATAACTTATTTTAATCCGATGCACGGTTTGTGAGATATTAAATGCATGAACATGAGGGTCTTTTCTGTAAAACTACGTTCTCTAAAACAAATACTAAATTCGCAGACGCTGGAAAAAAACATGATATGAGCCGAATCTGAAGGCTGACCAAACAGAGAAAGAAAAAAAAGGAGGGCGCTCGAGGGGGCGGCCTCACCCATGGGCCAGGCCCAGCTCGGAGGGGAAGCAGGCCGGCAGGGCGCTGGTGTTGGGGAACGTAGTAATTTCAAAAAAATTCCTACGCACACTCAAGATCATGGTGATGCATAGCAACGAGAGGGGGGAGTGTTGTCCACGTACCCTTGTAGACCGAAAGCGGAAGCGTTATAATAACGCAGTTGATGCAGTCGTACGTCTTCACGGCCCGACCGATCAAGCACTGAAACTATGGCACCTCCGAGTTCTAGCACACGTTCAGCTCGATGACGATCCCCGGACTCCGATCCAGCAAAGTGTCGGGGAAGAGTTCCATCAGCACGACGGTGTGGTGGCGATCTTGATGTTCTACCGTCGCAGGGCTTCGCCTAAGCACCGCTACAATATTATCGAGGATTATGGTGGAGGGGGCACCGCACACGGCTAAGAGATCTCAAGGATCAATTGTTGTGTCTAGAGGTGCCCCCTGCCCCCGTATATAAAGGAGCAAGGGGGAGGGGCGGTCGGCCATGATGAGGCGCGCCAGGGAGGAGTCCTACTCCTACCGGGAGTAGGACTCCCTCCTTTTCCTTGTCCAAGTAGGAGAGGGGGAACGAAGGGAGAGAGGAGAGGAAGGAAAGGGGGGCGCCGCCCCTCCCTCCTTGTCCAATTCGGACTAGGGGGAGAGGGGGCGTGCGGCCTGCCCTGGCCGCCCCTCCTCTTCTCCACTTTAGGCCCATGAGGCCCATTAACCCCCCCAGGGGGGTTCCGGTAACCCCCGGTACTCCGGTTTTATCCGAAACTTCCCCGGAACACTTTCGGTGTCCGAATATAGCCGTCCAATATATCAATCTTTATGTCTCGACCATTTCGAGACTCCTCGTTATGCCCGTGATCACATCCAGGACTTCGAACTAACTTTGGTACATCAAAACTAATAAACTCATAATATAACTGTCATCGAAACCTTAAGCGTGCGGACCCTACGGGTTCGAGAACAATGTAGACATGACCGAGACACGTCTCCGGTCAATAACCAATAGCGGAACCTGGATGCTCATATTGGCTCCCACATATTCTACGAATATCTTTATCGGTCAGACCGCATAACAACATACGTTGTTCCCTTTGTCATCGGTATGTTACTTGCCCGAGATTCGATCGTCGGTATCTCAATACCTAATTCAATCTCGTTACTGGCAAGTCTCTTTACTCGTTTCTTAATACATCATCTCGCAACTAACTCATTAGTTGCAATGCTTGCAAGGCTTATGTGATGTGCATTACCGAGAGGGCCCAGAGATACCTCTCCGACAATCGGAGTGACAAATCCTAATCTCGAAATACGCCAACCCAACATGTACCTTTGGAGACACCTGTAGAGCTCCTTTATAACCACCCAGTTACGTTGTGACGTTTGGTAGCACACAAAGTGTTCCTCCGGCAAACGGGAGTTGCATAATCTCATAGTCATAGGAACATGTATAAGTCATGAAGAAAGCAATAGCAACATACTAAACGATCAGGTGCCAAGCTAATGGAATGGGTCATGTCAATCACATCATTCTCCTAATGATGTGATCCCGTTAATCAAATAACAACTCTTTGTCTATGGTTAGTGTCGTGGAATTGTCACGGCAGATGTCCTTAGTGTCAGGACTTAGTCGCGAGGCCAACGCATCTATGTGGTAGCTTGAGAGGGGTTGAGTGGGACGAGAGACGCAGGGCGGATCATCACGCAAGACAAGGATTTAGACAGCTTCGGGCCCTGGGAAACATCATCCGGTAATAGCCCTACATGCTGTTTGAGGCTAGGTCTCATTATCATCATGAGGGAGTCGCCGTAAACCGGCTCTCCTCTTTGTGTCTAGCCCTAGATATTGTTTCTTCTTGCCCCCCCCCCCTCTTTGGGGAGCCCTGCCCCTCCTTATATATGTTGAAGGGGCGGTTTACATGTGGAGTCCTATTAGGATTAGGACTAGTCTATCTCTAATACAAACCGGATACAAGCCCTGGTCTTAACTCCTTGTAAGGTAAATATTCCTCATGCCTTTCCTCTTAAACCGGCCCACCATAGTATGAACCGGCCTTCTGGGCCATGGGCCTCGTCATCCATCTGACCCGCCCGCTGGGTTACTAATGAACCGCCAAGACCGGGCGGGTAGCCGGTGAACCGCCAAGCTCCGGGCGGGTTACCAGTGAGTCATCTAGTCCGGCCGGTTTATACTTCCGGCCGGTTTACGCCACGGGGTATATCCCCGACATTAGGCCCCAGTTTAATTTGGATTTATCCATGTTAAACTGATCTGCAACATAAACTCAAGAGCAAATTTGATAGGTTATGCTCCGGGTTAAAAATTCTTGTAAATCGGCACCTGATCATCCTTGTCATTTCCTTCTTCTAGAAAATCC